>NC_045606.1:19062236-19365267 GCF_009762305.2 Zalophus californianus | reverse complement strand
TCAAAGCTTATTTCATTCATAATGTTATAGAACTAAGGTTATTTTAGCAATCACATTTTAAAAGGAAGCAAGGGAATTGTAAACCCATCAAGTTAGTAGACAAAAATATTTTTTAAAAATCTCTGAGAACTGGAGGTGTGGTAGGATTTTTTAACAAAACTTCAAAGGCACAAGCCTTAAGGCAAAAAATATATATTAATCAAATTACATCAAGGGCACCTGGGCACCTAACTGTGTCATCAGTTAGGCATCTGCCTTCGGCTCAGGTCGTGATCTCGGGGTCCTGGCGTGGAGTCTCGCGATGGGCTCCCTGCTCAGAGGGGAGTCTGCTTCTCCCTCTCCTGCTGCCCCTTCCCCTGCTCATACTTTCTCTCTCTCTCTCTCTCTCTCTCTCTCTCTCTCTTTCTCAAATAAATAGAACCTTAAAAAATAATAGAACTTCTGTTCATGAAGGACAACAAGGACAAAGACTAGGTGACAGATTGGGAGAAGTTGTTTGGAATATTTTAAGCCAACGAGTGTCTAGACTAAGGAATTCCTCCAAATTAATAAGAAAAAAATTAAAATCACTTACAAAATGAGCAAAAATTATGAACAGTTTATAAAAGAGGAAGCTCAAAAACTGAACTAGCATATGAAGAAATGTCCCAAATCATTGGTAATTAGAAAATTGTAAATTAAAACAACAATGAGTTGTCAACTTAGACCTTTTAGTCTCACAGAATTTAAACAAGATAACAGGTGTGGATTTGCTTCCATGCATTGGTAGTGGGAGTATGGGCTGAAGCAACTGTTCTAGAGAGCAATCTAGTCCAATTGTTAAACACACCCTGTGACATGAACAGTTCTGCTCTGGATTTATATCCAGGAATTTCTCCCTAGGGTGTTAAGGGACTGTGTATGAGGATGCTTACTAAAGTATTATTTGTGGTGGGGAGTTGCAGAAAATCGGGATGTTATGCAGGGGTGAATAAATAATTTGGGGTGAGTGAAACCGATACTATTATGTGGCAGGTCAGAGACAACCGATTAAATGAACACCTAGCAACATGGATGGATCTTAATAAAAGATGTGTAATGAAAAAAAGGACACAGAATAAGATAGAATAAGTTTATGTAGATTAAAATTAGCACATACCAAACAACTATCCACATTGTGCAAAAATGTGTACATTAGGGGTGCCTGGCTGGCTCAGTCACTAGAGCATGTGATTCCTGATCTCAGGGTCGTGAGTTCAAGACCCCATGTTGGGCATGGAGCTTACTTTAAGATAGATAGATAGTTGGATAGATAGATAGATGGGTAGATGGGTAGAGAGGTAGCTACAGATATATTGGTTGCCTGTGGTTGGGGGAGCAGAATGAGTGGGAAACGGGGATAAGGAAATTCACCGAGAAGAAGCCGTGGGTGTAGACGTAAAGAGTGTGAGCTGTGTCATCAGACTGCCAAGGTTACAACTTCAGCTCTACCCCTTACTAGCTGTTGATCTTGGGAAAATCATCTGATGTCTCTTGGGCTTCTTCATGCATAAAATATAGATCATGTTATCTATCTTACAGCAGAATAGTGAGGTCTACAAGATATAATCCAAGTAATGCACTTAGCTAAGTACTTAACATATATAGTGAGTATTCATAATAGAACTCCAACCTTATCACAAGGACTTGGTCTGGGAACATAAAGATTTAAGGATAGGGGGCACCTGGGTGGCCCAGTTGGTTGAGTGTCTGACTCTTGATTTCGACTCAGGTCATGATCTCAGGGTCCTGAGATCAAGCCCCCTATCGGGTTCTGTGCTCGGCACAGAGTCTGCTTGGGATTCTTTCTCTCCCTCCCCCTGCTTACACTCTCATTCTCTAAGTAAAATAATTCTGTTTTTAAAAAAAGAATTAAGAGTAGGAAATAGAGCTGGGGAGAGAGAGGAGATGGGAGAATTGAAGTAGGAAGAGGGTGGTGACGATTAACTTTTCCATGTTTCCCATGAGAATCTCATGGTTTGGCCTTAGTCTTCTCTCCTTTGCCCTGTTTCCTCCCCTTATTTTCTCTCCTACTTCCCCAGAACCATAGCGGGTCCCACTCTTTGTCCCCAGACGACAGAGTAAGGTGGGAAAGAAGCACAAGGAGTAAAAAAGAGGAGGACCTGGGATGTGGGCTGAGGAGAAAGCAGGGAACATGTCATTTGATTATTGCTGTGTACAAACCATCAGTGGCTTAAGACCATCGTGTATTATTCCTGACATGTCTGTGCATTACCTGGTGGTTGGAGCATTTGGATTAGATTTGTCTGGGGTGTTTCTGCTCCACATGTCTCTCATCCTCTTCCTGGAAATAATAGGCTAGCATGTCCTTCCGATGGTGATGACAGGGGCACAGAGAAACCAAGTTCAACAGCAGCAGGACTTCTGAAGCCTCTTCTGTGTCACAACTGCTACCATCTCATTGGTCAAAGTCAGTCATCCTGGGTGGGGAATTATACACCACCCACAGGAGAATGGCACAGCCAAATAAGACAAAGAGCAGGGAAGGGTGAAGAATTGGAGCCATTGAGGCAATCCACACAGGGAGCCACAAACTTAGAGTGACAAGAGAGAGGGAACACAGCCTAGCTGAAAAAGCAGGAAAACTGAATGTCAGGCTTAAGAAGGGCTCTCGCACATACCAGGAAATACTTATCCACATTATGGCGGAAGCCCCAGTGATTAGTGTAGTATTCATTTTAATACTGTGAGTTGGTAACTAGGAATAGATAGGTCTTACTATGGGCCAGCGGCTGGAGATCTTGAAAGAAGTAGACAACTGTATCAATAGTGCTGTTTTGAGATTTTTTTTAAAGACAGAAAACTCTCAGAGCACCTGGGTGGCACAGTTGGTTGAACGTCCAACTCTTGGTTTTGACTCGTGTCGTGATCTCAGGGTTGTGAGATCGAGCCCCGCGTCTGGCTCCTCACTCAGTGTAGAGTCTGCTTAAGACTCTGTCCCTCTGCCCCTCCCCTGCTTGTGCTATCTCTCTCTCAAATAAATAGATCTTTAAAAAGGGGGGGGGATTTCTTGAATTCAGAGCAAAGGTAGAGACATTTAAGGACTGAGACTGAATTATAAGTTTCTGTAAAGTTTGTTCCTAACCTTTAAGTAACAGTGTATGGCCCTGAATGTTTGATAACTTACTATCATAGCCTAATGTTGGTGTTCCTGCTAATATCAATGGCTATAGTCTGGCGTATACAAAATCTAAATACAAAACTGGCAGTTTCTAATGAAATAGAGGATTATCCACAAGTCTCTTTTAAGAGAAAAATAAATCCATGGTCCCAGACTAGGGGTAGACCTACTTAAACAGCCAAAAATGTGTATTCAGATTATATTATAAACACAAGAGTTTTACCTTTAAAAAAGCATTCATACCAAAGACAGACTCTAAAGACTTTTTGCTGTGTAATATATCCCTTTCTCTGCTGTCAAAATTAAATTTCAATGTGCCTTTTATATTTTAAAAATATGATGTTTTACCAAGTGCCTAGTACCTAGGATGGCGCCCTACAAGCAAGAAAAAAGAAAGAAAAGAGCCCACTACATGAGAATCAATAAAATAGTCGTCATAGATATGTAGAGGGGAGTCTCATTTATTTCTGTCTGAGTCCAAATTGCAAGTAGGACTGTGTCTTGCTCAGTTCGGCACTCTCGGGGCCTGGTATCAGCAGGTGCTCAATACTGATTTGAACTGAAGTAACTAGGAACTTTGTGTCCTCCACCCAAAATGAAAAACCTGAAATGAAAGAGTGATCAGATATTACACCTATCACACATGCAATCTTACAGGCATAGATTCATTTGTACCACCTGGCCCACTCCACATGTCATTGTTTGCTTTTCACGGGGAAAATATCACCCAAACAAGCTATAAAACAGATGCACGTAATCTGTCCTAGGAACACACACCAAGGGGCTTCTTCCTATTATTAGAATGCTCTCTCAGTCTCCCGTAAGAGTTGGGTCTTAAAATAAGACTAAATATTTAAAACACAGAGTGTCAAGTTTCCTTAATCCTCATATCTTTTTTTAAAGATTAGAGCAGGCTTATGTCGTCTTGAATAATTTAAGAGGTGCAAATACGAAATTGTCATTTGAAACATCTCAACTCAGGTAATTCCATGAATGTTTCTCTCTGTAATATGCCTGATTGACAGATGATTTCCCGAGTTGATTTTTAAATCAAACCGAGGACAAGTAGACATCTGAGGGAATTGCTTTTCGCTGTCTTTTGTTAAGCAAAGGAAGATGGAGTGGGCCGATGCTTAAGAAACTCTCATTTCCTGAAAACTGACTTTTTAAAAATGTCTGACGTTGCGTGTGTCTGCGTGAGGGGGTGTGTCTGCATGAGGGGGTGTGTCTGCGTGAGGGGGTGTGTCTGCAGGGGGCTCCACTGGCCTTTGAATGATGAATAAAGAGTCGCCTAATTCAGCATGACCTGCCTCACAGGCTATGTCATAAGGAATAATGGATAAAAACAGGGTGGACTCCTTTGCGGCTACAAAATGCTACAAAGATGATAATGAGGAATAATTCCAAAGAGAACAGAGGTTTTGTAGCCAAGAATTTACCAAGCAGGTTTTTTTTTATGTTAATCACCATACATTACATCATTAGTTTTTGATGTAGTGTTCCATGATTCATTGTTTGCGTATAACACCCAGTGCTCCATTCAGCACATGCCCTCTTTTACATCACCAGGCTAACCAAGCAGGTCTTATCAAAAGACTTCCCTTGTTCCCTGGGTCTGGCATGAGGACAGTGCAGTGAATCTGGAGGTGCCTAGACCCACACTGTACAACAGAAATGTCATGTGAGACACATACTTACATTTTCTTGTAGTCATATTTTTTACAGTGATAATAATACTGTGTGGTATACTTGAAATTTGCAAGGATCTTGCCATCTGTGGCCCCATTTTAATTTGTTAAAAGGTGAACTTGGTTTTATTAATTAATTTTATGACTATCTGAACTTTCAATTTAACAGTAATCAATAGAAGAAATTATAAATGTTATATTTTGCTTTTTTCATACTAAGTCTTAAAAAATCTCGTGTGTATTTTAAATCTGTAGCTCATCTCAATTCAGATGAGCCACATTGCACGTGCTTGGCGGCCAGTAGCTCCTGTATAGGACAGCCCAGGCCTCAGCAGCAGACAGCCCACTTAATATGAGATGTCTGACTTACACTGAGGAATGTCCATGTGAAAATTCTCTTAATTTTCCACAAACATTGATGGAATCTTACTGGCTAGATTTCCCAGCAGGAACCCAGCTTCAGGAAGGGAAGAGGAGAAGCACCCTTATTTTCCAAGCTACTGTAAAAGCCGGGACTTAGGTCACCTCATTTGCTCTACAACAGGTCTGTGAGGAGAGGAAATGGTTCTCATTTCATAGAAGAGAACATCAAGATTCAGGGAGACCAAGGACTTGCCAAGGTCACACAACCAGCACTGGCAAAGGGGGACAGGGACTCAGGCTTAGCTCTGAGCCCTGGCCCTTCCACTCTATCATGTTCCTGCTCAGGCATCCCTGGGTAGCAGGTGCTTCTCAAACCACTGAGCTTCCAAATCTTCTGGAGGTCTTATTAAAACACTGGCTGCTGGGCCCCGCCCCCCAGTGTCTTTGATTCAGCAGGTCAGGGTGGGGCCTCCAAGTTCCTAGGAGACGCTGATGCTGCTGGTCCAGGAATCACACTTTGAGAACCTCTGCCTTAAAGACTGGATTTGATGCCTTTAACAAGGGTTGTCTCTCTTAAGCTAATAATGGTGCTTCCCTATGCTGCCCGAAACCAAAGTTTGATCGATAAATGCACCCATTGTTCTCTCAGCTAAAGTTGACTACCACGTAGTATTGACTAGAACAGGTCCCCTCATTCTGAAAAATTTTATTCATTTATAATTAACCATTGAACATAAGTTCTTCATTGCAGGTAGGGAAGCATGCACCTCTTCACTCAGTTCCTGCAGGGAACAGGAAATTATACATGTAGATGTATTGTACCATGAAAGCATGGGATAGTCTTCTCTAAAGTACACACACTTAAAAGTCATCACTACTTCCACAGGGTGGGGTTTTGATATATCTGAATAAATGAAAAAGACTAAAAATGATAATACCCCCAATCTCACAAGGACATGTTTTGAGCAAAAACATTAGAAGGAAAGGCCACCAGTTCAGTCGTGTCACTGAAAATACCTGCCATTTCTCCACACTTTCCCCTACCATTTCCTCCTTGACCACTGGGCTCTGCTCTGTACTTGGGCGCTGGTTCTGGAGGAACTGGTGGAAACAAGGTAGGTTTGGGGAAGGCTGGAGTACAGGTCATAAACGCAGAATCCCTTCATTGGAGTTGATTCAGAAGCAAGTAGAACTGCCCTAGAGTAAATTTCTTCAGATACTTAGCCTACTAGAATTTCCATTTAACTGCATCTTCATACAAGCATGGGCCTCATTCTTGAAACACAAAGCCCATGCCTGGGATGAAGAGACAGGATACCATACTGCAGTCCCTTTGGTAGCAGCGCCAGCAGGCCATATTAAGAAACAGCATTTTGTCTCAAGAACATCACAAGGAAGAAGGTTAATAGATTTTGCCAGGCACCACCAAAGGATTTTCTAACCTAGCCACATTTCCTTGCTTAAGCTCAGTCTTCTCAGACTTTCACATGCGTATGAGTTAACTAGGGATCTTGTTAATACACAGGTTCTGATTACAAAAAAAGTCAGGTGATGCCAGGGCACCACGCTTGGGGTAGCAATAACCTAGAGAACTCTGTTTCCTATCTGGAAACACTGCCTGGCATGACAGGGCTAATATCCAGGAGCTGAGAGTAGATCATTGACTGGAGCAGGAGGGGAAGAGGAGAGACACGTTAACAAAGAGAGAAAATAAGCACCCAACTATGAGTGACCAGAAAAAGCAGGTGGAACTTGGCATCCAGAGAGTAACGTGACAAATAGCAGGTGGTAATAGCTAGGCAAGCAATAGCAGTCTAGGATATGAGGATCATTGAAAGGGTAATGTATGCAGTGGGGAATCTCAAAAATACCAGATATCTGCATGAGCAGGCAGCTGAGTTGCAGATATATAGCCACAGAACTCAACACGAAGAGGAGACAAAGGGTTGGGGGAGAAGGGGGCGGACAGGAGGATAGAGGTCTCAGCAAGGTCGAAGAGATGGTGGGGAATCAAGACAGACTCAGATCAAGGTCCACACAACAAGGATCCATTTACCAAAAGTGGAGCTTCGGAAACATGGATGAGCCCCCAGACATAAAGACTCAGCCCTAAAGAAGCTAATCTTTAGTAGGTTTGGTCTGTATGCCGGACACTGCAGCAAAGGGCTTCATATTGTCTCGTGTCATTCTTACGAATCTCGATGGCAGGCATTAATACGCCATTTTGGACAAGTATCTGAGGGTCAGAGGGACTCTACATTGCCTAAGGTCCCTTTTTAATAAAGGGTAAAGCAAACAACTCACATTCTACACTCTTTCCATGACCCCACGCAGGCCAACAGCACACCAATGGGGTAACCTAATGCCACCCTGGGGCTCCTGCCATCTGCCCCTAGATCCAAGGAAGGAGGTAGGCCTTTGGTGTGGCAAGGGGCCTGAACTGAAGACGGAAGAGGGAGGGGCGGGTGAGGTGCCAGGCACAGCAGGTCATAGTGAAGACCTGATGTCCTAAGCCTACAATTGTCATTATGCCAAGAATAGTCTCTTTTTAAACACTCTTGCAGTTACCTTACTTCCTCTAGGAAGTACCTTATCTTAAGCTCAGGGCTTGTCGATAATAACTCAGCACAGAAAGTGTTGAAATAGGACAGGAGAGACCCTTTAAGGGTCACAGTGTCCCAACCTTAGCCAGACCTTGTCCTTATTTCTCTATGTTGGTGTCTGAATTGACCATCCCTGTAGAGCTTACCGAGAGAAATCTAATGACTCCATTGGAGCGTATTCAAGATGTCACGTGCTTGAGTACTCTTCAGCTGAAATGAACAGAAATTGACTGGACCTAGTTTGAGAGGAAAGGAGGCAAAGTGGGGGCGCCTGGGTGGCTCAGTCGGTTAAGCATCCAACTCTGGATTTCAGCTCAGGTCCAGACCTCAGGGTCCTGGCATCGAGCCCCACATTGGCTCAGCACTCAGCACAGAGTCTGCTTGAGTTTCTCTCCCTCTGCCCCTCCACCTCCCTCAAATAAATATTTTTTCTTTTAAAAAAGAAGGCCAAGTAGACATGGTGGGGATATACAGATTCACTCACTGAATCACATTGCATCCCGAGCATGGTTTGCTGCATGCCACGGGTGGAACAGTAGAAACTGCATTGCCCAGACTCCTTAGAGCATTATTCTGCATATCGCCTAACTTCCACCCAGCAGGGTTTACCTCAAAAGCTGGAGTCATGCCCCATAGTTGGTGAGGGGATGTGTGGGGGTGGAGACTGAGAGGTAACAGATAACTCTGTGGCCAGGTCTTGGCTTCAAAGAAGTCAAGAATTCTTCTGGTGTGGATCTTGGTAAAAGCAGTGTGGTTCTAAAGCCAGTGGCTATGGGAGCAGCCTCTTTCCCAGCTTTCTGGAAGGGTAGGTGGATAGTAACTCCCTCTGTGGACCACTTCTGTGGGGTGGTTTGGGGGAGTCATCTTGAAAGGTTGGCCTAGAGCCTGCTCATCTCCCTTCCAGCAACGTTGTAAATACCCACTTCCCACACTAAATCCCTTTCTGCTTAAACCGGCTAGAATGGATTCTCTTATCTGCAACTGAGCCTTGACTAATCCAGAAGGAATTTATAATAAGGATATTTGGGGATGTCACCCAGAAATGGAATAGTAAAGAAATCAGGAAGTAGTCTTTTGCTTTCCGTGTATGTGTATCCCTCTCTCACCTACTTCAGCCTGCCTTCTCAGTAAACCTCCTCTACTAATCATCCTTTTATACAAGGCACCTTGAGCTCTCCTCTGATATCCTTATTCAGAAATAATGGATGGTCCTTTATGCCTAACCCCAAATTCTCCAGGGAGAAAAACCAAGTGGCATAGTTTAGATATCTATCTCCCATTCAGTTGGCTGTTATTTCAATTTCGAAATCCCGTGAGGCATTTTGGTAGTTTAATAATTCACATTTACAATTAAGAAAACTGGGTCTTAGTTCACATGGCTTGCCCCAAATCACACAGCAGGTAAGCAGAAGACTCAGGACTTACACCCATGTCTCCTGATCTCAAATTTGAGGCTCATTCCACTATACCGTCGCTGCCTCTTTAGTATTCATAACTGGATCTCTGGAGCATTTCACAATTTACAATGTGTTTTTATATCCCCTAACTCGTGTGCTCCTTCCAAAAGTCCCATTGTTGCTGTTATCCCCATTTTATACACAAGAAAATGGATGCTACAGACATTAGGTGACTTTTCATCCATTTTGTGAAAGCTGGTGCCAAGATTCACTCTTCCATCTTCTGGTTCTCAGAGGAATTCATGTTAGAATAGGGTGGGGAAGCCAAAATCTAAATGGAGCTCAGTCTCCTAGGATATCAGATCTGACACTTCAAAGCCATTTCTTACAACAGGTTCTAAGAGAAGGAACCAGAAGATGACACTTCAGCTTTTGTTTGTTTTGTTTTTTGATGAAATGGCCGGGGGAAATTGTTGGTCCCCAAATCTGATAAATCTAAATAAAGGACAGCTTTAAAGGAAAGGACTCCAGCTAGCCACAAGGAAGAGTCTCCTCCACATCCTCCTCAGCACCACAGGAAAGATTATGACCTTAGTAGATTCCTCGGGAGTTGATAAAACACATCTGAAATCAGGATTTGATGATTTTCTTCACAGTTTAAAGATCAGCATGGACTGCACAGCGCTGTTGAGCTCTGTATTCGGCCAGAGACCTTGCTGTAGCATCTTCCTGTACTTCAAAGAGATACCTAGATGACCTTCCAATTTTAATACAACTTGGAAACAATTTCTATTGTCAAGGGACAGGATTAGCATGAAGGACTCATCCTTGCTTCTTGTCATCCCTCTGAGAAGTAGTTACTGGGGTTTTTTTTCACCTGACTTTCGCAAAGAAAGACATTTCCCGAGAGAAATTACAAAGGCATTTTCTGCACCATCTTTAATACTGAGCTGCTGTCATGTACCAGCTGCAATGCAGGGCATGCAAAGGACCAAATACTTGTAGGTTTTTGCAAGCTGCTCCATTATTTCTTCCATGGTGACCTTGTGGCAGCAAGGCAGAGCCCCGTGATAGAAAGCTCAATTGTTGGAATTCTCCCTCAACTGAGCTTTCAGCAGGCATTTCCACTCCTACTGTTTATGTGCAATGCAGATGTTTGATTACTTTGTGGCACAGTGATGGAAGTCCAGGCTCCAATCTCTTGTGCAGAAATCCTGCCCTTTTCCTGGAAAAGTTCTGGCAGCCCCTTCCTGGTCAATATCAGGCTCAATCCAAGCCATTTCACTTCTGACCACTATTCAAGAACAGATTTTGTTTTTGTTTTTGTTTTTTAAGACTTTATTTTATTTATTTGACAGAGAGAGACACAGCGAGAGAGGGAACACAAGCAGGGGGAGTGGGAGAGGGAAGAGCAGGCTTCCCGCCGAGCAGGGAGCCCGATGCGGGGCTCGATCCCAGGACCCTGGGATCATGACCCAAGCCGAAGGCAGACACCTAACGACTGAGCCACCCAGGCGCCCCTCAAGAATGGTTTTAAAACTCCAGCGTGTTCTTCCCTATTTTGTAGTCAGCTGTCATAGTTCTCTAAACCCTGCTTTATGGCTTGTGTCCGTATCTTTTCTGCTATCTCATCATTGTGCAACAAAATTCTTTGTTCCTGAATTGGCACAGAAATCCCTAGTGATTATCTGAAATGACCCTAAAATAATTTCTGTCAATGATAAAGCTGAGCTCTGTTGTTATCCTGGCTTTCTAGAGAACAAAAGAAATTCAGGAGATGTGGGAGATGATCTGAAGCCTGAGGAGTGGGCTCATCCCAAGCTAACCTATACTTTCTTAGGAGCCTGAATGCTACAGGACCCAAGCTTTGGCAGAGGCCAATATGAGGAGCACCCTCTTTGCAAGCCCTGAGTTTAGAAAGTTCAAACGTGAGGGGCATGAACCAATAACAAGAAGAGGATCTTTCACTTGGGTCACTTGTGATCTTTGCTGATTGTCTCCACCTTGCTCATTTTATGATGATTCTGATTTTAAAACTGAAACACTAAATAGATTAAGTTTCACCTAGAAAACTACAGTTGGCCTTATCTTTAGGATTCCATCTTACTGTCAAGTCCATGAAAGGTTTGGGGAAAAGGAAATGGAGCCTTTCCTCATCTATGAGGCAACCCCTGAAAAGAACCTCTGGGGTTCCTTGGCACATGGTTTGAAAACCACTGCCATACTTCTATCCTCCTGCATGATCCTCTAATTCTGGGCCTCTCAGATGAGAGGCAGAAGTGTGACATCAGAGGATAAGAGCACAAACATTCCTTCTTTCATTCTTCAATCTCCCACTCCCATTTTTTCCTCCTAATTTCCTTAATTTTTCTCCTCTATCACCCTACCAATCTATGGCAAAGTTCAAACCATACCAGATGGTCCCTGAAAAATCATACTCAAAGCACATAGAATAATGTTTTGGGAAGGAAAACCCACTTAGGGGTTTTTAATCACTATCTCATAGACCCCAAATCCAAACTAGCTTAATCATGGTTTGTATATTATGCTTATACTTTTAATTTTCATTATTATTTGCATTTAGCAGAGCTTATAATCATAGGAAGCATTATAATTGCTCCTCTTTATCTTAAGAAACTTAGATTTTCTTTTTTAAAAGTTAAAAACAAAAATAATGGAATGTCTCCAAATGTGAATGATGAAGTTATAATCCAAACAAATAAAAAAGGTTAAAGATCAAAATGGAATAAGCTGGTGCCTTCTGAAGATGATATTTGTCAAGGTAACCACCATGCATAGGCCCTGCAGTCTTGTAGTTTAGTGTCCTCATTATGAAGGAGACTCGTAGTGATCTGATGGAAACTGTGAAGCCTAGAGCAGCTGGGGGTTAGATGCAGCTGAGACAGGTCTTTTTGTCCTGCAGTTAGGGAATGAGCTCTGAAAGATAGGGTGTGAATGCTGGAGGAGCTGTAAACCCAGAGCTGTCTCTGAGAGATGGCTTCCATCCTGTAGAGGACCTAGAGAGAAGGTCTGAAAATGAAGGTAATACCCAGAGGGACAAGATTAACAGAATCACCCCATTTCTGATCCTATGAGGCATGTGGAAATTGATCTGATTCTCTCCAGCTGATATATATGCAGTCTCTGGGTAAAGTTTGTACTTAGGCACCTGCAAAATGGGTTTTGGAACCATGTATACGTTTCTTTTCTAAGTTGTCCTCAGTTTACTTTCTTATGCTACCTTGCATTTCTTTTGTTGTTGTTGTTGTTGTTTTAAGATGTATTTATTTATATGGGGGAGAGAGAGTGTGTGAGCAGGGGGGAGAGACAGAGAGAGAGGGAGAGAGAGAATCTCCAGCAGACTCCCGACTGAGTGCAGAGCCTGATACGGGGCCTTATCCCACAACCCTGAGATCATAACCTGAACTGAAATCAAGAGTCAGATAGTTAACCAACTGAGCCACCCAAGTGCCCTGCTACCTTGCATTTCTAAGCACCTTTCATTGAGCCTCTCAAAGTACAAACCTTAATTAAACCAACCTTGCAACTTCCACATGATTCAGGGAGTGATTTTGTTGAAAAACATCATGGAAGTCAAATGAACTGGCCAAAGTATATTACAGGTATAGTAAAAGTATATTACAAATCCACAGGTTGGCTTGAGAATAAAAACCCAGGGTTCAGTCGCTTCTGACTCCCTCTCCTGACGATCACACCTCCAGATCTGGGGATTTTCCCCACTTGTAAGATAATTTTTATTGGGGCACCAGGGTGGCTCAGTTGGTTAAGTGACTGCCTTCGGCTCAGGTCTTGATCCCAGAGTCCTGGGATCGAGTCCCGCATCCGGCTCCCGGCTGATCGGGTAGGCTGCTTCTCCCTCTGACCCTCTCCCCTGTCATGCTGTTTCTCTCAAAAGAATAAAATCTTGGGGCGCCTGGGTGGCTCAGTTGGTTAAGCGACTGCCTTCGGCTCAGGTCATGATCCCAGGGTCCTGGGATCGAGCCCCGCATCGGGCTCCCTGCTCGGCGGGAAGCCTGCTTCTCCCTCTCCCACTCCCCCTGCTTGTGTTCCCTCTCTCTCTGTCTCTCTCTCTGTCAATTAAATAAATAAAATCTTTAAAAAAAAAAAAGATAACAAAAACTAATGATGTAATGTATGGTGATTAACATAACAATAAAAAATTTAAAAATATTTTTATTTATATTATGTTCATATGACAAAACTTTTTTTTAGAGATTATTTTAGAGAAAGAGAGCATGTGTGTGCATGATTGGGGGGAGGAGCAGAGGGAGAGGGAGAAGCAGACTCTACGCTGATCACGGAGCCCAACGCTGGCTCGATCCTACGATCCTGAGATCGTGACCTGAGCTGAAATCAAGAGTCGGAAGCCCAAGTGACAACTGACTGGTCCACCCAGATGCCCCCACACAACATAACTTTTAAGGAAATGGTAGAGCAAAGCAGAGAGAGAGGATATGTGGTTTTATCTTTGCCTCAAAGCAAATACTCCCAGATTCTGTTTTCTCTCCTTTCATCCCCACTACCTGGCATTCCCAATTTTCTAATCCCTAAATCTCTGAGATAATGACTCTTTCAGCAAGGAAAAAGAAGCTATTGACTTCTTCGCATCAGCCTTCAAGGAAAGTACTTATGAAAGACTGAAGCAGACATCCAAACACTCTTGTGACTTTTCTTAGGAAAAAAAAAGGGGGGGGGCAGGGGAATATTGCCTCTTCCTTCTTCTTACTGGAAATATCTCAGGTCTCTAGTTTTGATCTTCATGTTCTTTCTTTTTCTTTATCTTTTTTTAAGTACAGTGACCTGGTGAGTTGGCGGAGGGAACCTGAGAATTTGCTGAGAACACTTTTCTTGGCTCAGTGAGAAAAAGTTGACACCAAGGGCAACACCTCACTGGCCTTTGTGAACTGGCTTCATGCTTCTATCTCTGGGGACTGAAGACCCCTCTCAGGGCTGCCGTTTGTATTAGTGAAGTCAGCAGAGCTGAGTGTGAGCCTGCTCCTTTGCCCACAGAGGTAGAGGTATGAAGTGGCAGTGCAGGGAACTGAGGGCTCTTAGCGTCCCATGGTCATCTTTAGATGCTCCCCTTCCCAGCAACAGAGTCTCTGCTAATTAGCTGACTGGTTGCATTATTTCTATGACTGACCCTTTTCAGACAAAGAGACATAGGCCCAGTGAGCAAAGCTCCTGGCATAAAAAAGATGAGTATGACTTTTATTTCCAGGAACAGAACACTACTCCCAGCATTCCCCCTTTCAGAAGAGGGTTTGTTGTCACCTTCTATCAAACGGAAACAGCCCTCCCCAATTAGCCTATCCTGTTGCTCTCTTTAGTTGCTCTGAAGTCCTTCAGACGAATGTTAAAACACTCAGGTACTTCCACACCACACCTGCGTGCACACACAGCCATTGGATTGCATGAGTAAAATAAAAAGGGATGCTCGGACAAAACTTCACCAAACACCAGCTTTGTCTTCCTGGAAGGTTCCATCAGATTAAATACAGATGCTATTCAGTAGTTAATAGAAAAACTAGATTGCCCTCAGACTCTTGAGAAATATAGGTATGGATATCATTTCAAACATCCCAGGAGTTTCTCAAGGAATGCTTCCTTTTCCCATTCAACCAGTGAATTTACCTTAAGGGGACAAGTTGCCTTCTGGCTTTATGTCGTGTATAAAAGCCAAGCTGAAGAATATCCAACTGTTCAAGTTTGGAAAGAAAAGTCTTTGAGCAGCTTTTCTTACTGTCGTTAAGGAGGGAATAGGAAGAATGGGCTTTGAAAGCAGAAAAATGTTTTTTGCTGTTTTGTTTTTTTTTTTCCCCCAGGGAGAGAGAGCACGTGCATGTGTGCGGGGGTGGGGGGAGCATGCAGAGGGAGAGGGAGAGGGAGAGAATTTTAAGCAGACTCCATGCTGAGTGTGTAGCCGGACATGGGGCTCGAGATCATAACCTGAGCCAAAATCAAGAGTGGGATGCCTAACCTACTGAGCCACCCAGGCACCCCCAGAGAGATGTGTTTTAACAAACTATTAATGTTTATTTCCCCTTACCTTTCTAAGTACAAGGCATTCTCCATAAAACATCCTAAAGCCCAGGTCCTCAAGATTAGGATTGTTACAGAAGGTATACAAATATTAGATTGAGCCATAGGAAATGGCTGGTAGTCAACCTTTTGACCTAAAATATGGCAATTTCCTACAGTCCAACCTAACGGGGAAAAAAATTAACAGTTTTGATATACAGAATAAATTTTGCACTCGGAAGATAGCTTCAAAACAACACAATCTCAACAAAGGATTTTCGAAATTTGTTTGTTTGACATATCAAAGGTTAAGTAATAGGGTTTCCTTCCATCTACTTTTAAGGCCTAGCTAGAAAGCTGGACTCATCTTAGTATGAAAGATTCTAGAACCTCAGTATGCTGTAAGAGATATGAGGGGTAAATGAGTCAACAAAGTTGAGTTAAGTCAACAAGGTTAAGTTTCCTCAGGAGACTTAAAGGAAAGAAGTACATCACTCTCTAAAATGCTGTGACAGGGATGAATTAGATCTCCAAACAGAAGAGAAAAATAGCAAATAAGGAGCTAAAACTTCTGAAATTCTAAGAGGCTGAAGCTCACTTTGAGTTGGGGTCCAGCAAGCAACGAAGTGGAACCACAAACACACACATTCTATGAAACATAACCAAGTTACGTGACTGCTCGTGGTCTCAAAGTAGAGGAGATGGAAGTTGGGGTAAGTAGACCAGTAAGGCTTCCTTTTATGCAGGAGAGCCTTTCTCTGAGGATATTCCAGTAATTTTGCACGTATACATAAATGCTGGACTCGATAATACTGACTTAGTGAACTTCATAACAGTCTCGGGAGAGTGGAAGGACACAGACCATAATGGCCCGGGTGTAATCCAGCCACATGAGACCTTTCTGGGAATGGCAGATCCCCCTTCCCACCCCATTGCAGACGTCATTCATAGATCCTGGCCAGACATTTCTATCTGAGCCAAAAGGAAGTCTCAGAGTCCTTCTCAACATAGGTTCCAACAGCCACTACCAGCTAATCCAGAGGAAAGCCAGAATTGAAGCTTCTTTTCCCTTTCCGTGTCCCCCTTCTGTGTCTTTGTTAACACCGCCCAGATGGTCTCTCCTCACCCTTACAACGTGCTTCACCTAGCCCCCACCTTCTTCCACTAGAATGTGGATTCCTGAAGTGCAGGGATCTTCTTTCTGTTTATGAACGCCAAAGGCCCTTGGACAGTGCTTGGCACAGGGATGAAGCCCCACAAATATTGATGGAATGAATGACTCTTTGCTTGATCAATCTCATGTCAGGGGCAGCTCACACATCACCTCTGTAATGAACCCTTCTCCATCCTTCCAGCCTGAAGCCACCCCTTTCTCCTCTTGCTTCACCGATCCACAGAGGATGAGTAACTTCTTGACCAAATGTACCACACCTGGCCTATAGACCCCCAATCGGCGACTGTTGACTTGAATTACAATAACAGAGACCTGACCAAATAATTACAATAATGGCACTTCTCAGGTATATGGTACTTACACATTTTCAGATATGTGTTTCATTTCATTTCATTTCACCCTGTGAGTTGATGAGGACGGGAACTGTCTCCATTTTATAGGTGTGGGAACACAACACAGAGGTGTTTTTTTTATGATTTGTTCATGTCAGAGGTAGCACCTGTCTGCTCAGTGTTCTTTCACGAGGCTGCTGCTGCCATGTTTTTAGACCATTTGCTTCAGTTGAGACTATATCCATAGTCTCTACAGTTTGACAGATATCTACTAGTTATATAGTTGTAGTTAGGATGCATCTTGAGTATTTCTCTAGATTTTTTTTTTAAGAAAACTAATTGTTTAGCCTAATGAATATTGGTATTTTGGCTCCATTTTTGTAGTTACTAATTCATACTGCTCATAACCCTGAGTGATTTGCTTATTCTACTCCTTTTCCTTATTCTCTGAAGAAAATAAGAGACTGAATTTTTTTCTCCCGGGCCCAGAATTTACCCTTAGTTTTATTTATTTTAATTTTTTTTCTATTTGGATAAAATTGACACATAACATTATATTAGTTTCCAATGTACAATGTCATGATTTAATATTTGTATATATTGCAAAATGGTCACCATAATGAGTCTAATTAATATCCATCACCATACATAATTACAAAAATTTTCTTATGATGACAACTTTTAAGAGCTAGTCTACTTCCAAATATGCCATATGCTATTATTAACTAAAGTCACCATGCTATACATTACATCTCATGACTTACTTATTTTATACCTGGAATTTATATTTTTGTTTGTTCTAAAATTTTTATGGAATCACAAAAGACCCTGGATAGCCAAAGCAATCTTGAGAAAGAAGAACAAAGCTGGAAACATCACGCTCCCTGACTTCAAATCATATTACAAAGCTACAATAATCAAAGCAGTATAGTATTGGTGTAAAAAGAGACACAAAGATCAATGAAAAAAATGAGCTTGTGTTTTTGTTTTGTTTTGTTTTAGATTCCATATAGAAGTGAGATCGCACAGTATGTGTCTTTCTCTGAGTTATTTCATTTAGCATAATGCCTTCAAGGTCCATTCATGTTGTCGTGAATGGCAAGATTTCATTCTTTTTACAGCTAAGTAATATGCCCTTGTATACATAGACCATATCTTCTTTAGCCATTTATCCATCAGTAGATACTCATGTTGTTTCCATGTCTTAGCTATTGAGTAATGCTGCAGTGACATGGGAGTGCATATATCTTTTTAAATTAGTGTTTTCATTTTCTTTGGATAAACACCCAGAAGTAGAATTACTGGATGATATGGTATTTCTATTTTTAATTTTTTTAGCAATTTCTATACTGTTTTCTATAATGGTTGCACCAATTTATGTTCCCACCAACAGTGCATAAGGGCTCCTTTTTCTCCACATCCTTGCTGACATTTGTTATTTCTTGCCTTTTTGATAAGAGTCATTCTAACAGGTGCAAGGTGGTATTTCATTGTGGTTTGGTTTTGCATTTCCCTGATGACTAGTGATGCTGAGCATGGTTTCATGTGTCTGTTGGCCATCTGTATGTGTTTAGAAACATGTCTATGCATATCCCCTGTCCATTTTTTTGTCAGATTGGGGTTTTTTTGCTATTGACTTGTATGAGTTCTTTATATATTTTGGATATTAGGCCCACATCTGATATATGATTTGTAAATGTCTTCTCCCATTCAATAGGTTGCCAGTTCATTTTGTTGATGGTTTCCTTTGCAATGTAGAAGTTCTTTAGTTTAATATTGTCTCACTTTATTTTTACTTTTGTTGCCTTTGCTTTTGGTTTCAAATCCAAAAAACCATCACCAAGATTGATATCAAGAAGCTTACCACCTATGTTTTCTTCTAAGAAGTTTGTGGTTTCAGGTCTTACATTCAAGTCTTTAGTGAGTTAATTTTTGTGTATGGAATCCTGTTTTCCCAGCACCATTTATCGAAGAGACTGTCCTTTCCCCATTTTATAATCTTAGCTAATTTGTCATAAATTAATTGGCCATATTTGCTTGGGTTTATTTCTATTTTTTTTTCATTGATCTTTGTGTCTGTTTTTACGCCAATACTATACTGCTTTGATTGTTGTAGCTTTGTAATATGATTTGAATTCAGGGAGCGTGATGCTTCCAGCTTTGTTCTTCTTTCTCAAGATTGCTTTGGCTATCCAGGGTCTTTTGTGATTCCATAAAAATTTTAGAACAAACAAAAAAAATTTTGTTCTGTTTCTGTGGAAAATGCCTTTGGAATTTTGATAGGAATTGCATTGAATCTGTAGATTGCTTTGGATAGTATGGGCATTTTAACAGTATTCTTCCAATCCATGAGCATGGAATATCTTTCCATTTATTTACGTCTTCTTCAGTTTCTTTTATTAACGTCTTATAGTTTTCAGTGTACAAGTTTTTTACTTCCTTGGTTAAATTTATTCCTTGGTATTTTGTTCCTTTTGATGCACATGCAAATGGAATTGTTTTCTTTTTTTTTTTTTTTTAAGATTTTATTTATTCGACAGAGACACAGTAAGAGACGGAACCCAAGCAGGGAGAGTGGGAAGGGGAGAAGCAGGCTCCCCGCTCTGGGGAGCCCGATGCGGGGCTCGATCGCAGGACCCTGGGATCATGACCTGAGCCAAAGGTAGACGCTTAATGACTGAGCCACCCAGGTGCCCCAAATGGGATTGTTTTCTTAATTTCTCTTTCTGATAGTTCATTATTAATGTATAGAAGTGCAGCAGATTTTTGCATATTGATTTTGTATCCTGCAACTTTACCAAATTCATTTATTACTTCTAACAGGTTTTTGGTGGAGTCTTTTAGGATTTTTCTATAGGTAGTATCATGTCATTTGAAAATAGTGACAGTTTTACTACTTCCTTTCCAATTTATATGCTTTTTATTTCTTTTTTCTTGCCCAGTTGCTCTGGCTAGGACTTCCAATACTATGTTGAATAAAAGTGATGAGAATAGACATGATTGTCTTGTTCCTAATCTTAGAGGAAAAGCTTTCAGCTTTTCACTATTGAGTATGATGTTAGCTGCAGGCTTGTCATATATGGCCTCCATTATGTTGAGATACCTTACCTTTGTACTTTCTTTGTTAAGAGTTTTTATCATAAATGGATGCTGAATTTTGTCAAATGCTTTTTCTGCATCTATTGAGATGACCATGTGATCTTCTCCTTCATTTTGTTCATGTGTGTATCACACTGATTTGTGGATGTTGAAGCATCCTTGCATCCCTGGAATGAATCCAACTTGATTATGGTATATGATCCTGTTAATGCATTATTGAATTTGGTTTGCTAATATTTTGTTGAGTTTTATATCTATGTTCATCATAGATATTGGCCTATAAATTTTTTGTGTCATCCTTGCCTGACTTTGGTATCAGAGTGATGCTGACCTCGTGAAGTAAGTTTGGAAATTGCTCCTTCCTCTTCTGTTTTTTTTTTTTTTTTTTTTTTTTTTTTGGAAGAGTTTGAGAAGGATTGGTATTCATTCTTTGAACATTTGGTAGAATTCACCAGTGAAGCCGTCTGGCCCTGGACTTGTGTTTGTTTCGGAGTTTGGGAGTTTCCTTAGTTTTATTTTTGATTTTTATTAGTTTCTGTTTTGCTGGATTTTTTGGGTTTTTTTTTTAAGATTTTATTTATTTATTTGACAGAGAGAGATGCAGCGAGAGAGGGAACACAAGCAGGGGGAGTGGGAGAGGGAGAAGCAGGCTTCCCGCGGAGCAGGGAGCCTGATGCGGGGCTTGATCCCAGGACCCTGGGACCATGACCTGAGCTGAAGGCAGACGCTTAATGACTGAGCCACCCAGGCGCCCCTGTTTTGTTGTTTTAATACCATAAAATGACAAATTCCCTGTTGACCAATCACTTAAGGCTAATGATAGCTAGTTATATTCATGATATGTCTGTGTCTATTATTTTTTTTTATTCTCTCACCGTACAGGGATCGAATGACTTTTTTACTATCATTTGACAGATGAGAAAAATGAGGCATAAAGAAGGGAACTGACTTGCTAAAAATCATTCAATTAGTTAATGACACAGAGACTTAGAACTCAATTCTTTTGACCCCCATGTTCTGCACTCTTTCTGCTTAAACGTAATGGCCTTTTTGTGAGCTGTCTCGCAGCCCTGCAGTCCCAGGGCATGCTGACAGGAGAGCTCAGACAATGGCTCAGATTGCTTCCTTGCAACAACCCTACAAGGACACTGGAACCCACACAGCAGTGCCCTTTCCCATTCTAAGGCCACCTTAGCTCACTCTTCTCAGGAAAGGGCAGGCTGTACTAACTGGCACTGCTGCCCAGCAAAGCGAACAGAAACATCACGCAGAGATAAAGTAAAAAGCAGAAACCTCATTCCCTTGCTGCCTTGAAGTAGAAAATAAAGCATCCTTGGAGGTCCTCCTTCTGAGAGTGGGTTCACCTTCAGAATATAAATGGCAGCCTCCTTCCCGTGACGCTTCCTGCTCTCGAGGCAGGCAAACCACACATTCAGTGGGTAAGACACATGACTTGGGCTTCAATCCTGCAATCAGATATATTTTTAATTCAAGTTCCATGCAATTTGGTTAATATTAACTTTATTGGGTAATTACCTTATTTGGAGTGCTCTTAACAGCACTGTCGACAAGAATGTCAGCTTGCTATAAGACATGAGCCTGCTGACAGCAACACAAAAAGAAGCTGAGGCAGGTTTTTTCTTTTAACCTATTTATTAAAATTTTCTGAGTAAGTCATTTTCTCCCTTGTGAGCTTCCCCTTCTACTTTGTATGGGATCACAGCTGCTTGAATGTAAATGTAGCCACCCAGTCTCCCTCTCATCCAGAGCAGTTGCCTCGGAGCCAGAGAGGCCCCCTGGAGGTCTTTCACCACCACCACCCGGCCCCCAGGAACTGATGAGACCGTGAGGGGCTGCTGGCTTTTCATCACCCATCATCTTGGTGAGCTAACCACAGACAGGCAGGGTGCTGCTGTGGGGGAGTCAGGGTGGGCTCTGCCCTGAGCTGGAGGGAGGACTTTCTATGCCTGGTTCTCATCAGCCTGATTGTCCATATTCATGACAGGGAAGTAACAGCCCCATCAGCACTGCCTAAACGGCCATCACGATTGGCACCAGCAGAACAAAAGTGCCCTCTAGTTAGATAAGTTTAAGAAATACTGTGCATACTTTATGGCTTTCCTGGAGAATCACAGCCACAGTAATATTCAAAAGACTCTGAAAACTGTCCCTTGGTGCTATGGGTTGAATTGTGTACCACCCCTCCCTCCCACCAAACTCACACGTTGAAGTCCTAACCCTCAGTACTCCAGAAGGTAAACTTATCTGGATATAGACTCATTGCTGATATATTTAGTTAAGATGAGGTCACATGGGAATAGGGCAGACCTCTAATCTCATCCTTATGAAAAGGGAAAATTTGAACGCAAATGCCCACACAGAAAGAACACCATGTGACTGTGACAGCAGAGAGCAGAATGATGCTTCTCCAAGCCAAGGGACATCCAAGATGGCCAGCAAGTCACCAGAAGCTAGGCCCATGGCATAGAACAGATTCTCCCTCACAGCCCCAGAAGGAACTAACCCTGCCTACACCTTGATTCAGACGTGTCTGGCTTCCAGAACTATGAGACGATACATTTCTGTTATTTTATTTTTTTAATTTAATTTTATTATATTATGTTAACCACCATACATTACATCATTAGTTTTTGATGTAGTGTTCCATGATTCATTGTTTGCGTATAACACTCAGTGCTCCATTCAGTACGTGCCCTCTTTAATACCCATCACCAGGCTAAACCATTCCCCACCCCCCTCCCCTCTAGAACCCTGTTTGTTTCTCAGAGTCCATAGTCTCTCATGGTTCGTCTCCCCCTGCGATTTCCTCCCCTTCATTTCCCCTTCCTACTATCTTGTTGTTGTTGTTTTTTTTAACATATAATGTATTATTTGTTTCAGAGGTACAGGTCTATAATTCAACAGTCTTGCACAATTCACAGCGCTCACCACAGCCGCATACCCTCCCCAATGTCTATCACCCAGCCACCCCATCCCTCCCACCCCCACCACTCCAGCAACCCTCAGTTTCCTGAGATTAAGAATTCCTCATATCAGTGAGGTCATATGATACATGTCTTTCTCTGATTGACTTATTTCGCTCAGCATAATACCCTCCAGTTCCATCCACTTCATTTCTGTTATTTTAAACCACATAGACTGTAGTACTTTGTTACAGCAAACTAATATAGAAGGTAAGAAAACGTGCCTGCAATCACACAGTAGGTTAATGGAAAAGCCACGAAGGGAAATCAGCCTACGGGGCCCTCCTTCACAAAAATTAAAATGATATTGGGAGTAAGAGCTAAATTTATTGAGCACTTGCTATGTGTCAGGCATGGTTCTAAAATGTTACATACATTACCAAACTCTAACAGTGAGTTAGATGCTGCTGTTAACCCCCTTGTACAGATGAAGAAACTAAAGCAAGGATTTTTAGATGACTTGTGCAATGTTTCTCAGCTAATCAATGTTGGAGCCAGGATTTGGTCCCAGACTGCCAGTCTCCAGAGCCCGATGCTAACCACTTTCCTATACCCTCCTGTATCTTCAGATAATGTAGCAAGAAAGGGTCTTTGCAACCTGCAATCAAGCAAAGCCTTTAGCTTTTCCAGGGCTTAAACCCCAGTAAAGCCTCTAAATGAATGCTCGTCACTATGTCCCAGTGTTTTTCCAGAACTTGAGCTTTATAGAAAAAGAGTGCTTTGATTACTTATATTCTGAGCATCAAGATATGGTCCATTTTATTCAAGTGCTTTTGTATACTCAGTTAGATCTCATCGTGTTCCTTTTATGGAGTTTTGCTCTGAGGATCTCTGTTTGCAGTACAAGGAGCATGCTGGATCAAAGGCCTCAGTTCAGAAGGCAAAAGATAGGATTCTTAGCATCTTTCTACATTAGAGCAGAGCCACACTATAAAATTTCCACTTGTCCTGCCTCTTCGAGGTAAGGCAAATGCCTGAGCCGTCAGCACCGGTATTCCAGTTAGAACAAATCGCTGGCTTTCCTGGGGCGGGTTTGATTTCAAGGGTCATTGTCAATGCACATGTCAAAAGTAGAATCACATGAAGACTCAAGAGTAGGGTAACCATAATATGCTGCTTTTCAGGCAGTTAAATACAGCTACTAATTTTTCATAGGTTACTAACCAAATAATATTTCCATAGAACCCTCAGCTCTCTTAATATTACACATCTGCGCCAGAACACCAATATTTTTATGTAAAAAAAATTTTTTTTCATTTTCCTGCCAGGTACATTAGTATTAGGGGCCAGGTAGAGAAAAGTCACAGAGATTAAAGAAATAGTTTGCAAGAATTTAAAATACCCTCTCCTGCCAGACTGAAGAATATGATTTAAAACCTCAAAGGTTTTTCGCTTGCCCTGAAGCAAGCACCCAATGTAATAATTTAACCAGAACCTTTTATTATATTAGTCATTAACTTTAAAAATGCAAATCTTCTGAATATAGCCAACAACTAACAATCTTTCTTCTTGGCTAAAAGGCTTATTCTTCAGGGTTTCTTCAAGATTCTCTGAGGTTTCTCTTCCATATTTTCTTCTTAGCTTATCAGACCATAAAAATGCATGCTCACATTTTTCTTAAGTCATGATTTTCCATGTGTGCCCTAAAATGCCTCCTATTTCTCTCAGAATCTTGGAATGCATTGTTTGGAAGAAGAGAAGAAGAATGTCATTTCAAAAATAGCCTCTGTCCATATTTCCTAGTTCGGTCTTAAAGTATAAACTAGTTGGTACCAGACCAAAGCCAAAGAGGGATCTAGATCCAGTGGATATAAATTTAAATGTATTCCTAATAACATCAAAACTTCATGGTGGTGAACATCATAGACACGAAGGACTAGGGAGTAAATCACCTCTGTGAGTCCGAAGTCATCCAGGCTACAGCTAAAATTATATGCCCACACTGGTAAGAAATTATTTGGAAAGACGACACTTTGCCATAATTATAATGCCAACCAGAGTGAGTTTTTTTAAGCCATGCCTCAAATCCATGCTCCCAAGGTACCTATGAGTCTCCCCACTCCTGCTGCCAATACGATCCACCTCCTCAGGCCTTCCTCCCAAGCTCTAGCAAATACATCCTGTGTCTGAAACGCCCTGAAGTCTTAGTCCAGGCACAAGAGCCCCCTGACAACTCCCTCTTTTACTGAGGTCGGTGTAAACCCATGGTTCCCACCTAACCCTGTGCTTCGGAATCACCTTCTAAGCACCCCCTCTGCTGGGCCCCACCCTCAGGGTTTCTGATACCTGGGGTGGGGGAGGAGGTGCCAAGCGTGAGAATTTCTAACAAGCTCCCAGGTTATAGGAATCTGCCGGTCCCACGACCACACTTGGAGAACCCCCACTCTTAGATCATCAACAAAGTGCCGCTGTAATGTCCCAGATATTTATACTGACATATAGATTTTCTTTTCATTACGAATTTCCCTTGTGTTCGGTCTCCTACTTTATGGCATGTGGTGCTGTGGGGATCACATTGGTTGGCTGGGGTGCTAGATGGGAGGGTAATTAAGCTCACATTGTATAAAACCAAGACAGGCTTTTACAACAAGGGGAACAAACATAGCTCCTTAAGGCTGGATACCCTTCATCCCTGATTCAACAGTGAAAAGCCCCATTGAGAAAACGGTGCCCGATTTCATGAGCTCTGACCATCTCCCTGGGAAGGAACATTATGTTCCAGCATCTTCTAGAGGGCACAGCTTTGTCTGGTTCTGAGTGTCATGACCTGTAGGAAGGTCAGGCTGTCTGGGCAACAGGAAGAAGTCGCAGGGAGTTCAATGGTAGCCCCATGGATTATGGCATGGCCTAAAGAGAAAGAAGCTGCCCCTCGTCTTCATTTTCTGCCTTGAAAGGACCCTGTTCCATGTGTCATTTTTAATGGATCCTTGTACATTCTTTGATGTGCTTGGAGATGAGCCCTCAGGCTCTAGCACTTGGTCCTTTCCTTCCTGGTGCTCCTGGAAAACAGGGATCAAGGGGTAGGCAGGGAAGAGTACCCAGAGAAGTCCAGAACTCCATTGGCAGATGCCCCCGTCTGCCCTGATCTGTCCCTGCAGGCCCAGAGACTGTTGGGCATGAGGAGTCACGAGGCTTTTCCTGAGGATAACCTCCCATTGTTATGTCTGCAGTTTCTCACTTCCTTTTGCAGCTGATTATCCCCTTGGCCTCATCCAAACTCCCAGAGGCAGCCTTCCCAGAAATCCCCAGTACCTCATCACCAGCACTTCAGAGAAAACCGCTTGTCTTAATGAATGACACCACAGAAAGCTGGGGAGAGCGTGTCATGTTCCTCTCGGGCTGCTGGTATTCGGCTCCGTTGCTGTAGACTAGCCTCTTGTTTTCTCTCCTTTCCTATCTGAGAGACTGAAGTGGAGGCAGAGTTGGAGTGGAAACAGCAGAAATCATGTTCTTTGGAGAAATTCCTCCAAGTAAAAGCAAAGGGGACGACAGGGATCCCCTGTAATTGAAGTAAAACACTCTGGCTGCCTTGCTTCACCAGCTGCTTGTGGGGCTGTGCAGGGCTTGATGTCTAGGGGAGAATCTGGGATGCATTGACTCTGCTCTCCTTGCCCAAACAGTGCTTCCTCAAGCTCCTTCCATGACAACCTGCGCTCTGCTTCCTGGGGCAGCCCTGCTTTAGAGAAAGGAGGAGGACTGAGAAGGAAACAGACCCAGGTCCTATCAGGAATGGTGGAGTCCCAGGTGCCATGGCTGACAGACCCTGAGCCCCACATCCCTGTCACAATATGCTTCACGTGCTGTTGGAACCACAAGATTGAGCAGGGTTCAGGTTTGTCCTTATGCGGGCTCCCAGTGGTCCTCACCTCGGCTCAGCAGATTCTCCCGTGACCTTGTGCACAGGTGGCGACCACCCTACCTCAGGCCCTTGTGCCTCAATGAGCTGTTGCGTCCCTAAGCCAGCATCAGTTGACTGTCACTGAGCGGCATGGGGTCTGGTGCGGGGGTGTTGGCGGGCCACAGTCTTCACCACTCCACAAATTTACCCAAAAGGCATCCTGAGCTCTACATACTCATGTGGAAGGAACAAGTATCCTGATTCTCAAGTGGAATGAAATCCTTCACTCTGTTTCTCAGTTTTCCAGTCATTGTGTGCATGCTACAGGAGCTCCCTGTGCCCACTAACATCCACTGATTTCCCACACATACCTCCTTGTGCCTTCGCCAACACACCCCCCTCTGCCCCAAGGCCCCCTTTTCCCTCCCACAATCCTCCTGGAGCTCCCGGGATGAGGAACCTACATGTAGGGCAGTGGTTGGGTGCCCCGGCTCTGGCACCAGACGGCCTCAGTTAAAATCCAGGCTCCGGCATGTGGTCTGTCACATTCAGCACATGCTGAGCCACTTTGTGTTTCAGTGTCCTCTTCTCTAAAATGGGGGTGGTGAGGGGCACCTGGGTGGCTCAGTTGGTGGAGTGTCCACTCTTGGTTTTGGCTTAGGTTGTGATCTCAGGGTCATGGGCTTGAGCCCCATG
This sequence comes from Zalophus californianus, assembly GCF_009762305.2. Lineage (NCBI taxonomy): Eukaryota > Metazoa > Chordata > Mammalia > Carnivora > Otariidae > Zalophus > Zalophus californianus. The sequence continues at coordinate 19,337,891 of NC_045606.1, read as the reverse complement.
TCAGGCTCCGTGCTCAGCGGGGAATCTGCTTGAGGATTTTCTCTGTCCTTCTCCCTCTGCCCCTCCCCTGCCCGCATGCTCTCTCTCTTTCTCTCTAAAATAAATAAATCTTTTTTAAAAAATAAAATGGGGTTGATGATAACTGAGCCCATCACAGAGGGATATCAGGAGAGTTCAGTTCAGTGGAATGATTTCATGTACATTACTTGCCATAATGCCTGACCAAATATATGTGAACTATGATTATTCTTCAAGATCCAAATGGAATGCTACACGTGTCTTCTAGGAACCTATCCTTCCCTCTTTTGCTCCCCACACTTGAGCCTTCTATAGCTATTTTCACGTATATGTGATAGCAGGTGGCTTTGTGTTATACAGCGTGAAGTCTACAGCCAGACTCCCTGGGTTCAAAGGCTTAGCTCTACCACTCAATAGCTATGTGATCTCCATGCCTCAGTTTCTTCTCCTGTAGAGTGGGCATAGTGGTCAAACCTCCCAGGCCTGCACACTTTCTGAACACTTTGGCTCAGGTCATGATCCCAGAGTCCTGGGATCAAGCCCCTCATCGGGCTCCCTGCTCAGCAGGGAGACTGCTTCTCCCTCTCCAGCTCCCCCTGCTTGTGTTCCCCCTCTCGCTATCTCTCTTTGTCAAATAAATAAAATCTTAAAAAAAAAATAAGCCAAGATTCAAACCCCTGTGTGCATCCCAATCTTCTATCAATGTAGACTATGAATACCAAAAATGAGATCTAATGCACTGAGGATATTGGTAATCAGCAGCTGGGATCAGTCTTCCAGTAAATGCTTTGATCCTTATGTAATAGAAAGGAGACACGGAGTAGGTACAGTGCCTACAAAAGATTTTAATAAAACCCCAGAAGGGAAAGGTATGCACTGTTGAATCAACCTACAACCCTGAAAATGGACCATCTGACTCTAGTCCTGCAGTCAGATAAACTAAGCTCATCATCTTCCCATTTCTGCATGGCCAATTCCTCCATTGTTTGCATTTTAATACACTATATTTAACTGGAGTTTTTAAAATGCCACTGCATCTTTGGAAATTTGGCAGAAGAGAAGAATCTGGGTCATGCAACTGTGCAATCTAAATAAGGTATAATTAATATGTCCATCAAATTTCACACAAGTGATGCTAGTTTGCAAACTATTCATTAATTCTGAACAATAACAGCAACTGGTTACAATGCAGACACCCAAGCCGAAGAAGAGAGCCTCGTTGTGTTGCTAGCCCGGAGTGTCATTGGCAGTGTGTAGGAATGACCTGTCTCTGCTTGCTGCATGGAGAGAGATGACTATTTAAGAATTTGGGGCCAGAATTATGAGAGTGGCAATGTAAACCACTGACTCCCAGTCCTTTTAAATGTTACCTTGTAAATTCACGAAGTACTCTTCAAATTGTGAAAAACATTTCACAAATCACTAGGGAACTTGGGAAAATGAGCCCTTTTCATTGGAAATAAAACATCAAAATGGCTACATCTGAAAGTCAGGAGAGACCTGAATTCACGTCCCAAGTCCTAACTAGTTCTTTGGCCTGTTTAACATTTCTATATCTCATCTGCAAAATGTTCTAGTAGTACCTCTTCAGAATGTTGCTTTGAGGATTAAATAAGAATGCACATTTCTGCTCAACACACAGCTAATATGCCAAATAGCTATCATTTCTATGTTTTTTAGTCAGACAGTGATATCAAAAATCAAGTGGACTGCCTTTCTGCACTACCCAGGGAAGGGTTCATCCAGCATTGTTTGGCATTCCCATGGTAACTTAAAGGGAAACTTTTACAATATCTGGAGCCCTTGATGTTCTACAAATGAAGGAGGAGGTTGTCCTCAAATTCCTTGCAGCAGGAACCCACTTAGCTGGGACCAGCCTTGACTTCCAAATGGAACAGTAAATCTACAAAAGGAAATGTGATGGGATCTACATCATGAATCTCAAGAGGACCTGGGAAAAGCTTCTGCTGGCCTCTTGTGCCATTGTTGCCACAGAAAACCCAGCTGAGGTCAGTGTCCTATCATCCAGGAATAGTGGCCAGTGAGCTGTGCTGAATTTTGCTGCTCTCCTGGAACCATTCCTATGGCTGGCTGCTTTACTCCTGGAAACTTCACTAACCAGATCCAGGCAGCCTTCCAGGCACTGAGACTTCTGGTGATTACTGATCCCAGGGCTGACCACCAGCCTCTCACAGAGGTATCTTATGTTAACCTACCTACCATCACTCTGTTTTTGCACACCTATGTCAGGGCAGTATTATTCACAGTAGCCAAGAGGTGGAAGCAACACAGATGTCCACTAATGGATGAGTGGATAAACAAAATATGGTATATACATACAATGGAATATTACTCAGCCTTCAAAAAGAAGGGAATCCTGTCACATGCTACAGCTTGGATGCACCTTGAGAACATTACACTAATAAGCCAGTCACAAAAACATAAATACTGCACAATCCCGCTTACGTGACCTATCTAAAGTCATCAGACTCCTAGATCTTGGAAAGTAGAATGTTGGCTTCCATGGGCTGGGGGGGAGGGAGAAATGGGGAGCTGTTTTTTAATGGAGTTTCAGTTTTAGTTTTACAAGATGAAAAAGTTCTGGAAATCTTTTGCCCAGCAATGTGAATAAACTTAACACTATTGAACTGTACACCTAATGGTTAAGATGGTGAATTTTTAGGTTACATGTTATTTTTTATCACATTTTAAAATTTTTTAAATAAAAAAACTGGACCCTATTCCCTATAATGCTGTGTACTCCTGCCCTTCTCACCGCTCTGACTCAGTCCATTTTCCTCCCTTCTCCTCCTTCCCCAGCGGTCCTTTGGGTGTCCAGATTCCTCAGAGTTCTGTCCTCAGACATTCTCTCTTCCTGCTGTTGCCCGGCTTAGGATTTCAGCCACTCCTCTGGCTTTACCAGCCACTTACATGTCGATGACTCTTCACTGCTCTATCCCAAGTCTCTAAAATAGGCCTGGAGCTTAGTAGGTACTCAATAAATACCTGTAAGTAAATGAACCTCTAGATCCCTAGCCCCTACCCAACCTGAGGCTCCATCTGCTATCTGAACACCTCCAGCTAACTATCCCAGAGTTCTTTCAAATTCAACATATCCAACATTTAATTTATGTAACCTCTCTTAAGAGGAACAGAAAATCTCCTGGGGCACCTGGGTGGCTCAGTCGGTTAAGCGTCCAACTCTTGATTTCAGCTCAGGTCTTAATCTCATAGTTGTGAGATCGAGCCCCACATTGGGCTCTGCGCTGAGAGTGGAGCCTGCTTGAGATTATCTCTCTCCCTCTCCCTCTGCCTCTCCCCCATGCTCGCTCACTTGCTCTCTCTTCCTTAAAAAAAAAAAAAAAAAAAAGGAATTTCCTCCTTGTGAAATTGCTTAATATTGTCCTCAAATCTCCCAACCTGCCTTTAATGAATATCCAAATCCTGCTGATCTTAAACTAGAAATGTCTGGAGAATCTGGCCACTTCTCTCCTTCCCCAGGGCCTGACCTTGTCTCAAGTGGACTATGGCAGTAGCTTTCTCCTTGTCTGTATTTGCTCCTCCAAGAATTCATTCTCCATGCTGTGCTAGATTTTTCTTTCTAAAGGACAAATCGCATCAGTAGTAACGTTGCTTAAGCTTTAACCCCACTCACGCAGCCATAAACTCCCACCTCCTACAGATTTCATTCCATAAGCGTTGGTTAGACCACCAATGCCCCTGTGTTCTGATCCCCACCTTTTCCACCAGTCCTTCCTCTCCAGCCCCAAATCCCCCACACTGCAGACACACTTCCCTTCGCATGCCGGGCCCTTCTATAACTCCATGTCTGTGTCCATGCCGGCCCCTCTCTGTGGACAGCCTCTCCACTACCCCCAACTTCTCTTCTTGGAAACAACTCATGATTCACGGGTATTAAATGAACAGTCAGCAAAGAGCAATATAGCTAGATGGAAACAATTTCCCTTTAAAAATTTTCCTACCTCAGCTCAGTGGTCCATATCCAGCTCAGCTACTGGTTACAGACTGAAATGTTTATATAAAATTCAGCTATCCACAAAGAAAGATATAAAGGCAGGGAGTGGAGGCTTTAACTGGCGGTATTTAGAATTAAAAGAGTCAATTTTATCAAAGTCAAAGTAGCATCATTAGGAGCTGAGCTTTAGAATTATCTGTAGCTGGGTTGCTATCTGTTCAGCCTCCTCATCTGTCAAATAAGCATAAGAATAACATCTACCTCTTACAGTTATCAAATTTTGGATGAGATTATATATAAAATGATTGTCCTAATATAATACCTAGTGTAATGTAATGCTTAATAAATAGCAGCTATTATTACTGTCATAGAATCAACGTTCTCAATCTGTTGCTTAGGCATGGGTTCTCACTAACATACCTCATTAATCTCTCCAGTGCTGCTGTATAAATCCTTGTAGGCAGGGGAGTAAGAGGGATTGAAGTGATGGGTGCGTCCTGAACAACATGAGGTGACAGCCCGTGGTCTGGTGGAGTAAGACTACTCTGGGGGGGCCGAGGGGTTAGATTCCATATCAAACTTGAAGACAAGATTTATGTACCTAATAATGCTGTTACATATGGTTAGTGCAACCTAATTCTGCTCATTTGTTCTAATTACACAATTAAGTTTAATTACCCAGATCATATGAGTGCATTTGTATTACTAGGAAAATATCTTTTAAAGAGACAATGTAATATATTTACTAAAAGCCCAGCATTGTGCAGAACCAACAAGGCAGTTCTAGAAAATTCTCTTATTATGCCCTGTGTATGACTAGGCCTAGCTACTAGTTACAATCTGTAATTATTACGCTGCCTCTTTGTCTTCCCAAGCCACATGCCTTCATACTTTGCTTTGTTGTCTTTTAAGTGTTTTCATCACTAGACAGTGTGAGAGATACTCTTCCACTTCTAAAATGGGCTTGTTCTCTCTGTTGCATTGGGGATCACTCTGAAACTCTCCTAGCATGATTGCTGAGGCCTCGTGTTATCCTTACTATGCTCTCTGCCCTTCAAGTCTAGGAAAGTCTTACAAGTGCTTACAGTATAATTCGGGTGCCTTGTTGAGATGCTGCAGCTGTGAAGCCAAAAATTAGTGTCAGCTCATTCCCAGGGTAGTCACGTGTCCTAATACAATAGAAAGCATGAGAACAATAGATTTGAGATGGTTATCTTCCTTACCTTCTTTCTCATTGAATTTTTAAACCCTGTGCAATGCAACCTATCCCTAGTGATGCTTTTATAAATCATGTGTAGTACTATGGGCAAAGTAGAAACCATTCCTTTTTGTTCACACATGGAAGAAAACATAATTCTTCCATGAAGAGTATTCTCAGCAGATCCTGGTTCTGTTCTTATAATCTCTGACACGTGATGTAGGTCAACTAATTTATAGTCTAATAAGCAGAACAGAATCACCTACAGCCTAACTATTAGAGAGCTCAGCATGTATCAAGGGATATGAACAGACCATTCAAGACCATGTTCTCCAGAAGGCCTCAGCATCCTCCATCCTGAATCCTGTCAGCTACAGCTTTTCCAACTGACTCCTCTGTTAACTTAGCTCATTCTCTTCACACACCATTTCACACTTTATCTTTTCAATCTATTGTAGGGCTTCATCCAATGGGACTATAAAAACCTTTTTGTTACGTTTGCTCTCTTGCTGTTGAGAAAGCATGTAGTGCTCTATTTTGTCCTTAAATTATACACATAAGAAGACAAACTGAATCCAGAAAGTCTAATGCTTTCTCACTAACTGCTGAGGCCGGTCAATATCTTGACTTTCTTGTGCGTTTGGGCTTTTTGTTGTTGTTTTTGTTTTGTTTTGTTTTAATTAGAATAAGACTCTCTTCTCCCTGCCTTCCTCATGTGAATGAGTGAAAATTGCTGAAGCCAGAGAGAAAGATGCTGCTTGAACAGTTGGAGCAGGTGACCATTCCTGGGCTAGAACACAGTTTCCTGAGGTGCTGGTGAAAGAGTCCTCCAAGTCATACTTGCTGCTTCTACCATCTTTCTCTTCACCTTCTTCATTCTCTCTCTTTTAGCTTTCAACAAGACTGCATTTACACAGGAGCTGTGGCTAAAGTCAGTGTCAGGGCAAAAAATATGTAGAGCCAAACTGCCCTTGAGAATCCTTTTAGGAAAGAACCACAGTTTCTCTGTGTCCAACACATCAAGCTTTTCTTTCCACCAGTGTGGGAAACAGTTGTTGCTTCCTGGTTGAGCACCATTCTTGCATTTATGGACTATGCTTTTAAAAAAATAATATCTTTAAACTCTAAAACACACAGCATGGCAAGATGCTCACATTATGGAAAGCACAGGGGAACTGAGAAGGACCAAGTGAAGATGAATTCATAGCTCCCGTCATGAGCCCAATGACAGCTTGCCTTCCCTAACTATAACAGAGGCCAGTAACCAACCTGCACTATTTAAATTCTCTCTCTCTTTCTCCCTCTTTTATACACACACACACACACACACACACACACACACACACACTCTCTCTCTCTCTCTTGCTTGCTCACTCCCTCTCTCTTATACTATAGCTAATGAGTACATGGTGTTCTTGGTAAATATATAGAGAGAACCTAGCTCAGTCCTAGGGATAGAGGTAAGGGAACAGGTCAGTTTTAAAGCCTGTAAACTCCAACAGACTCCTGGGGTTGAGAGAAATGCTAATGGGGACCTCTTTAACAACGTTGGGTTTCTGGGCTTTTCCATGCTCCGACCACCCTTCAACTATCTGCACAGGAAGCTGCCATGAGGAAAACATAATTAAAAGAGCAACCTAAATTCCAGCTGCATGTCCTGCTACCCAACCTACCAGAAGAAACTTTGGTTCCTATTTTTAGACATCAGTTACTCCTTCCCTGTCATTTTCTGTTAAATCCACATATACCATAAAAAGGGTTTGGACGGGGACGCCTGGGTGGCTCAGTCAGTTAAGCATCTGCCTTCTGCTCAGGTCATGATCCCAGGGTCCTGGGATTGAGCCCCGTGTCGGGCTCACTGCTCAGTGGGGAGCCTGCTTCTCCCTTTCCTGTTCCCCCTGCTTGTGCTTGCCACACACTTGGTCTCTCTTTCTCTCTGTCAAATAAATAAATTAAAAATTTTTTTAAAAAGAGGTTTGGCCACCTTAAAGAATAGTAGGAAAACAGAAAAATTACTCCACTCATAAGCTGTTTCTTTCCATTACCAGCCCTGTGGCTGACTTAGATGTTCTTTGAGGGAATTCCTCTCCATACACACCTTCATGGAGGATTGAAGTCTTTAACAAGAGTCTTTGTCAACATTCATATTGATTGCAGGCCCTAACTTTTTCTAGGAGTTCTTCCTCTCAATGGGGGCACTAAATTAATGTTATATATTATAGAATTTGCCAGCCAACCAAGTCTGTCCCTGGGTTTCTCAATTTCCTGATATATCCTGCTGTTTTTTTTATATTCAAAACTGCCTTGCAGGACAAGAGGAAAGCCAATGGCAGCACTGTGGAGTAGCATGAGCCACATGGACCCTATGTGTTGGCCAGGGCTCTGTGCCCCAGCCTGCCTGGCTGGTTGTTTCCAAAAGCAAACGAAGTTTATTCTGATACTGTAAGTGATTTGAGTCCTCATAGCCTGGTGTCTTCACTCCCACCCACGGCAATTCTCCCCACAAATTCCCAAATCTTCTTGTACGTCACTGAAATCAAGATGTCCCCCAAGTAGCCTTTTTGCTCCCTGGGTCCGATTCACACACCCCACTGCTCATCCCACAGGCAGACCCCACTTCAGTGCAATGCTCAGTCCATCTAGATAGATCTTACCTCCTATCTGAAAATCTGCCCAGCATTGCCTGGCCATACTTAATGTCTCCTCTCTGGAATTTGCTTATGCTTTTTTTTTTTTTTTTTTTGGTACCATCCAGTTTTGCAGTGTCATGTGTAGTCCTAATATGAGGGCCACTCTCTCCAACCAGATGGTAAACCACCTGTGAACAACATCACATCATTTCTTCCTTTTGAAATCCATGGTGCCTAAAACAGGCTCTTATAATCTCAGTTATTGTCTGATTTGTGTCACCTTCTATACCTTACCCTCCTGAAATATATTAAAAAGGACATTCTAGTGCACTGAAATTCACACTTGACTGGTTGCTAGACAACCAGATTTCTAGTCATTTGTGACTTTAAACCAGTCACATAACCTTTTGGAGCTTCATTTCCTTGTGTACAAAATGAATATATTATATACCTCTCTACTTGCCAGGCTCAAATAAGGATCACACAAGACAGGATAAGCAAAAGCAATTCATAGCTATAAAAATATTATTCAAATGTGGGGTTTTATCATCAAGTCATTTGGTCTTTCTATATGTCATTGGCATAAATGAAAAGCATAAATAGAGCACCTTGAACTTCCTGAAGATCTTCCATAAATTTTACACTTTCTCTTTGTTTTTCTGTGATTAACATTCTCTTGTTACTTCCATGACTGCCCCGTTTTTCTTCATGCTTCTTGGTGGTGTAATCGGAACTGCCTTTCTGAGCAGGTTCCTTTCCAGTATCCAAGCTGTCACTCCTGTGATCTGATCTGAGGACAGGGAGGGAGTCATTGGCTTAACCTTCCCTGGCTTCGGGAAACTTTCTTTTTGTTCACAAAACAAACACAAAAGTACAAAGGAAATTTCAAAAGTCTGGGAATCAAGCCTGTGGGCAACATTTTATTGATGGGGCTAGTTCTGACATAATTAAAAAGGGTTTAATTAAGTCAAAGATAAAGCATTTTCCCCCTCAGTGTATCTCTGCCCTCTAGCCCTCCTTCCACAGGCTTGCTGCCTACAACCATCCAAAGGATAGAGAGACACACAGGGGTGCACCCCAGGAAGGAGAGTGGATAGAAGTGTGTGCCTCCTCATTAGCTAGCATGCTGGCAGCTTATGGTTTTTTGTTTGTTTGTTTGGGTTGTTTTTTTAATCTGAGAGATCTCTTTTTGGCCAGCTTCTTCCCTGGAAGTCACGACATATCTCCCTCCCATGTGAATCCAAAACTTGCTAGAATTCTCTGCGAGTCCAAACTCTATTACAGATGAATTCATCACCTCCGTCATGGTTCCTTATATCAGTCCACTTTGACATGGTACTATCCATGACTAAATAGCTTTTTCACTTTTTGGTTCTTACCCGTGCTTCCAGACTCAAATATCAAAAGAATTCTGCTGCCTCTGGGGAAGAAGGCACGTGGCTGTATAAAATGCTCCCTAGAGAGCAAACCCAAGCACTTTGTTCCTATACCTTGTTTTTACTATTGTAACTTTACCCCTTCATTTACTAGACAAGGAACTTTACCCCTTCATTTACTAGACAAGGAAGATCTATTCTGTTTTTCCCATATTCAGTAACTTATAGAGCAGAAAAATAAGATGATCCATCGATATGCTGAAAGAGTTTGGACAGCTGGTAGACCCAGTTCTGCAGCCACTTGTATTTCCGCCCATAAACTGCTTAGGTAAGTATCTGACTGTGCAAAGGGATAGGTGACCAAAAGATGCAGATCTCACAGATATCCTGTGGGCTGACCATTCGTCTGTATCAGACCCTGCTATTTGCTAGCATCTCTAAGATGCAGTCAGCTGCACAACTGGGTGGTAAATGAAGCATGTAGATTTACATTACCTCCCAGAGAAAAGGGAGAAGACGGAGGAGAGATAGGAAAACTGAGTATTTCATTTCAACTGTCATAGAAAACCGAGTATTTCAACCAAAATGAAAACAAGCAAACGGAAAGACTAGCGTTGCATTATAGGAGGGAGATGGAGAAAGTCGGTTATTCGTTGTGCAGAAATTTAGCAAGTACTCAAATAATCTTTCTTTCTCTGGATCTGCTAAGATGTCAGTGATGAAAAAGCAATATTATCAAGGATGGTAATATATCAGGATGAAAATCAATAGCAGCCACAAAAATGGTAATCAGTTTTTCTAAGGAATGATTGGAACTCACACTTATAGAATCAGAGTGGCCAAGAAGCAACTAGGTGGGCCAGCAGTCACAGCTGCCCGGACAGGAGCTGGGTTTGGCTTGTTTGGGATTTTTAGCACATTGGCTCCAATGAAGTGGCTTTCCTGCCTAACTGTGAAAGAATTCAGAGCTGCCTTGAACCTGATGGAACTCTGACCTCACAATAGAATTTGATTCCCCTTCCTGTCTCATTTTTTTAAACTCCTGAACTGCTTTGTGTTATCTCCTTTAGGAGAACGTGATGTCCAAAGAAGCGGGGGTGGTGCGGGGAGTTGCTGACTGACAGGCTTTTGGATCCATTAATATAAAATCAAAATTAGTCTGAGGTATTAGAAGTCAAGATGGGGTCCGAGGAGTGTGGTGTAGTTGGGAAGGGAGCCTCAAGGTACTGATTCTGTTTCTTGGGCTGGGTGCCATCCAGACAGGTGTTCCCACTTTGTGAATTCACTGATCTTACATGTATGATATGCATACTTTTCTGTATATACTAGAGAAGTATAATACACATACTTCAGTAAAACGTTTACATTAAAAAGCCTCTGCATTCTCTTGCCAGACCTGCTCTAAATAGCTAATAGATTTGAGGGCGGTCAATTGAGCCCTGGTTTCTTCTGCAAAATGAAGAAAAAAAAAAAAGTGGCCCAGATGATCCCAGCTCTGAAGCTTCCATTGCCGTCATCATTGGCACATGATGAATGCATAGCATTGATATTCCTGCTATTAGTGACTTGAATAATAATCAGAACGTGGGCAAAGTTGCCACAGGCCTTCCCAGAAAAGGCAATGAACTGAAAGGCTCTGTAAATGTGCTAGGTGGGGCATGATGTAGAGTAATTTGAACTACAGAGCTCATGTTGATAGCAAAGAAGTAGAATTAGGATGGCTGTCAGTGTGGACCCCTGTTTTAAAAGCAGATGGTCATCACACAGCTAGTGATGTGTGCGATCACATTAAATTTGAGAGCCAATGTTTCTTGAATCGTTTCTTCTCAAAAGTAGCTGCTGGAAATTATGATTCTGTTAAAATATACTCCAGAAATGTCCAACCAATCCTGCCATTCGGTGTTCCAAGCCATACCTTTAAAGCCCTCCTTGTTTAATATAAAGTGAATTTAAAGGTGACCTGTATGGTGGCTGATTGGCAGCTGGGGAGAATCAGCATCTCTATCATCAGTGAGAAGTTGCCAATCACATATCACAATGGATGGGAAAAGTCCAGGGCCTGGGCTAGAGGGCATTTGCTGGACTGATAGGAGAAATTATTGTGACCACCATTTGGCGAGAAAATAAGCTATCCATAACTCCCTGTGGGCTTTACCTACAACTTGAGTCTCTTGGAAGGCAAAATATGTTCAATAGAACACAGAAGGGGAAAATAAATGATTTTGATAATCCCCTGCACAACTAGGTAGTCAGCACCTGGATAATAGACCCACAGGGAAATTCTTAAAATCTTATGGTCCTTTTCTAAAGTCTTTAAAGTCCATTAGAGACTGGTCACCTGATTCTACAAAGCCATCTGCCTTCATCCCCCCTGAAAACCATTTCTGGAAAACCAGGCCAGATATGCTCTCTGATGGCCATTCCTCTTCTGAGTCCCAAGAATAATCCTTTGGTACAAACATAGAAGTGTATTATTTAGTCTTCCAGCAAACATGAAGGGGAACAACAAAATGAAGGAAATGCAAATCATGAGCTGCCACATAAGATCCTAATTACCATAAATTGACCCAGCCTCCTTCCCACTGCCGGAAAGTCAGCCTTCTGGATGAGAGGGAGCCAAACCAGCTAGATAACAGCCTTCTGTTCTCTCTCCCCAACCCTTGCCTGCTTTCTTTCTTCCTCTCTTCCTTAAATGATGTTCATTAAGACAGCAATTCTTCTAACAGTTTGTGAGCCTCAATTGTATTAGTGAAAGCTTTGCATGACTTGATAAAATGAGCTAAAGAAAAGGAAGGGTGGGGGGTGGGGAAGCAGACACACGCTGTCTCTTTATTCCCCAAAGCAACTGTCAGTCTCAGAATATTTTCCTAGAACCTGCCAGAAATCTCTCTGGAATCATCCTGTTAGATACAAGGGCAGTCAATGTAAAAGGTCCAGATCTTCTGTGGTATGGTTTTAGGAAGTATTAATAATTCAGAAAGGGGCCAACTCAGACTCTGCATGTCTAGTCCTATAAGTAACACCGTGCCTTCCACCCCCACACAGCTCCTAGAATAGTCCTATTTCTTAGATTGCTCACAGCTTTGCCTCGTCCCTGATTTTTCCTAAACTATTTGAAGTGAGCTAACTTGGCATAACTTCTTATGTTTATGGTGGTAAATGAGCTGGGCTGGAAGACACGCAAAATGTGTTAACTTCATGCCTATTAGAATTCACCTAAAATATGCCCATTAAAATCTGGATCAAAAAAGCGCACCCCTGCCCACATTGGTGCTGGGCTTTCTGCTTTTTGCCTACTGTCACCCTTCAGCTCACGGATGGGATGTGATGGCTTGTTTCAGTGGCAGCTTTAAATCCATTTGCTGAGGCTTCTATAGTGCAGCCCCAATTTAGGACTCAAGCGAGCCAGTCATTAAATTGCATAGCGCATGGTTCTTTGATACTCTGTGCCCCTGACAGAGTGGAGGGACTGTTCCACTGGCCTTTTGTATTTTATAGCATTTGACCATGCAGGCTGCTTTAGTTTCAACCAGTGTGTAGGCGAGATACAATTTAATGATACAAAGGACACGCTTTAAAGAAACAAAAATCTCTTTGAGAAGCTGGTCTCCTTCTTAGCATTGGTGTGGGTGCTGCGAATCAAGGCAAGCCAGGAATGGTCCAAGTGTTTGGAGGCAGAGAGTTAAAGATCAAGCAGACCACATGGGAAGGTCATGAAGTCAGTAAACAAAGGAAGGATTCATATGATACTGGGAGTTTGAGGCAAATCTGTATTCTATATCCAAGTGAATTGTGACAAGAGGGAAAGGCAGCTAGTAGAATGTGATAAGGAGCCCAAGTTGGAGGCAGGGACTACAAATCGGCAAGAAGGACATGACAGGAAACCTAGTTAAGCAGATGTATCAGTTTGGATGCTTTTGGCAAGGATAACTGAAGTCCTAAGGGAGAAGAGGCTGTAGGTTTGGCCGACCCCTCTCCCCAAGCCAAGACCCAGGTTTTATCCATCTCTCAGCTCTACAGCCATGGTGGTCGGTTCTCCTCTGCATCACAGAATGGCTACAAGTAGCATTTGGGCTTATATGCTTTCCTCCCCACATCCAGGGAAAACAAGGGAGTTACTCTTAGAAGCTATCCTAGAAGAATGAGAAGAAACCTTCCCCCAAAGCCTCTGCAAACCTCTCATAGCCTCTCATTGGCCTGAATCATGCCTGTCTTCCTTCCTGAACCATTTATAACCAGGTTAAGATGTTTTTGATTGGCTAAAGTGCAGCAGGGTCCATTCCGGGAAAGGAAAGTAGGCTCAGGTTTCCCTAACTTAATGGGCAGCACGGGGGAGAGAGAGGTAACTAATCAAAGTCAGCATCCTCCTAAGAAGGAGGAAGAAGACATGCATAATGCATGGAAGACTATAAAAATAGTTAATGCTGTTCACCCAGTATTTCTGGCTTCCCACCCTCCTGGCACATGATGGGATTGTACTTCCATGAGACCATAGGACTCGTTATAGTCAGTAAGTAGTGAGCAGAAGTGATACGTGTCACTGCCAGACCAGAAACTTTAATGGCCAATGGGAGGCCTCCAGACTTGTCTTTAAGTCTGCTTGGGACACCAGTAATGGCTCCAGATGGCCACTGTTGCTTCAGGATATATCCCCAAATGAGGAGACATGAAGCAGAGCCCCCAGAGAGCAGAACCTATGATGGAGATGAACAAGAAATAAACCTTTGTTGTTAAAACCCACAAGGTTTTTCTTTTTTTTTACCCCAGTGTGTCTTAGTCTATCCTTGATGCTGCTCTGATCAATGTACATGGCAGCAGCTGGTGTTAGCACTGACATCTTGTCCTAGGTAGGTGGTTAGGTGGACCCCAGTATCACATATCAGTTAGGTGTGGCCAGGCCAGGGGGAGCAAGTATGTACTAGAGCCAGAAAAAAAGCAAAGCTTTCCTGAGAATCCCCTCCAATACACAAAGCTGCCACTATGGTTCTTGTCCTCGAGAGAGAAGAAGAAGAAAGATTAGTCCTAATTTGTCCTTTTAAAGACTTTAATGAGCTTTAAAAAAAAAAGAATCTAATAATCTTAAGGACAAAAATACATGCCTCACATGTAAGAAATAAAAAGGAATAAAGCAAGCAAACAGAATCTACTTTCTATTAAATTTTTTAAGTTACTCAAGAATTTGGAAAAAAGAATTGCTCAGATCAAGGAAATCTGAATTCTTGGAAACAATTATTACAGATCAGAAATGTATTTATGGAAAAAATAACCTACAAAGTAAAAAAACAGAAGTTTTTTTTATTTTTTTAAATTTTAATACTTTTTTTTCTGAAGATTTTATTTATTTTATGGACAGAGAGAGAAACAGCAAGAGAAGGAACACAAGCTGGGGGAGTGGGAGAGGGAGAAGCAGGCTTCCCACTGAGCAGGGAGCCTGATGGGGGCCTCGATCCCAGGACCCTGGGATCATGACCTGAGCCGAAGGCAGATGACCAACGGCTGAGCCACCCAGGCACCCCAAAAAACAAAAGTTTTAAGTCTCACAATCACTGGAATAAATTTTAGTTTTTGAAATGCATTTGAAATATGAAGGTTATCCCTAATTGGTCTGTATATATGACACAAAGGTAATGTTTATTGCTCTGATGAATAGTCTACCAAAAGATTATAGTTCAGGGCCATTTCATCTTATAATTGGCTTTTATATTCAGATATAACTGACATAATACTGTGTAAATTTAAAGTGTATGATGTGTTGATTTGATACATTCATCTGTTGCAATATGACCACCACCATAGTGTTAGTGAATACTTCCATCATGCCATGTAATTATCATTTCTTTTTTGTGGTGGGAATAAGCAAGATCTAGTCTTTTGGCAACTTTGAAGTTTATAATATAATACCGTTCTCTGTAATCACCATGCTGGGCATTAGATCTCCAGGACTATCTACTGGTTGCAAGTTTACACCCTTAAAATCTCCCCAATTTCCCCATTACCCAGTCCCTGGTAACCACCTTTTTACTCTTAATTGCCCTTTTTTCAAAAATGACAGCATTTTCTAAAGTATAAACAAACAGTATATTTTATATTCTATTCTATTCTATTATCCTAGAACCAAGAATGAGAAGTGCTGTAAAGTCTCTGGATATTTTATGAGTTTTCATAGCCTAGTTCTCAAATGAAAATAAAACAAAAAGTCTTCATTTTTTTAGTGATTAATAGTTAAAATACCTCTTCCATATATTCATCTGTATTTTCTTTCTCAAAAAATCTTCAAAAACCAACTCCTGTCTTTGCTACTGCTTTTGGGGGATTAACTCTCCCCTGTGCTTACTGTAAAATTTTCCTAATCACTTCAGCAAAAAAAAAAAAAAAAGAAAGAAAAGAAAAAAAAATTGTACAGAATTCCTTGGCATAATCTGAAAATGATTGGAGGAGGGTTTTATTTTCCTCTCTGAGAGTAATGTTTAAGACTCAATAGGGTTTTTCTCCCATAGTTCATTTTTTATTCTTGCATTCAAAAACATCCTGTCTGGTTGTTGAGAGCTTCCAGAGGAGAATACCTGGGTAATTTTTTTTTTGCTTTTTTTTTTATATTTTTATTGTTATGTTAATCACCATATATTACATAATTTGTTTTGGTGTAGTGTTCCATGATTCATTGTTTGTTCATAACACCCACTGCTCCATGCAGAATGTGCCCTCCTCAATACCCATCACCAGGCTAACCCATCCCCCCACCCTCCTCCCCTCCAGAAACCTCAGTTTGTTTTTCAGAGTCCATCATCTCTCCTGGTTCGTCTCCCCCTCTGACTTACTCCCCTTCATTCTTCCTCTCCTGCTATCTTCTTCTTTTTCTTTTTTCTTAAAATATGTTGCGTTATTTGTTTCAGAAGTACAGATCTGTGATTCAACAGTCTTGCACAATTCACAGCGCTCACCGTAGCACACATCTTCCCCAATGTCCATCACCCAGCCACCCCATCCCTCCCACCCCCGACCACTCCAGCAACCCTCAGTTTGTTCCTGAGATTAAGAATTCCTCATATCAGTGAGGTCATATGATACATGTCTTTCTCTGATTGACTTATTTCAGTCAGCATAACACCCTCCAGTTCCATCCACGTGGTTGCAAATGGCAAGATCTCATTCCTTTTGATGGCTGCATAATATTCCATTGTGTATATATACCATCTCTTCTTTATCCATTCATCTGTCGATGGACATCTTGGCTCTTTCCACAGTTTGGCTATTGTGGACATTGCTGCTATAAACATTGGGGTGCACGTACCCCTTCGGGTCCCTACATTTGTATCTTTGGGGTAAATAGTGCAATTGCTGGATCGAATGGTAGCTCTAATTTCAACTGTTTGAGGAACCTCCATACTGTTTTCCAGAGGGGTTGCACCAGCTTGCATTCCCACCAACAGTGTAGGAGGGTTCTGGGTAATTTTGATAGGTCATGATCTTCAAAGCACTCTACAGTTGGCTAGTGACAGGATGCTCATTGCTCAGATTTTTTTTTTTTTTTTTGCCCTATTCTGAAATGCAGTCATAATTCCCTATGTGAGAGCTATTTTTACTATCTTCCTTTCAGAGATGAAAATACAAAGGCACAGGAATTGTTCTTAGGTTGTCTGCTGGCTTATAAAGGGGCACTGGCCCAGGAACCAGAAGGTCTGGGCTGTGGGCTTTGGGCTCTGGGCTGTGGTCCTGACTGGCTCATAGTTGAGCCAGCAAAGTTTGGATGGGAGCAGAGTCCCAGACACTTGCTGATGGGAAAGGTGTGCAGCACATTTACATCCAGGCAGCCGCACCAGCCTCACCTGGAGAAGAGCATCCGTTTCCTCTGATCAATGACCCTTGCAGGTCTGTCTGGTCAACCTGGATCCATGACACGCCAGCCCCGCCCATGCCCCCACCAGCACAGAGAGGAAAGCCTCCCAAAGCCCCCAGACCCTGGCTTCCCTCTTCCCTGGCACAGTGAGGGGCGGGCAGGCTCCTCTAGGATTGCCCTTGGCATTGATGATCCGGGCATCTAGACCCCACCCCTACCTCAGGAGCTGGAAGCAGACACTCTGCTGACAAAAGAGCCTGCTGTGCAAGGGAGTCGTGGGCATCTCTCCTAATGATTTCCATCATGCTCTCCTTCCCACACACTCTGCCCTGAAGCACCTCATTTTCCTTTTGCTTTTCTCTTGATTAATGCCCCTCATAAGTTTGCCTTCCCACAGCTCACCCTGCAGCCGCTGCCCCAGCGTCCACTCACTGTCTTGATCTTTCGGAGTTGTTTTCCATCTTTCTTGGCATCCTTCTTCCTCCTGACCCAAAGCCAGTTGGGGCCAGAATCTCTTGTTCTGCTCTTCAGGTGACCTTCCTTTTTGCAAGTGGCCAGACTCCGGGTCTAGGTTTTGTCTGTTATGGCTGTTTCCTTTGAAAACCTACCTCATTGATAATTGAGCTTACATGTCAGCTTGCCTAATATACGTCTCTTTATTTGAAAGGCAAAATGAACTTTAAGTACTGCTGTTTAAGTGAGTTTCTGTGAGCTTTGCAAGAGGCCTTAAGCTCTCTGGAATCTGTATGTGATGGGCTCAGGCTTTATGCCCGAGGGGGAGCAAGAACCCTCCCCCTGCCTCCCCAACCCCTCCTTGCCAACCAGGGTCCTTCCAGCTCCGAGTCCTCAAGTGTCTCCTCACCTCCTCTCTTTCTTGTGTCTTCCTTAACTTCACCCATTCCTGTTGTTTTAAACTACCCATAACCTAATCTGGGAGCCTGGGTGGCTCAGTCAGTTAAACAGCTGCCCTTTGGCTCAGGTCATGATCCTGGAGTCCTGGGATCGAGCCCCATGTCAGGCTCCCTGCTCAGCGGGGTGTTTGCTTCTCCCTCTGCCTTCTGCTCCCCCTGCTTGTGCTCTCTCTTGCTCACTCACTTACTCTCTCTCTGTCAAATAAATAAAATCGTTTAAAAAATTTGTAAAAAATATGGGTGTTATGAACAAACAATGAATCATGGAACACTACACCAAAACAAATGATGTAATATATGGTGATTAACATAACAATAAAAAATTTTAAAAAAATTTAAAAAAAAAAAAAGAAAAAAAATTTGTAAAAAATAAACTACCCATAACCTGCAACTCTGGCCACAACTACTTTTATTTTTCATTGTGAAATATTTATTTTTTTCTGGTGATGGTCTATTCTCATCTAAGAAATGCATTTTTTTCTGTTAAAATGACATTATTAATTGTAAAGTAATTACCCTGGCATTCTTATGCTAATGGAAGAATGTCAGCTCTGTGAGAGGAAGGAGTTTTTTTCTTTATTACCTGCTTTATCTAGGGCACAGGTACAGGCCCGGACATGTAGCAGGCATTCAGTTCATGTTTATTGAATGGTTGAATGAAAAAGTAAATAGAATAAAATCTTTAAAAAAAAATAAGTAAATAGAATAGGCTCTTCTTTCTGGGTCTTCTTTTTGTTACAAAGGAACCCCCAATGGCCACAACCATTCTTGTCTCCAAATCCTATTTCCCACTGCCAAATGCAGGATGCCTTAGAATACCTCAGACACCTCAAATTCACCCTGTCTACAATGAACGGATTGTCCCTTTACCCCCGCACCCACACCTTTGCCCCCTGCCACCATTGTCAGCATCATCACCATCAAGGGGTGAGCGTTGAGATGGTAGAGTTTCTATACACACCCCCAACTCTGGGACCAACACCAGGGAGTGGACAGGAGGCAGGAGTACCAGAGAAGTTCCAGACAGGTTCTGAAGACCCAAGGGCACATAGGACCTTGGCCTGGTTTCCCTTCCTCATACAGAATACCTTGGCCTGGTTTCCCTTCCTCATACAGAAATCCACATCATCTGACACCTGAGCCACAGATTAGAAATAGCTGAGGGAGGTGACCAGGCAGATGTGCCTAAGAATATTTCCAGTTTCCCAAGGAGTACTCCAGGCTTTTAGGGGCCTTAGGAGTTCCTGCTTGTCCCAGAGGGGCCCAGAGAGGTTCTGGAAAAACCAGTGGCCGGGCAGAACCTGGGATCTGGACGAAGAGGCCCCAGAGTGTGAGGACTTGGAACGAGAAGGATATAGCTGAAATGGTGAATGCAAGCAGCAGGTGACCCAGGCACCAAACATGATCGCAGGAACCCCAGTACAAAGCACCCAGGCCCCAGGACCAGTGCAGCCCAGGTAGGGCCCTCACAGTGGGCCCTAGCCCAGACCCAGAAAGGACCTTCCTAACGCCATGAGAACAGATGAGCTTTCCTCTACAGATGGTCCTCAACTTATGATGGCATAACTTACAATCTTTTGACTTCACAATGATGAGAAAGTGATATGCATTCCAGGGAAACTGTATTTTGAATTTCAAAGTTTGGTCTTTTCCCAGGACTAGCGATAGGTGGGACAGTCCCCTGTCATGGTGCTGGGTGATCCCAATCAGCCATGAGATCATGAGGGCGAACAACCGTTACACTTACAACCCTTCTGTTTTTCACTTTCAGTGCAATATTCAATTAATTACATGGGATATTCAACACTTTATTATAAAATAGGCTTTGTGTTAGATGGTTTTTGCCCAACTGCAGACTAATGTAAGTGTTCTGAGCATGTAAGGTAGCCTAAGCTGAGCTATGATGTTTGGTAGGTTAGGTGTGTTAAATGCATTTTTGGCCTTTCATATTTTCAACTTACAATGGATTTATCAGGGCATAACTCCATTATAAATCAAGGATGATCTATACACTCATAAAAGAAGAGGTTGGAGAGCAAGGTAAAGAGGAAAGACCCTGAAAGTCTGAGTCTAACCAGAAGAGGTAGAGTTAACCTGAAAGGAATTACAAAAGAGTGGGATTTCCTTAGTTGACACTAAAGTGTTTCCTTCATTTATATTTTTCCCTTACCGTTGGTTGAGAGGTATCAAAAATGAACAACTAAGTAATAGACAATTTTTAAAAAGCTGTGATTTTTTTTTTACAATTTGAGTTGTAGTAGTACATTTTTGACATTGCCGTAAAAAATCCTCACTGTTAACCCATCCCCAAGGTTTACCTCCCTTTACCACCATCTAACAATAGGCTAGAGCATGTAGACTACAGCTGACCCTTGAATAACCCAGGTTTGAACTGTGCAGGTGCACTTATACATTGATTCTTTTTTCCAATAAATATAGTACTATAAATATATTTTCTCTTCCTTACAATTTTCTTAACATTTTTTTAGCTTACTTTATCATAAGAATACGGTATATAAAGAGGGCACGTTCTGCATGGAGCACTGGGTGTTATACACAAACAATGAATCATGGAACACTACATCAAAAACTAATGATGGAATGTATGGTGATTAACATAACAATAAAAAATTTTTAAAAAAGAATATGGTATATAATACAACATGTAACAAAATATGTTAACTGACTATGTTATCAGTAAGGTTTCTTGTCAACAGTAGGCTATCAGTTAAGTTTTAGGGGAGTCAAAAGTTATATGCAGATTTTCCTTTTTTTATGCACAGATTTTCTTTTTTTTAAGATTTTATTTATTTGACAGAGAGAGAGACAGCGAGAGAGGGAACACAAGCGGGGGAGTGGGAGACGGAGAAGCAGGCTTCCCGCGGAGCAGGGAGCCCGATGCAGGGCTCGATCCCAGGACCCCGGGATCATGACCCGAGCCGAAGGCGGACGCTTAACGACTGAGCCACCCAGGCGCCCCTTATATGCAGATTTTCAACTGCATGGGGGGTTAGTGCCCTCAACCACTGTGTTGTTCAAGGGTCAGCCGTGTATCTCTGAACTATCTCACATGGATGTTCCATTCTTTCCATCCCCAGTGACAATGCCCAGATTCACTTTGGTCATCTCTTACCTGGATGATGTGACCCTATCTCTAGCTCCCCTCTTTCCAACCCATCCTCATTCACCCTGCTCCCCAGCTTTCAAATCTACAATGATGCCCCATGACTAAAGGGTGATGTTCAAACTCCATAGCTTGTCTAGAAGCCCCTTCCCAATCTAGCCCCAGTCTAGCCTGCCCTACTACCATTCCGCCCTCTCTCACACATTGCAAGTTCCAGCCATAGCAACTATTTACCATTCCTAGAACAGACCAAGTGCTTTCACTCCACCAATTTCTGTACTTGCTATTACCCCCACTCAGGGTGCCCTTCCTTTGTTTGTAAATCACATTCCTCAACTTATGATTCCAAGGCCATGGCCCTATGTTAGCCTTTATTGCATTGTATCATGATCTTCAGTTTGCCTCTCTCACCCCACACTTGAGTTACAATCCTAAAGATCAGGAACCATATGTGGATTAATCTTTACAGCCATACCTTCCTACCGTGCTCACCTTCCACCCACCTCACCTTAACAGAGGGATAGCTGGCCTATTCACAAATCAGAACTCCTACCACGCCCCCCACCAACCCACAGTAGATTGATTTCCATGCCAGGGTAGAGGACTGACAAATAGAAGGAAGATTGATTTCAGTTCCCACTTAACCCCTTGGCTAGGTGCCTTTGTTCAGGGCACAAACTACCCATCTTTATGCAACACTCCTAGATCTAAGATGTTATAAGAGCAAAATAAATCATTGTTGATGAATGAACTTGTCTAGGAAATAGCCCCCTACCTTTGTCCCTTTTATATCATATGAACTGTTTCTCTGTCATTTATATAGTTTTTATATTACACTATATCCAATAATCAAACATTCTTCAGCATGCCATTGATAAACTAATGTCAGGCTTACTCACAGAAACTTATACTGGGATATTTGCAGCATCATTGAGAAATTAATTATCAACCTTTTTCAGGTACTCAGCACAGGTACTCAATATATGCTTATTAAATAAAAGTGACATTAATATTTAAAATTTTATTGCAATCCCTTTAATGGTTGCAATATAAGCATTATCCCCATTTTGTCTCTGAAGAAAAGTGAACCATATTCAGGGATTGGATTTTAGGTACCAATTAACTATATCACAAAAATAACAGCAACCTGAACATTAGTGGAATATTGGTGGCTTATTAAACTATAGGTCTGTTTGTTTCTTACTAATGGCTCTAACACCCAACCAGTTGATGTGTGCCCCCATGCCCCACAGAGCCTATTCACACATTCAGCCTTCGAGCTAACTTAGAGGTCAGGCAAAGCCAACAAAAGTCTCTGGTGCAATTTGAAATAAAATGAAATGTTAACACATGCCTCTTCACTTCTGGAGTAAGGGTTCTGAAGGGAGTAAGGGAATTTTAGAATATACAAAGGACACAGTGCAGATCAATAAAGACATTGTGCTGTAACATACCTTGATTTAAAAAAAAGTAAGGTATATTTGCCATAAATCTGCTCTAGAAGAAACTATGAATTCCTATGCAGGATATATAAATATCTTGGAATCCCTATGATTCTCTAGACTGCTAAAGATACCACAGAATCAAAGATGGAAGGAAAGTGATGCCACCCCCTTTGTCTCCAATGCTTCATGTTAGGACAATTCATGATGGGCTAAATATTTTAGGTAAAATATTTATCAATATAAGTAAAATAATTTGGCAACTCTAAATAAAACTGGAGGATTCAAAAGTTGCCTTCAAATAAGCATGGGATGTTCATGACTCTAAAATGTGTCAAATAAATGTTAGTTTCTTCCTCGGTGACCCTTTCAGTTGCAAATTATAGAAAACTTGACCTAAACTGGATTGAGCACATTAGGAATAATTCACTTAAGGCACAGCTGGACTCAAGTCTCGTTCAACAATAACATCAGGACTCAATATCTCTTCTTGATTCTCCTTCTGCTATGTTACCTTCAGTCTTGGGCTTCAGGTCATAGCAAATGGAGTAGCAACTCCAGGCCCTAGGTCCTCTCTAGCTTTAAATCATTCTGAAAAATAAAACATATCTTTCCAGGAGTCCCAAGAAAGCTTAATTGTTTTTCATTGGCTCTTGCTGGGTCATGTGTCCAAGTCTAAGCAATCACTATCACAAGGCATGTGACATTCCTACTGGCCACACTTGAGGAATGTGTCCACCTCTGAAGTTGAGACTGCCAGAATTGCTTTAGGAATGATGCAGAGGGCTTTCCCTCAAAGGAAAATCTAGGTATAATTACCAGAGGGAAGATGAATAGATAGAAAGCAGGGAGGAAAAAACCAGATATCTGCCATCCCTCTTTCTTCCCTGTGGTGGGCAGCCTCTAAATGGCCGCCACTGATCCCCAACTTTTGGTATTTGGTCCTTTCATAATGCCCTCTCCTTGAGTGTGGGTGGGACCTGTGACTTGTTCCTGATCAATAGAATATGGCAACGGTGATGGATGTCATTACCAATATTAGGTGTAAGACTATGACTTCCATCTTGCTAGCAGGCTCTCTTTATAAATTTCTTGACTTGGATGCTGTGATGAAGCAAGCAGCCATATTGGAGAGGCCCACATGGCATGAAACTAAAGATGGCTTCTGGATAAGAACTGAGGCCCTCAGTGCTGTAGCCCTCAAAGCACTGTATTCTGCTGATAACCACATGAGTTGGGAATTGTATCCTTCCCCAGTCAAGCTTTCAGATGAGTCTTCAGCTCTGGCCAACACTTTGATTGCTGTTTTGGAAGAGATACTGGGACAGAGGACACAGAGGCTAGATAATAAATGTGTTCCTGTTTTAGGCCACTAGGTTTGTGGTCATGCCGTTATGCAGCAGTAAACAACAAATACACTTCCTTTTCCCTCACACATCTCTTTCTGAATCTCTCCCAGATCTGCTGTGGTCCCCCCATACCCAGTACCCAGTACTAATCTGGAACAACTGGGGGCTTTTATACCCTGGGAAAGGTCTAGCGCTCTGATCCCCATGCACTCCCCTCTTGTAGCTGTGCACGACCCTCAGTTTGCTGTTCAGAGAAAGCATCTGATTGAGCCAATTATCACAGATTCCTCAGGTCTTCACCCAAAGGAAAGGACTTTTGGTGACATTTCTCATTGATGATATCTGGGGCCCTTCTTCCATCCCTTAGGTTCAATTACAGAAGTCAGCTCCACACTGCAGAGCTGAAGGGTAACGAAGCATTTTGGACCCCAAAATCACTGCTCCGAGAGAGAGAAATGACTCAAGTGAAAATAATTCTTGCGGATGGCAAGTCATGACTGCCTGTGATGATGTGGACAATTGTCACCTGTTACTGTTTTTGAGGCCCTCTCCTATCTGGAGTCACCATGAATTGCCAGAGTTGACCTCCGTGGTCCCACCCAGCCTTCTTTCTGTCTTCAGTTCCTTCCACTTGTTCTCTTTAGTGCTTTTCAGGACATGCAGCTGCAGCCTCACAGAGCCCAGACTGCAGCGGCACTGAAGGAGGACTCACAGTGCTGCACAAAAGCTTCCAGCCGCCAAAGCACAAAGCCTCTCCTTCAGTCAGGCTCCAGGCTCTCTCAGCTCTCCGGAGGACCATAATCCTACACGGAGAGTCACACTTCCTCTCTCCTGTGGGGCTTTTGAGGCTGACCCCAGGTCCCCTTTCCGCTCACCCCCATCTCTTCTCTGCCCTACCCCCAGTTTTCAAACTGGATCCCTTACCCCTCGGGGAATGGGATTGACTGGGTTTGCCCTGGCCACATTGCTTCATCTGAAACCTGAGCTCTATTCTTCTGTGGACTCTGATTCTGCAACTCAGTATAGTAGTTGAATCTCATGGCACAGTAAACCGTGGTACATTTCATGATTAAGCGCTAAAAGGGCAACAGGTGGTGCATTTATGGGTAATGAAAGCCGGCTGTAGGCTGGGTTATAATGCCTAAGACTGATGGTGTAGGAATTCCAGCAATCCTGGGTGAAGAAACAGCTCTCCCTGTCCCATGGCTGGTGCTACATGTGCAAGCTTTTAGACAAAGAGCAGGATGAGGGGGAAGCTCACTACTTCTTTTTTAATTGACATTTAGGTCATTTGGGAAATAACCGCTTGAAGATGCTAGGCATTTGTCTCACTGGGTTTTCCCCCAGAGTTCCAATGGGATATGCTGTGGAGCATAATGATTCACTCATACTTAAGTTTCAATTTGTTCAGGACTGAGTTATTCATAGACTGTTTAGAGATGCGTTACATCTTCTGAATTATTAATTCAAGATAAAACTCATTCTGTTAGGGGGAATTTTTCTACGACAGTTTATCCCAAGAATCCACAAATGGTTCTTGATCTCTGCAGTTTCCTAAACCAATAAAGGGATTGCATTGACCCCAAAGCTCTTTTTGACAAAAATACAAGGTCTGGATTCTGGGAACTGAAATATCAAAAATCTCTTTGCAGTACTGATACATGCTGTCTTGGTGACTGTGAACATTTTCTCTGGAGTGTCTACTAAAATGAAGAGCACTTAGAATCTTTTTAGGATGTTTGTCCATTAGGTTCTTTGATCTGAACATCATCTGAAATGTTTTCAACGTGAAAAACCAAAATGATTAAATTCTCTTGACACTTCTGGAATTAAAATTATTATTTGTTAGTGCAAGGGGGGTCCTTTTGCCCTCATTCATTTGTGAACAAAATATTTATCAAGCCCCCTGTAGGTCTGGACCCTGGAATGAGGAAAGTTGTACCTGGCAAAGTCCTACTATGGGCCACGAACAGATCAGGAGATCAGGCATCTGCCTTCACCTCATAACTGTCAAAGTCAGTGGCCTCATTTTACTCATAAAGCCTCTGAGGCATTAAACACTACTTTTGGAAATCCTCTTCTCGTTTTCTCAGCCCTCTTCTCCCTCTACATATTCTTCCTCATAATTTCATTTATTTCTGTGATCCTGTTGTGAGGTGAACTCTGTTCCTCCAAAAAAGGTGTGTTGGGATTCTAACCCCCAGTACCTTAGAATGTGACCATATTTGGAAATCCGGTCTTTACAAAGGTCATAAGGTTCCAGTGCAATCACAGATTAGCCCCTAATCCAATAGGACTGTGTGCTTATAAAAAGGGAAATTTGGACCCATGACAGACACATACACACAGGGAGAAGGCCATGTGAAGATGATGGCAGAGATCGGGGTGAAGCTTCTGCAAGCCAAGGAACATCAGAGATGGCCACACATCACCAGAGGGGAGCAGCCTGGGATGGATTCTTCCTCATGGCCCTCAGAAGGAAGCAACTCGCCATTACCTTCGTCCTAGACTTCTAAACTCCAGAACTCTGAGACAAGAAATTTCTGTTATATAAGCCACTCAGTCAATGGTACTTTGTAATGGCAGCCCTAGAAAATGGAATAGATCTCAACTCCCAAATTATTATCTCTGCCTCAAAGCCTTCTTCGAAACTGCCCGATTGACAAGGGACGCACAGGCTTCTCAAACTCACGTAAAGGGCTTATTTAGCCCAGTGCTTGCACCCTAGCAAGTTCTCAGTGAAAGGTAACGGTGCTCCTCACTACTGCTGCTGAGGATGGATGAGGAGTATGGTGAATGGCAGAGGAGGAAGGCGGAGAAGAAGCAAAAGAAAAAGCAGGAGAAAAAGAGAATGAATCCACAGAACCTGGCTCCTCTCTATGAACAAAAGAAGTAAACAGTCTCAGCACGATGTGTATCTTTTCTATCTCTGTACTTCCCCCCACCAACTGACTCACCCACCCAAAGAGTATAAAGCGGGCTCATTACTGAATCTTCTGAATGTCTGTTCCTACCGAACACATTAGTGGGCACTGGTATTTGATCACAAATGCACAGCCTTGAGAGGAAATCACAGTTCCCAGTCCCCTTGTTCATTCAACAGAAGTATTTATCTGTGGTCAGGAAGTCTGGAACTCTGCCTCATTAGCTAGCACCATCCTCCATCCAAGTAGAAGGGGAGAAACGTGACATGTTCGCACAAGGGCTGTGTCTGTGATTTAAGTGTCCTGACTCTCTGGCTGCTCTCCTCCCCCTTCAGTGACACTCTTTCTCTGATAGAGATGAAGAGCCATAAAACAGCAAACTATGCCCACCCCCTGCAGGAACCGGAATGCCCAGGTTATTTTAAGTGGTTCCATTCATCAAGCACCTGCTAGATATCCAAAACATGGTCAGACACTTACTTTGTATTCATAATTCCAACTGATCCCACCAACCCCTACTTCCAGCATGGAAGACTTGTTATTATTCCCATTTTTTTTTAAGTACCACCCTCCTCACAAGGATCTGGATTGCCCAGGATCGTCCAGCTAGGGAGTGACAGAGCTGAGATTTGAACGTGTCCATCTGCGACTGCCCTGCTTAAGACCCAATCCCTGGAATGGGGACTGGTATATAAATAGGTGCTCATAATAAGTATTTTGTGGCCTAAATGACTCCAAAGCCTGTACTCTTTCCACAACATGGTAAAATTATCTGGAACTGGAGAAGAGCTGGAGCAGACAGAAACTCAAGGCCAAAGCTCTGGGTAACAGGAGTCTGTGTATTGAGAGAGAAGTATTCATTCTTTTTGTTCTACCAATGGCTGATTTAACCAACTTGTAGTAATTACACACACTGCAAGGCAATATTTATTAGATACCTTCTGGCCAGTGAGTCTTAAAAACAGGTGAATAACAGCAACAACAAAGATTATTGTCATTAGGAATGTCTCTTGATGTTAGGGTAACCCCCCCTCACAAAACACTGATTTCATTAATCACCATTTGGTCATTTGCTGTCCTCTCACACAAACCCTGTGGGTCTTGGATCATCTTGCCAAGAGTTTAAGAAGGAATCTAAAATATAGATCTTGGAGAAAGACAGACACTGAAGATATCACTTACATGTGTGACCTAAAAAAGAAGAACTCATAGAAACAGAGTAGAATGGCAGTTGCCAGAGGCTGGGGTGGGAGAATGGGGAGATGTTGATCAAAGGGTACAAACTCCCAGGGGCACCTGGGGGGGCTCAGTCGGTTGAGCATCTGTCTTTGGCTCAGGTCATGATCTCAGGGTCCTGGGATGGAGCCCTGTTCAGTGGGGAGTCTGCTTCTCCCTCTCCCTCCCACCCCCCCACCACCCGGCCCATGCTTTCTCTCTCTTTCTCTCTCAAATAAATTTAAAAAAAAAAATCTTTTTTTAAAAAAAGGTACAAAAGGTGGCGCCTGGGTGGCTCAGTTGGTTAAGCGACTGCCTTCGGCTCAGGTCATGATCCCGGAGTCCCGGGATCGAGTCCCACATCGGGCTCCCTGCTCAGCAGGGAGTCTGCTTCTCCCTCTGACCCTACCCCCTCTTGGGCTCTCTCTCTCAAATAAATAAAATCTTTAAAAAATAAATAAATAAATAAATAAATAAATAATAAAAAAAGGTACAAACTCCCAGTTATAAGACAAATAAGTTCTGGGGATGCAATATACAGCTTGGTGATTATAGTTAATAATACTATATTATACTTGAAACATTTGCATACTTCAGCGTTGTCAAGAGAGTAGGTCTTAAATGTTCTTACCACTGAAAAGAGATGGTAATTATGTGATGTGTTAGAAGTGTTAGCTAACCTAAGGGGGGAATCAGTTTGCAATATAGAAGTGTATCAAATCAGCACATGGTGCACCCCAAACTTGCATAGTGTTCTGTGTCAGTTATATCTCAATAAAGCTGCGGGGGGCTAAAAAATAAGAAGTAAAGTGCAGGTCTTTCAGCCTGGGGTTCTCCAGAAAGTTCTAAATCATTTAACATCTTTTTCCTAAATGTCAGATTCCTGAGACAGACAGAAGAGGTACATATGCCTTCAGATTCTTTTCTTAGTACATATGCTGAAGAGAGCAAAATGTGAAGAGTTCTTTTCCATCTCCACTTAGGAGAGCAGATTAGTGACTGTTGCCGTGGGTACTAGAGGAACCAACCACATCTGCCTTTGAGGGGCTGAGCTTGGATGCAAGGACAGGTTTTCTATTAGGAAAAATCCCAAAGTCCTTGATCCAAGGTCAATTGTGTTCCCTAGTTCTTGATACATTTCCTTCCTAAAATATCTTGCCAGCCCTCTCACAGCAAGAACACCTTTAATTTTGGATTATTGTTAAATAGTATTTCCTATAAGCAATCTTATGTCATAGAACGTGAGTCCTTTTATATAGAGAGAGTACCAAATGAATAGCTTAAGGAGCTTACTATAGAAGGTAAGAGAAGAGTCTGACCCAAACTGCACAGAGGAAGTTCATTCTGTGGCTCAGACAGCCTGGATTTGAATGTTAGTCACTTCACTGATGACTCTTCTGAGCACAACAGTATGCTCTGTGCACTGAGCCAGGTGCCGGGGATGAAGTAATGAGCAAGATGAGTACAGTTCCTAGCCATTCAAAGCCACTCATAGTCTATAAGAAAGCAGTTAGAATAAATCGTGGTAAGTGCTCCACTAGGAAAGATGCAGGCTGTACCTGGCAGGAACACTGAATCTAGTTTAGAAGGGCCAGAGAAGGCTTCTCGGAAGAAGCAACAGTCTAAAGGAGCAAGCCAGGTGAAGAGAAGGAGTGCTCCAGACCGGAAGTGTCTATGCAACAACCAGAGAGAGTGGGCATGGTGCTTCCTAACACCTGAGGTCCTGAATGCCTGGAAGGTACAGGATAACATGTGGAATGTCAAAAGGAGCACCCAGAGGTCCAGCCATGATGGGCCCATGAACCATGACGGGTCCGTGGCCCCGTGAACCACGGACTTCAGCCAAAGGCAATGAGAAGCCATTGCAAAGATTTACGCAAAGGTGACATGATTACCCTTATGGTTCAAAGAGTGGAAATCAAGTCATAGAGAAGCAAAACTAGATGCAGGAGGACCAGTGAGGGAGCTTCATGGAATAGCCGAGGCAAGAGATGATGCTGTATGGAGAAATACAGTGGCAGGGAGATGCAGAAGGGCTCGTTTGGAGGAGGTTTCACAAGACTTGGTGAGAGAGGGTCATTCTTCTGCTCCACTTTGAGCCACAGGAAGAATGATCATGCCCATGACTGGGAAAGGGAACATCAGTGGAGGAGCAGTTTGGAGACATGGAAGGAGGTTGGAGAAAGAAAGACATGAATTCCTTTTGGTAGGGTGACCATATCATTTATTATCCAGATGGACACACATTTGACAATACAAGGAGGCACGATTAGTGCTATCAGGTCAACAACATAAACTGAGACTGTCCCTGGCAAACCAGACTTTTGGTCATTCTAGGCTGGGGACATATTGAGGTTGGTGGTACCAATAATAGATCCAAGTGCAGAAATCAAATAGGCAGCAGATCTATGTGTCTGACCTCGAGGTAAAATTCTTGACCAAAGAGTTTTCCACCAGGGGGACAATTTAGGAAGGCAGTTTTTTTTTTCCCAATTGCTTTACGATATGTAATTAAGACACTTATTACGACTGTTGTCACTCTGCAAGCCAAAATAAACTGGCAGCTAGGGATTATTGCTCTGTCCTTTCCTTACAGTGTATCTCCTATCAGATGGTCCCAGGAGTACTGTCTCTAACTTGAAGTTAGAGTCAGGATGAATGTGATCAAGGCAACTTGCCTAAGGTCAGACTTTTAATGGAGGTCAGTTAGAGCAAGGATGGATGCACACACATATATCCCCAATCCTGAGGGGAGACAAAAAATGCTCAAAAAAAGATAGTCTACTGACTTTGGATTAGTGGCATCATTTTATATCTGGATGACAGCATGTTGTTGCTGTGGTTGTTATAATCATTAGCAATTATCATTATTATTATGACAGATGCCACACTGATGCTAAGCATTAGTCTTTGTCAATGCTAGCATAAATGAATGCATATATTAAAGTTCTTTCCACTTTTAGTTCATTCTCATTTTGAAGGCTCAACCTGAAATAGCATGAAGACATTTATTGCTGTCACCTACCAGCTGATTATATCATTCGAAGAGAAAGCTATTCTAGAGAATGCACACAACAGTGAAGGATTTGGCTGGTAAGTCTGCAGAATTAAAGCATCCCACAAACAAGGTTTAGATTATTATTTGATAACTTGTTAACCTGACTGCAGTAATTATTTCTCTAATGCTGACAGAACTGCAGCATGTTAAAATTCAAGAGCAGCCTGGGGCACCTGGGTGGCTCAGTCATTGAGCATCTGCCTTCGGCTCAGGTCATGATCCCGGGGTCCTGGGATCGAGCCCCGCATCAGGCTCCCTGCTCCACGGGAAGCCTGCTCCTCCCTCTCCCACTCCCCCTGCTTGTGTTCCCTCTCTCGCTGTCTCTCTCTCTATCAAAAAATAAATAAAATCTTAAAAAAAAATTCAAGAGCAGCTGATGTGGAGACTCAGGCTTCTCCCAGTGTCTGAGCCACCATGAACCCTACCATTTGTTGCATATGCGGTCTTACTTGGAAAGTGGTCGTTAACACTTTCTCAGTAACTGATCTTCATGATCTAGAAAGCTTCCATCAGAATTTCAATTATTTTTTGGCCTGACCACTGTTGACAAGAGAGCCAGCAGCTGCTGAGAAAGCAGCAGTCTCAAAAAAGAAAGGGCAACAAACCCAAATCACCCTTCCTGGTAGAATGGATGAGTAAATTGGTATATTGATGCAGTGGAATATTATACAGCAATGGAAATTTCAAAACCACAGCTACCCACATTGACATGGATAAGGCTGAAAATGCACAATGTTGAGTTAAAGAAGGAAAACATGAAAGAATACATATAGTAGTATTCTAGGATCAAAAACTGGACTCAGAATAATGTTAAGATGTGTACTTAACTGATGACCCCATAAGGAAAAGTAAGGAAGTGATCATCATGAAAGTCAGAATAGTGTCACTCCCAGGGGAAGGAGTTGGCATGTGACTGGGGAGAGAGACATGGGGTTTCCAGGATGCTGTCAATGTCCTATTTCTTGACCTGGCTGGTGGTTACATGGGTGTTCACTTTATAATTGTTAGCCTGTGCTTTTGTGTTTTATGCGCTTTTCTGAATGCGTGCTCTACTTCACCAAAAAAAAAAAAAAAAAAAAAAAACATTTTTTAAGCTAAAGAGACTACTTGAGTAGTAAATATGGGAGAACCTAAATCTGTACATTTTAAAATTCTAATTATATTCATTTATGCAATGGGAACGGGAATTCTTAGAGTTCTACCTTTTCCTCCCTCTCTTCAGAGCTCTTCCCCAGTGCCACCCCCTCTCAGGCCTTTCCACTCACCTCTGTCCCCACCCCCTCTCACAGTGTCTCACACCTTGGACCCTCCCTCTTGGTTTCTGACACAGGGAGAAGTCACCTCTTGGCAGGTTGCAGGTATGGAGATTGGGGGATGTAGGAAAACTGCCATACCGCCTCACAGCAGGACTGAGGAAGCCGCTCGGTAGTAAGAATGGCCTCCCGCCAAACATACAGTACTGATAATATACCTTCCTCTTTGAGGAATGACAGATTTATGCATGGAATTGCTTTGCTCATTTAGACTGGAGAGCCCAAACCCCTCCTGGTAGCTGACCACAACATTCTATACAGGCCAGCACCCCCTTTCCAATGAGGGGAATTAGCCCCATGGTGTACTTCCTGTTACCTGTTCTGGGACATTCCACAACAGTCTTGCCCCTCATTGAGTATGAGATGGAGATCCCTGCCTAAAAGAACAGCTTGAAGAACTAAGCCCTATATAGGAACATCTTTATTCTTAAGTCTTTGGAGGAAAATCTTTTTTATAGCAACCACCTTTGCTAGTAGATTCCAAGCTTTTCCCCAAGTAAGCCCACCATGGGTGACAAGAATCAGCATCATGGGTAAGAACTGTGTCCACAGTTCTCATGCCTGTTATGAACCTAGTTTCCTTTCAGCCTAGCAGGATTCCATCTGTGGGTCTGTATGAAGGTTCAGGGCTGCGCAAATCACTATGCTCTCTCCTGAGGTTGCTTCATAAAAGGACGCATTTGCCAAAGATAATCAGATAGTCTATACAAAGCATAAATGTGAGCTGTAGCTTGAACCTATTCTATTTCCTTGGATTTGAAATCATCACCTTTGATCTTAATTTTAGTCCTCTATGGTAACCATGGTTTCAGAATCCTTCTTTCAATTACTAGGAGCTGTTGCATAAAAGGGATGTTAGGTTTAATCTCTTAAGCCCCCTCTGAAACTTCTGCACTGGTCTGGGTGGCAACTCACTTATAAAATGAACTTCAGACACTGCTTTCAAAGGCAGACAGAGGCTGTCAGAGCTGAGCATTTCATTTTCAGGACACTCAACATGGCAGAAGGCTCAGGCCTAAACAGTCTTTGCCCTGTGTGGAAACATCCCATCTTGCTCCAGCTATCACCTCTCCCTGGAGCCTCCCAGACTCAGGCTGTTTTAACACCACAACATTTTTTAAGAAAATGCACTTTCCAGGGCGACTGGGCGGCTCAGTTAGTTAGGCGTCTGACTCTTGGTTTGGGCTCAGGTCATGGGATCGAGCCCCGAGTAGACTCTGCTTGAGTTTCTCTCTCTCTCTGCCCCTCGCCCTGCTCCTGCTCGTGCACACTCTTGCTCTCTCTCACATAAATAAATAAAATCTTTTAAAAACAAAAGAACGAAAGAAAAGAAAATGCACATTCCAAGCTTGCCTCATTAACTCTCTGTCTTCTGGCCTTCCAGAGTCCTCTGTCTGGATCAAGCACACGCTTCTGGCAATGACTCCTTTAACTTCCAAACAGTTACCTCCCCAATTATTCTCTAGGTCCCTTCCACCTGCCTTTCTTCCCTCATCCACTTTGCACCCAGACTCTGGCCTGCCCCAAGTCTTCCGCACCCTGGCCACCCCAACCCACAAGGGCTTCTCCCTGCTCTGAAGTGAGGAGCTCCCCATCTCTGCCTCCCTATGCACCTCACATAGCGTTGTTTTGTATTGCTGTTTATCTCTGTCCACGTAGGGCTGGATTGCCTGTCTTTCTTATAATTTCCCTAAGGGTAGAACTGTGTCCAATAATTTGTGTGCACAGCTGATACTCTGCTGCACTGGGCGTTCAATATCGATGTGCTGGGTAAAGTCTCTGATTTTTTTAGCCTAACCTCGTAACCTTCACATGCCTCCCCTTTTCCCACTCACCTGATTCACTATCTCTAACCTTTGTCTTGACCCAGCTCAACCCCAGATGAAAAGAGCATGTCTTTCTTATTCCCTGGGAAGTTTTCTCATTAAATGCCACCTTTTTTTTTTTAACAACCCTGCTTTCCAACACAGTCTCTGAACTCCATCCTTTTCCCAGTCACCTGAGATACTTATTTGCTTGCATTTAGATCAATAGTATATTCTCTGCTCTTATACCTCTCTCTCCGTTAGACTGGGACCAACACTGAGGACCAGAACGATTCCTGTGCTTTATTATACAGCCCCAAGGGCTTCACACCCCACAGGAATTCTGAGGCCTTCCCTGATGGGCTGATCGACAGGTTTAGCTATAGAAGCTTCCTCCCCAGACAGCACCGTTTTGCTCATCCTTATCCCATATGAACTCCTCAGCCACACCATCACTCCCTCCTGCTCCGAACAGCCCCTCCCTCACACTACATCATCAACTGTCCTTTGAAATCCTCCCATTGTTGACTTATCATAAAGCCTTTAATTGAAACACTGTTCCAGTACCAAGCACTTAGACCCATGCTGGCTCTTTAAATTGAAGTTAATCAGAAACACAATTCATTTCCTCAGTTGTACTGGCTACAGTTCAAATGATGAATAGCGACCATTGTATTAGACCAGGCAGGCCTAGAACATTTCCAGTGTCACAGAAAGTTCTGTTGGACAGTGATGACTTAGAGCAAGCAGAAGTGAGGAGAAAACAGGAGAAGAGAGGGTTTATTTAGCCAGTGGGGGTCGTCTGGCTCATTTCGAAGCTCTTAGGGAGGAGTGTGCCTATAGTCCCTGAGAAATATGGTGGTTCATTCTTCTGTTCTGCTTTATTTTCTGTTGATTTGAAGGCAAGTCTTTTCACCACCCCCTGGGCAATCTATCAAACCTGTCACCATTGACAGGGCCAAGAAGTTCTCCCCTAAAGTCTTGCCTTGTTTGTGGAATTCCTTGCCTGCCTAAAGCAGCTGACCGGGGCAGCCTGATACCATTGCATCTTCAAATATCCGTCGTGATTTTTTTAATGCCAGGCATTGCAGTTTCAGTTTTATACTTTGCTGAAATTCTTTTGTACTTGACCCTGAGGTGAGCATAGCACTGTGGACTCAAGTTTATAAGTAAAATAATCAATAGCCTAAATTTCAGATGTTCAAAAGAACTCAGGGGAAACAAAGCCCGAAATACAGAAGACATTTCACCTTTCCTATAACGTTATTTACATGGGTTGGGTTTGGGAATTTGTTGTCTTAGTAAATCTTTCCTCTTCTCTCGCCCTCTCATTCTCACTCTCTCTTGCTAAAAAAGGCAGGGACGACTTCTTATGCAAACTCAAGATCTTTGAGATTTCATCTAAGTGCTCATTTTTAGACTTCTTCCCCTTTTCTAATCTGGTAATGCCATCACCAACTGTGAGATTCTCTTTTCTCATCATATGCCTGCTACGTAGAAGAAACTGCCTGTACATTTCATAGCTATGTAGGACTTTATGAGAAAATAGATCATGGCCCCCTGTCAGTATTCACAACATTTATTTTACGTGCCTTCAAGCATTAGGCAAAGCCCAAACCATTCCCAGCATTACTAACTGGATTTAATATCAGCTCAATTTGATCCCTGTAAGTGCAACTGAAAATTTTTCATCTTGATCCTGCTAAGAAAGTAGTAAATCACATGAATGATAGGGTTTGTGCTTGCATTTCTAATAGTTCTCAAACAGATGGTCCCTATTTACAACCATCGCAATTAACACATCACCAGTAGGACTCCACCACGGCCCACCACAGTTCCGTTTGATGCAAACATCTTTGCTGCCCTTTATCTGTCTCCAAAAGAATATATTCCTCTTGTCCATTTGGATCTGGGGAAAAAAAACAAACAGACCTCTCTTGACTACTCAAATTCAGCCTTGCACAGCAGCCTCCAATGTGATTACACACACACACACACACACACACACACACACACACACAAACACACAAACTCTGACCCTTGCTTCTGAATGATTTCTCAATATCCCAGCAGGAAAAAAAAAAAATTTACAGTAGCAAGCCTGTGCCTTTTTTTCTTCT
The DNA here is from genome assembly GCF_009762305.2 of Zalophus californianus. Lineage (NCBI taxonomy): Eukaryota > Metazoa > Chordata > Mammalia > Carnivora > Otariidae > Zalophus > Zalophus californianus. The sequence goes on along the minus strand of NC_045606.1, from coordinate 19,301,595 downwards.
TCTCTCATAAAAAGCAGCAGTTTTGTTACTTCTGTAATATAAAGTATATGTCCTTCAGCACTAATACCCCATGTCACAGCAGCCAAATTAATCGCTTCATTTTTTTTCAAAGATTTTATTTATTTATTTGACAGAGAGACACAGCTAGAGAGAGAACACAAGCAGGGGAGTGGGAGAGGGAGAAGCAGGCTTCCCGCCGAGCAGGGAACCTGATGCGGGGCTCGATCCCAGGACCCTGGAACCATGACCTGAGCTAAAGGCAGAATCTTAATGACTGAGCCACCCAGGCGCCCCCCAAATTAATCACTTTAAGCACCGTTCACAGGGAAGTCTTTTGCTCGAAAGTAATCACGACCACTCAGGAGTCCAGTTCTTTTATACTGGAGTGGTTGATATTTGCCTACCTTAATAGACATGCCACACCATCTTTACAAATCCAGCACTGCAGCCTGCATTTTTAAAGACACGCACAATTTGTCAAGGAATGATCAGTTTCAAAAATTACAAAGAGACAAACATGGCTATGGGGAAGTTTCAGTGGCCATGATGGTCCCCACCATCGCCAGGCCTCTGATGGAAGAAGAACTAGGATCAAAGCAAAGCACAAGATGAGCTGATTGTGGCTTTTCTTAATGAGAGAGAAAGCCCTTTCTCTGTTCTATGTCCATATGTATTTAACAATTTGGGCTCCATATTTATATTATTGCAGAATCCTGTCCAGGAAAATTGGGATCATCAGGAGCTTTGCATCTTCTCTCTCATACACATCTGGACATGTTATATCTGAAAACTGGAAAATGCACATGCATTCACAGACCACGCAAAAAATGAGAGTGGGAAACGCCGAGCCCATTTATCATTCTCAGTGAAAAAATAGTATACAGGTGGCTTCTTATGCAAGAGAAGCAAATGAATGAAAAGGGTGAGCAAAGTGCTAATAACGTACCATGGCTCCAGCTTAAAGTGTCAGTGCTCCTGCTCAGCATCTGAGAAGCTGAAATGCTTCCCTGGGTTTTGATTAGGAAAAGGAAGATACTCAAAGAAGTGTGAGCTGCTCAGGACACATTTTCATAAGCCAACCACGCCCTGTCAAGTCAGTAGCGGAGCTGATGCTGGTGGGGGTTCCAGGCCCGGCTGAAGTCCTTGACAAAGTCAGGAGGCAGATGAATTGGTGTTTCCAGGGGTCTTTGCTGAGGCTCCCAAGCAGCCCACTTCGTGCCCAGCCTTCTTCAGTTCCTGTGCTCCCAGCATCATACAGAACCTATTTCTCTCTCTGGTCTGGCAGCTCGCCTCACTCTGGGTCACCTCAGTGAGCACCAGCTTAGGGAGACACGATAACCAAACCACCCCCCCCCCCCCCGCGCCTCCTCCCCAGGCAAAAGAAGCAGAGACCTCTGTGTTGCAAGATCCTGGCCACGCCCTCTCCAGAGGAGAAGGAGATGCCTCCCATTCCTTTGTAACGCACCCACTGCCAAGGAAAGCAAACACAGTATGCTTCCCAACCAGTTTGTCCTGACACTGACTTCAAGCATTTTCAGGATTTGATCAAACAGAAGCCTAGAAACACACACACACACACACACACACACACACACACACACACACACCTCCCCCCGCCACAGGATTTCGCCCACTTAAACTTGACTGCACTTCCCCTTCCCCTAGGAATTCAAACACCTCACCGGTGCTTTCTTCCCAGTATTAGCTTCTGTAGTGTTAAGTTCCAAAATGGAACCTTCAAAGCATTGCTGCAGTTGGAGCAATCTTTATCTACGTTTTTTCTTTTTTTCCCCAGTTTTATTGAGATGTAACTGACATACAACATTGTATGAGTTGAAGGTGTACAACATGATGATTTGGTGCACATATCTATTGTAAAATGATTGCCAAAATAGGGTTAGTTAGCATTTCCATCACCTCACATTGTTATCGTTTGCGGGGGGAGGGGTGAGAGCAACTAAGATCTGTTCTCTTAGCAACTTTCAAGTACATGATACAGTATTGTTAACTATCATTACCAGGCTATATACAATGGATCTCCAGAATTTATTCATCTTATAACTGGAAGTTTATACCCTTTGACCAACATCTGTCCATTTCCCCCACCATCCAGCCTCTGACAATAATCATTCTACTCTGCGTCTATGAATTCAGCTTTTTGACTCTTTAAGATTCCATATATAAGTGAGATCATGCGATATTTGTCTTTTCTGTCTGACTTATTTCACTTAGAATACTGCCCTCAAGGTCCAGCCATACTGTTGCAAACGCCAGAATTTTCTTCTTTCTTGTGGCTGAATAACATTCCACTATATATATACACACACACACATATATATACCACGTCTTCATTATCCATTTATCCACACATGGACACTTAGTTTGTTTTCACATCTTGGCTATTGTGAATAATTCTGCAATGAATATGGTGTGCCGATATCTCTTTGAGATTCTGATTTCACTTCCTTTGACTATATACCCAGAAGTGGGATTGCTGAATCATATGGTAATTCAATTTTCAGTTTTCTAAGGAAACTCCATACTGTGTTTCCATAGAAGTTATACCAATTCACGTTCCCACCAATGGTGCACAAGGATTCCCTTTTCTCCACATCCTCACCAACACTTACGATCTCTTGAATTTTGATGAGAGCCGTTCAAACAGGTATGAGGTGATATCTCCTGTGGCTTTATTTGCATTTCCCTGATAATTAGTAATGTTGAACATCTTTGCATGTATCTATTGGCCATTTTTATGTCTTTTTGGAAAAATGTCTATTCAAGTTCTCTGCCCATTTTTTATCAGGTTGTTTGGTTTGAGGGAGGGTTATTTTTGTTTTTGTTTTACTGTTGAGTTGTATGAGTTCCTTACATATTTTAGATATTAACCTCTTATCAGATGGTGGTTTACAAATATTTTTCTCCCATTCTATAGGTTGACTTTTCATTCTATTGATTGCTTTGCTGTGCAGAAGGATGTAATTACACTTGCTGATTTTTGCTTTTGTTGCTTGTGCTTTTAGTGTTATATCCAAAAAAATTATTGGCAAGACCAATGTCAAGGGTCTTTTCCCCCTATGTTTTCTTCAAGAATTTTACAGTTCCAGGACACTTGGATGGTTCAGTCAATTAAGCATCTGACTCTTGATTTCGGCTAGGGTGCTGATCTCAGGATTGTGGGATCCAGCCCTGCATCAGGCTCTGCACTCAGCATGGAGTCTGCTTGAAATTCTCTCTCCCTCTCCCTCTTCCCCTGTGCTTGCTCTCTCTCAAATAAATAAATAAAATCTTTTCTTTAAAAAAAGAATTTTACAGTTTCAAGTCTTATGCTTAAGTCTTTAATCCATTGAGTTAATTTTGTGAATGGTGTAACACAGAGTTACAATTTCATTCTTCTGCTCGTGATTACCCAATTTCCCCCATCACCATTTGTTGAGGAGACTATCCTTTTCCCATTGAGTATTCTTGGCTCCCTTGTCAAATATTAGTTGCCAAAATGCAAGGGTTTATTTCTGGACTGTTTATTCTGTTCCATTGGTCTGTGTATCTATTTTTATGCCAGTACCATACTGCTTTGATTACTATAGCTTTGTAAGATAGTAGTCCCTGAAATCAGGAAGTATGATGCCTCCAGCTTTGTTTCTCTTTCTCGGGATTGCTTTGGTGATTTGGGGTCTTTTGTGGTTCCATAAAAATTTTAGGATCATTTGTTCTATTTCTGTGAAAAATGTCATTGGAATTTTGATGGAGATTGCACTGAATCTTCAGATCATTTGGGGCAGTATGGACATTTTAAAAATATTAATTCTTCCAATCATGAGTACAGGATATCTTTGCATTTATATGTGTCTTCTTCAATTTCTTTCATCAGTGTCATAGATTAGTGTACAGATCTTTCACCTCCTTGGATGAATTTATTCATAGGCATTTTATTATTTTTGATGCAATTGTAAGTGGCATTTCTTAATTTCTGTTTCTGATAGTTCATTGTTAGTGTATAGAAATGCAACTGAGTTCTGTATATTGATTTTGTATTCTGCAACTTTGCTGAATGCATTTACCAGCTCTAACAATTTTCTTGTGGAGTCTTTAGGATATTCTATATGTGAGACCATATCATTTGGAAAAAGACACAATTTTACTTCCTCCTTAACAATTTAGATGCCTTTTATTTCTTTTTCTTGCCTTGTTGCGGGTTTAGGACCTCCAGTACTATATTGAATAGCAGTGGTAAGTAAAAGTGAGCACCCTTGTCTTGTTCCTGATCTTGGAGGAAAAGCTTTCAACCTGTCACCATTGAGTATGATGTTAGTTGTGGATCTGTCCTATGTGGCCTTTCCTATGTTGAGGCATGCTCCTTCTATATTTAATTTGTTGAACATTTTATCATGAAAGGATGTTGTATTTTGTCAGGTGCTTTCTCTGCATTTACTGAGATGATCATATGATTTTTATCTTTTATTTTATTAATATAGTATTGTTTTGCTTATGTTAAACCATCCTTGCATCCCCTTGGTCATGATGTAAGAGCCCTTTAATATGCCATTGGATTGAGAATTTTTGCATCCAAATTCATCAGGGATGTTGACTTATAGTTTTCTTGTAGTGACCTTATCTGGCTTTGGTATCAAAGTAATGCCAGCCTCACAGAAGGAGTTTGGAAATGTTCCCTTTTCTTCAATTTTTGGAAGAGTTTGAGAAGGAGTGGCATTAATTCTTCTTTAAATGTTTGGTAGAGGGGCACCTGCGTGGCTCCGTCAGTTTAGCGTCCAACTCTTGGTTTAGGCTCAGGTCATGATCTCAGGATGGAGAGATCAAGCCCCACATTTGGCTCTGCACTCAGTGCACAGTCTGCTTGAGATTCTCTCTCTTCCTTTCCCTCCCCTTTTTTCCCTCCCCCCTCTCAAATAAATACATAAAATATTTTAAAATTAATGTTTGGTAGAATTCACCAGGGAAACCATCTGGTAGTGGACTTCTGTTGGGAAGTTTTTGATTGCTAATTAAATCTCCTTACTGTTGATCTGTTCAGATTTTCTGTTTCTTCATGATTCAGTGTTTAAAGGTTGTATGTTTCTAGGAATTTATCTATTTCCTCTAGGTTATCCAGTTTGTTGGTATATAGCTGTTCATAGTCTCTTATAATCCTTTGTATTTGTGTGGTATCAGTTGTAATGTCTCTTCTTTCATTTCTGATTTTGTCTGTATGAATCTTCTCTTTTTTTCTTAGTCTAGCTAAAGTTTTGTCAACTTTATCTTTTAAAAAAAAGAGCTCTTAATTTCATTAATCTTTTCTATTGTTCTTCTAGTCTCTATTTCATTTATTTCAACTCTATTCTTTGTTATTTCCTTTCTTCTGCTAATATCGGCTTAGTTCTTTTTCTAGTTGTTTGAGTGTAAAGTTAGGTTGTTTATTTGAGATCTTTCTTTTCTTGAGTTAGACATTTATCACTATAGATTTCCCTCTGAGAACTGTCTTTGATGCATCCCATAACTTTGGTTACATTGTGTTTCCATTTTAATTTGTCTCAAGCTACTTATTTCCCTTTTGATTTCCACCTTGACCTATTGGTTGTTCAGGAGTTTATTGTTTAATTTTCAAATGTTTGTGAATTTTCCAGTTTTTCTCCTATTATTGATTTGTAGTTGGAAAAAATACTTGGTATTATTTCAATCTTAAATTTGCTAAGATGTGGTTTGTGACCTAACCTATGATCGATTCTGGAGAATGTTCTGTGTTTGCTTGCAAAGAATGTGTATTATGCCGCTTTTGAATAGAATGTTCTGTATATGTGTTAGGTCCATCTGTCTCAAGTATGGTTCAAGTCCAATGTTTCCTTACTGATTTTCTGTCTGGATGATCTCTCCATTGTTTTAAGGTGGGGTATTCAAGTCCCCTACAATTATTGTATTGTCTGTTTTTCTTTTCAGGTCTGTTAGTATTTGCTTAATATGTTTGGGTGCTCTGATGTTGGGTGCATATATATTCACAATCATTATATCCTCTTGATGAATTATATAATGGCCTTCCATTCATTTATTTATTTAAATTCCAGTAGAACTAATATGCAGTGTTATATCAGTTTCACATGTACAATATAGTGATTCAACAACTCTATATATTATTCAGTGCTCCTCACAATAAGCGCACTTTTTTTTAAATATTTTATTTATTTGCAAGAGAGAGAGAGAGCGAGAGAGAGATAGAGCAAGAGAGAGTACGAGTGGGGAGGAGAGGGAGAAGCAGGCTCCCCGAGAGCAGGGAGCCCGACACAGGACTCAATCCCAGGACCCTGAGATCATGACCTCAGCTGAAGGCAGATGCTTAACCAACTGAGTCGTCCAGGCGCCCACAATAAGTGCACTCTTAACCTCCTTCACCCATTTCACCCATCCCCCCACCTATCTCTCCTCTGGTAACCATGAGTTTGTTCTCTATAGTCAAGAGTCTCTTTTTTTGTTTGCCTTTTTCATTCGTTTGTCTCCTTTTTTCATTTGTTTCCTAAATTTTACATATGAGTAAAATCATATGGTATTTGTCTTTCTCTGACTGACTTATTTCATTTAACATTATACCCTCTAGCTCTTTCCATGTTGTTGCAGATGGCAAGATTTCATTCTTTTTATTGCTAAGTAATATCCCATTGGCATGCATATGTAGATAGATAGATAGATAAATAGATCCCCCATCCTTATCTATAATGGCCTCCTTTATCTTGTTACAGCTTTTGAATTGAAATCAATATTTCCTAATATAAATATAGCTCTCTTTTGGTTCCACTTGGATGAAATATTTTTTTCATTCCTTCACTTTCAATCTATGTGCGTCCTTGAAGCTGAAGTGTCTCTTGTAGGCATCTTATGGCTGTGTCTGTTTTTTATCCATTCAGTCACTCTATGCCTTTTGATTGGAGAATTTAATCCATTTACCTTCAGAGTAACTATTGATAGGTAAGGACTTACTAATGTCAACGCATTGATTGTTTTTTGGCAGTTTTGTAGTTCTCATGTTCCTTTCTTCCTCTCTTGATGTTTGCCCTTGTGAAATGATGATTTTCTGTAGTGGTATGATCTGATTCCCATCTCCTTATCTTTTGTAGGTTTTACTTTGTGGTTACTATGAAGTTTGCATAAAGCACCCCTATAGATATAACTGTTTATTTTATACTGATAACAACTTAACATCAATCACATACAAAAACTTTACTGTTTTAGTCTCCCCTTTTATATTTTTGATGTCACAACTTACTACTTTTTATATTATGTATCCATTAACAAGTTATTATAGCTATAGTTTTTTAAATATTTTTGTCCTTTAACCTTTCTATTAGAGTTGTTAACACACCACCACATTAGAGTATTCTGAATTTGACTATATACTTACCTTTACCAGTGTGTTGTAGATTTTCATTACTAATTACATATTTTCATTACTAATTAGCGTCCTTTCATTTCAGCTTAAAGAACTCCTTCAGCATTTCTTTTAAGGCACATCTAGTGGTGATGAACTTTCTCAACTTTTGTTTTTCTGGGAAGGTCTTTATCTCTCCTTCATTTCTGAAAGACAACTTTGCCATATAGAGTATTCTTGGTTGGCAGTTTTTAATTTCAGCACTTTGAACATATCATCCCACTCTCTCCTGGACTGTAAGGTTTCTGCTGGGAAATCCACTATTAGCTTTATTGGGGTTTTCTTGTAAGTTACAAACTTCTTTTCTCTTCCTACTTTGAAGATTCTGTCTTTGACAGTTTTATTATATGTAGTCCCCCCTTATCCATAGCTTTGCTTTCCATGGCTTCAGTTATTCACAGTCAACTGTGGTCCAGAAGCAGATGACCCTCCTTCTGACATACTATCAGAAGGTCAGTAGCAGCCTAACTAATGCTATGTCACAAAGCCTGTGTCTCATCATGTAGGCATCTGATCACATAGATATTTCATCATCTCACATCACCACAAGAAGGGTGAGTACCATACAATAAAATATTTTGAGTGAGAGACCACATTCCATAACTTTTATTACAATATATTGTTATATGTATTATATATATGTTAAGTATAACAATATATTGTTATAATTGTTTAATTTTCTCATTAGTTATTAATCTCCGACTGTGCATAGGTATGTATGTAGCAAAAAACATGGTCTATATAGGGCTCAGTACTATCCACAGTTTCAGGTGTCCACTGGGGATCTTGGAAAGTGTCCCCTGCAGATAAGGGGGGGCTACTGTAAAATAAGGGCCTTGGAGAATACCTCTTTAAGTTGAGTTTAGAGACCTGTGAGCTTCATGAACTTGGATGCCCAAAACTCACCCCATATTTGGGAAGTTCTCTGCTGTTATTTCTTTAAAAACTTTCTACCCTCTTCTCCGGAACTCTGATAATTCAGATTGTTTGTTCTGATAGTTTCCAGTAGACTCCCTGATGTGACTAGTAGGATCCACATTCCCTTAGTATGTTTTGCCCCCCTCACTGGGCAGCTTATGACTCATCAAGAGAGAAATGGGCCTCTTTGGCAGTGCCCCATGCAACTAGGGAAACTGGGCACTCATGCACACTCTTACTTTCCCCCCATGGGAGAAATTACAGGCCTAGAAGGGCTCTCTGAGCCCTGAGCTGTACCACCTTGGGGGTAGGGTGTTGCAAGTAAAGTCAAACTATTCCTCTTACTCTCAATTTTTTTTGCTCCAACCATGGGACTTCTCTGCTGGGCTCCTAGATTTCCACAAAGGCTCTTTCATCCCTGGGTGATTGTCTAAGACAGTGTTCTCCTGGGACTCCTAGACCATGGCTGAGAGTGGCTGGAGCTGGTTCATGGGGCACTTTAGGGTCCACATCCAGGACTGAGGTCTGTATGTCTATTTCTGGACACACAGGTGGACAAGACTCCACCTGGATTCCCTTGGCATATGGTGCTGGTGATAGAACCAAAGCTGAATGGGCCTATAGCCTAGTCCTCAGAAGTATGAAGTTGTTTCTGGTTCTATAGTTGGGACTATGGCTGGTGACTCAGCTGCCTGGGTGCAGGCCTGTCTCCTAAAACAGTTCTCCTCCTTCTTGAACTATCCCAGGGTGTCACAGTCTTCCACCTGGATCCAACAGCTCCCACAAAGGCACTTTCGGCTATGGATAGATTCCAAACAGTTGTTGTTGAGGAGGGGATACAAATGACAAATGTTGGATTCAGCCATCTTGCTGACATCACTTCTTCTGAATATGCAGACTAATCTTTAGTGTGTGTTTTCTGCTTAAAAAAAAAAATGTGGTGTCGAATTTTTTAATAACCTGTGGCGGGCCTTGCCAAAGAAAGTCCATTCCATGAGTCTTAGCAAGTATCCATAGTGATGAAGACAGTGGAAACTGAATCTGGACAGGCTGCCCCACATCCTTCTCCAAGACTCTGTGGACCACTCCTAAGCAGCCCAGGCTTCTACTAAGAGCATCCACCCCACAGCATGACAGGGCTGCCTCTTCAGGAGGAGGAGAGGCAAGGAAGTAAGGAGTTCCAACTCAGAAGCACTTGCGGCTGTGGGCAAGAGGCAGTTAATTCAGATTCCCTCTAAAGTGCGGGCTGAGGTAGGGAATGTTTTGAAATGGGATACTGAATTAGCCCCTAAGTATGTTTACCTATCCCTGTTCCTCAGAACCAAATCTTCTTGGAGGTAAAGCTGTGTGGGCCCAAAGGTTCTGGAAGACAAAGGCTGGACCTCTTATAGGTATTCCTTATAGGTATTCCTGGGACCTCTTATAGGCATTCCTGTGAATGAGGTGGGACACCGAATTCAAGGTGTCTGATGTACCTACAGTGTGACCACCTCACTACACTGCTTTATAAAACCTTGTTGTGCCATTTTTAAAGAAAGGCCTGAAGTAGCAGAGCTTCTAGAGTTGCAAAAGCAGGAGTTCCCAGAGAAATGAATAAAATAACCAGTTCTCCCAGCTCCAAGGGAAACCTCATTAAGATACAATAAATTGTGCAACTAAGAATATAGGTGAAGGACTTTGCAAACACTGATTAAGTACTGTAATCAAAGGTTGGTAGATTTACCAAGAGTTTTAGAGAGCTACTTAGCTCCCCTGAATTGTAGGGTGGAGATTATAACAGCCTACATATATTAAAAAGGCATCAGCACCAGAGAAAGAGGTTCGTTATTTAGCAAGGCATAAGGGGCTGTAACGTAGTTTGGTGACAGCATCTTCTAGAGAAGGAAGCGGGGAGGGTCTTTCAATGATTCACACCCAATGACCATACCTGGAGCTTTAGCACTTAAGGAGGTTTCTGTGAGACTAGGTGATTGGATGGGACTTTAGTAACCCAGGGCTCAAGCTGTATTCCAGAAGTGATCTTTGTCTGAAGGGTCTTTCTCAAAGGTAGAAAACACAGAGCCTAAATACGACTCTAGTGTAGTCAGGATGTTTCTAAATGCCAATGTCCAGAAGTATTCAGTCATGGTCCAAGGAGGTATTTGATGCAGGAAACACTAAATGCTTAGTATAACACATTTATCAGGTATAAAAAGTCCCTAAATCATCTTTGTCTAATTCTGAAAGTTTTTCTTCTGCTGCATGGTTTCTCATTGTCACCACAATTGACATTCTGGACCAACTGGTTCCTTGAGGGGAGGGGAGTTTTCCTGTATATAATAGGGTGTTTAGTGGCATCCTTGACCTCTACCTATTATAAGCCAGTAGCACCCCTCAGTTGTAATAATCCAGAATATATTCAGTCATTGCCAAATGTCTTCTAGGATCCAAAGTCTCCCCTGGCTGAGAACCACCAGCCTAGAGGAAGGAGTTACTTTCTCTAATTCACACAAAGGCACCCTGTGGGCTGATGGTGGCATGTTAGCAAACTCATCTGTGTCCATCCCTAAGACCAAATAAGCCATATCAGCTTGGGGGAATCCTAAATGAAACAGAGGTTTGGAATGGCTGTGATCTTCAGCAAAAGGCTAACACAGAGAGAAAGGACATGGTGGGAAGGAAAAACTAAAGATAGAATTTTAAAGGGCAGTGGGTTGATACCCAGAGGTTGCTTTGTTTTCATTGTTCATTCTCCCAAGTAGTGCCTGTTGAGTGTCTACTGTGTGACTGGCTTGAGGCTATACCCTGTAAGGGCTACAAAACCAAAGTAACATAGAGTCCCAGGCCTGCAGAGCTTTGTAGTCTGCATGAGGAGGTGAGCAGAGACATGTCCAACAGTAGGATTCCACACAATAGCAGTATGTAATATGCAGAAATAGTGATGCATGATCGTATATGCTGTCGGACACATAGCCAGTCCTACATTATGCAGAGAATAGTATTGAGAGCTCCTTAGATTAATAAATAACTTCAGTGAAGGAAGATGATTTCATTCCAGAAAATTCTATTGCCCAAACATTTTGTTAGTATCTTTTATCTGAATGAAGAGTTTGGAAGGCCCAGGTTGTAGGCCAAGTCCAATCCTAACCAGCTACATGACCCCTGACCACCACTTAACTGCTCTAGGTCTCCATTTCCCCATCTCTAAAATGGCAGGGCTGGACTGGATCATTCCTCGGACCCTTCCAGCTACAACACTCCCTGACTCTGAGCCCTTTTGGATAATTGTCTCCAGGTGATTGGACTTATTAAGCAGTTTTGAGGTTTCTCCATTCTGAACTCAGTTTCTCATTCAACAATGTTTTCATCCCAGAATGTGCTATATAAAAAAATTGTATTTCCAAGTCAACAGTAGCTTTAGCTTGAAATATATATTATGCCATAAAAAATCACTGTAGATTTGTAAAGCAAAACTCAGAAACATTAAAATTAGCCCATAAGAGCTTTAAAATTAATTTGATCTTGAATGTGTCTGTGAATGAATGGGCTTGACATAAGCCTTTCGATTTTTCGCTCCACTTCAGAGAGTGCACAAAGTACAAACTGTAAATCAACCTCCACATTTGCTGATTTGGCCACTAAGCTGGAAAAAAAGAAGAGAGATGGCTAATAAACTATTCAAACAAGATTTAGGAGTTTGGAAAACACAGGGCCCCAGCTTGTGACTTGCCTTCTTTGAATTATGCTCATGTGACTCAGGTAGTGTCTAGACACCCAGAGAGTGGACACTGGAATCAGAGGGTCTAGTAACTCAAGATGGAACAGGACTTCACTTTTATTATCCATTTCAAGCAGGCATATCTGAGAAAGAGTATGTTCTCAGATGGGAGAGTGATAGAAAGAACCAGGACTGATGTCAGAAGGATACAAATGTTCACTTCACGTCTCTACTAAGGTTCCATGGGCCACACAACAGTGAGCCTGATAGACTAGAGAGTATGTAGACAGCAGGAGTAGTCCACATATATCCAATATGTTGGTACAGAATTCGCCATCACACATTAGCTACTCTGTGAAAGGAGAAGCATTACGGAAATAGGATGGACTTGGGGTCAGATTGATGCAGGATAAAATCTTAACTCTACTACTATCTAGTTGTGTAAATTTGGGCAAGCTATGTAACTTCTGGGGGCTTTCATTTCCCTATCTATGAAGTGGATGTGATGAGGCCCATCATCAGAATTGTTGTGAGAATTAAATGAAGTAATGTGTGTTTCAGGATTAAGTCAGCTGCATATAACAGAAAACCCAAACCCAAATAACAATGTGTTAAACCCAACAGAGGTTGACTTTTCTTTATATAATATGAAGTCTAATGGTAGCAGTTTAGGGTAGACAAGAGGGCTCCATAATATCGGGAATGCCCCAGTTTCCTTCTTTATTGTGCTGTATTATCTTTAGCATGTGGCTTTTATCCTTGAGATGACCTTGTGATCATAAAATGGTTGCTGCAGCTCCAACCATCACATTTGCATTTCAGACAGGAAGAAGGAAGAAGAGGGAAAGACAAAGGGCCTGCCTCCTGGCTGAGTTTTTAACCCAACAACTTTTATTTATAATTCACGAAACTATTTATAACTCATTGGCTATACCTGTCTTCAAGGGAGACGGGAAGAGTTGGGATTTTAGCTGGAAACATTAGCACCCCCAACAATATAGGGGATTGTGGCAAAAGGGGAGAATAGATAGTGGATAATTAGCAATCTCTCTCCTTTTATGTAAAGCACCTAGCAAATGGAAGTTATTCAGTGAATAATAGGTATGTTATTTAATTTATTCTTAAAACTATCTTGGAAATGTTTGGCCCATCTCACCACACTGACTCCCTCAGAAGATGTCTTCCATCTTTGGGTGAAGACCCATCCCTCAGAGGCCTCCACCACCCTTTGGGTATCCCACAAAGGAGGCTAGACCCTCTTCTAGACCACAGTCTTTTGTATATTTGAAAGCACTGTCCTGTGCTCGTCAGGCCAACTCAGCTCCACACTGCCTGACTCCAGGTCCTTCTGGTCAAACAGTATTGTCAGAAACCTGCACATTCTTCTCTGAACTAGATTTCTCTTCAGCTGTGGCTCCCACAGCAGAACTCAACGATCCAGGTATAGGCAACCCAAGAGGAAGCAGAAATAGTCCATCAGTTCCTGAGTTTTAGACCCTCTCTTTGCCCCTCACTCCTGCCATGCCTGACTCATAAATCAGCCCTGGGACTTCATTCAGCAGAGGCCTGACATAGCCCCAGGCCTCTTCCTATGGGATGGTCTCCGAAACACAGCCAACCTCCCCCTTGGGAGCAGAGAAGCAGAGCCCCTGGGTCTCTGCTCCCAGCCCCCCTCAAAGTCCCCAGGCAGGCAGGAGGGTGCTGCTGCTAACTGAATTAGCAGGAAAAGGGGCAAGGAGACAGCCTCACAGGATGGAGAGGGGAGAGCTCCTGCCCCAGGAAGCACAGAGCTCAGTAACTCACATCTAGCCCCCTCCTTTGTCCCCCTGTCTGAAACCAACAGACCTAGATGCTCAGATATTCTTCCAACAAAGGAGTGGTGTCCCAAGGGTACAAGACGTGTGCTCAGGAGATACTGGCCTGACAGTCCTTCCCAGGGAGTGAGGCCCGTAGGACTCAGGAGAGCATAGCCAGCTTGGCCCTCCTGGTCTCCAGCCACAAGGGTGTTGCGTAAAGTCTCCCCAGGCCAGAGCAGCTAAAGAGGTCAGACAAACGGCATAAGTAGGCAGGTAGGAGGAAAAATTGTCCCCAAACATACTACCTCTCAAAGCCCAAAGCCTCCTAAGAGGTCCAGGCTGCAGTCTGGCCCACTGGTCTTGGGACTTAAACACAGCTCTCACTCCCTGGGGAGAAAGAGCACCCCCACGAAGGCCTCCCAGAGGGTTTGACTCTCACTAACCAAGGGTCTGCAGCCTGGCTTGCCCACCATCAAAGGTAAGCAGAAATGGGCGAAAGTAAAGGGAAGAGAGTAGAAAAAAATAAAAAGACTCCTGTAATGGGGAGTGTTTGAGATCACACACGGGTGCCTTTTAAGTCATGGATTGCTGGGCTGCTCATGGAATATATGAAAGAAGAAGGAGTGGCTTCCCTTTGCATAGGATGGGTATCTATCCTGGTTTCCCCAGGAGTCCCAGTTTATGCCTGCTGACTAGATATAATTATTGATAGGGGGCGCCTGGGTGGCTCACTCAGTTGAGGGTCGGACTGTTGGTTTCAGCTCAGGTCATAATCTCAGGATTCTGGGATGAAGCCTGGCCTGGAGCCTCACATCAGGCTGTGCACTCAGCATAGAGTCTGCTTGTCCCTCTCCCTCCCGCTCGGCTCCTCCCCTTGAACTCACTCTCTCTCGCTCTCTCTCTCACTCTCACTCTCGTGAATGTATAAAATCTTTAAAAATAACAATAATAATTACTAATAGCACTCAGTTTCACTCTCAAGAGTGACCTAGTGGGACAACAAATGAAATGGTGGCTCAACCTTGGGGAGGGAGTAGGAAGAATAAAAATCATTCTTTTGATAACATTTTCCCTATAACTCATATATATATCCAGAAATTGACCATTTCACCATGTGATCATGTTCAGGTTTACAAATTAAACATTTTATTCTTTTCCAAGCTAAGTTATCTCAAAGTATTAGGTCATCAAGCTGCACTTTATTCTTAATTTAAAAAAAAACTGTCCGTGCATAACAGTGATACTGAAATTAACCAGAGAGTTTTGACAGAAGTGCAGTCTACACAGTTTTTTGTCGCCCTTATTGCTGGAAGATTCAATTCAGGCGATTCCAACTTAGGTAAAGAGAGCTTTGGAGGGAAACTAATCATGTTCTCAAAATTTTCTGAACTTACAAGTTTTTTTCTTTAAGAAAAAATGGTTCATTTCTTTTGAAGGAAAAACAAAAAATTGTAAAAAACCAAGTGAAGAGCAACATACAGAGTGTGGAGTTATATATACAGGAGTAATCATCTCCTGTATCAGAGGGAAAGTCTAGGGCAGGGCACTGCCATGATGGGAGATGGAGACCCGTAGCCCCCCCTTCAGTGTGCCCTCACCCCTCCCCTCCCCACGTGCTGTCCCCACATGTACCCTACCTCAAACCACCAGGCACCCCAACAAGATTGCCAGATTCTCTGAGAGCCGTCATGCAGCACCGTGTTCTCATTTGAAAAATAAGAGGCGGGGGGATTTTCCAGCATCGTGAAAAGATTGTGAAGATGAATGAAGTAATGTCTCATAGAACATCTTAATACATCAGAAAAGGATGCTCAGAATGCTGTACAACACAGGGAGGATGCTAGATATAGGCTTCAGAGCAGCTGAACACGAATTTGAATCCCCACCAAACCTGCACTACTGCTTACTAGTTAGGTGCCTGTGGGTGAGAGACTAAAGCCTCGCTGTCCTCACCACCTGTAAAAGGAGAGCTCGAAACACCTGCCTAGGATGTCATGCCAATGGACTAAGACAGTGTGAGGAAATGCCTGTTCAACCGTAGACTCTCTCAGTCCCTGTCCCTAATTAGCGCTTCAATTCTTTGGGGACTAATGATGTGTGTATAATGTAAATTTTTCCAGCCCTCTTGCTTTTCCTGTTTTTCTGTCTTTTGCCATTTCAGCGGCATATTGGTGAAAGCCAAGCTGGAATAGTGAGAAAACTTTGAAATGGAATGAAACTTCTAGAAATCAGCATTGTCCTTTGTTATTCTCTGCTCCCATAACAGAGTTTGGCAAAGAAGATAGACTTGAATATTTGGGGTGTTTGAGGGCTTAGACGCACCAGACAATTTTCAGTGGCCTCTTCTGGTGGAAAATCTAAAGTATTGTCCATCACTCTGTCAGGCGCTATTAATACCCATAGCATTACACCCTTCAATGAACATAAAGAACATAAAGGGTAACAACGAAGGACCAAATTTTGGTCCCAGCTACACATTCAGGGACTTTAATTCATAGGGCTTGAGTGCATACATCTGAGGAGAGAATTTTCTTCACAACCCATGTTCATTCTGTCCAAATGTGTCACAGAGTAATACTTCTGTAAAGCATATTTAACCTAGCAAATTGAGTCTTAAAGCATATCTTCTGTTATTTCTCATTTAGAGTACTCTTTCATCTGCCTCAGCAAGCTCTTTTCCTGTCATGGCTTGCTACCTTGTTTTGGGATCTTTCTGTTTAGTATCTCTATTTAATGCAAAGGTCAGACCAAATGGTTAGAATAACTAAATCCTCAGGAGGACTTTCCTGTCTCTGGGTTCCGCAGGGACCCAGCCCCAGGCTCCTTCTGAATCCTCACCTCCGTCTCCCTCTTCTGTATCTCCTAGATGTGCTTGGACGGCCCCAGCATGTTTGTCTCCTCACTTTAAATATTCTGTAGCATCATTTGCCTCCTGAAATCACCTGTTGAGACCTATTAGACATCAGAAGGGTCTGGCTGGACAAGAGGGACCAAGATGGCAAGCCCAGATGCCAGATAAGGTGTGACAGTTGCCATTGTCCAGTAGAGACAAACACTTGCACAGTGGCAAGTGGACAGAAGGAAGATCTAGAGCCAAAAGCCAGCTGACATGCTTCCAGTGTTCCATTGATCAGCTAATCAACATGCACATGCATGGTCTGCTCAGTGTGGCCCACTCAGGTCCAGGAGGCAGAGAAGGCAGCTTAAGTTTCCTGATGGTTTGGATGGGAAACATGCCTAAGGAATTCCTTTATTAGATGTCTGTAGTGCTGAGAAGTTTGTTCATCTCAGTTGAGATGAACAGCTGATGTTCTCAGATCACTGAAGGCCACTGTAGTTTTGGAGAGGTAGAAATATCTTTTATTTTGATGCAGGTAGGAGACAATTATCAGCCAGATTTATATTCCTTAAACACATATAAATTCACATTCTCTAGCATTTTCTTTTTGCCATTCATTCCTCCCCTGAATTCTCTTCCCTTGGATGAGTTCCATTCTGTAACACTTCACAAGGTGGCCTCTGGAGTCAGATGACCTGCGTTCAAATCTTGGCCCTTCAGTTTACCATCTGTATGGCTGTGGGTGATACATTTAACCATTAGGACCTCAGTTTACTGATCCTCACTAATGGAAATGAGAATAGTGCCTACCTGATTGATATATTGAGATTAATTGAGTTAATCCTAATAAAGACCCTGGTATCAGACACAAAATAAATACTCCTTAAATATTGTTCAATCAACCAATGTTTACTATGTGTTTTACTAGTAAGAGTGATTTTTAGAT
The DNA here is from genome assembly GCF_009762305.2 of Zalophus californianus. NCBI lineage: Eukaryota > Metazoa > Chordata > Mammalia > Carnivora > Otariidae > Zalophus > Zalophus californianus. Next base: position 19,283,988 of record NC_045606.1, on the reverse strand, counting down.
TTGCTCTCCATGGGGCTGCACGCTTTGCATCTAGTCAGGCAACGCCCAGAGCCTGTGAGATTCCCTGCAGGTATAGATAGCCCCAGCAAGAAGGTAAACTTAGATGAGATATGACCCTGCAGTGGTCGTCACTTGTTCATCCACTCTTTGCATTCAGCAAATACTTTTTGAGCACCTACTATGTGTTAAGCACAGTTCTAGAAGATGGAGATAAAGTAGTGAGCCAAGTGGACAAAATCCCACTTCTCCTGAAGTTTGTTTTCTGATAGGGAGAGAGGGGCAATAAATAAATTTAAAAGGCAAGAAAATATCAGAGAGTCGAAAGTGCCATGCAGAGAATTTAAACCAGGGGATACATTAGGCGGTGGCTCCCCAGGTTGTTTATTCAGGCCCTCAGAGGGCCTCTGAGGATGTGGCATTTAAGCCAAAATCTGGAGACTGATCCAACAACAGTCAGTGAGAAAGAATTTCATGCAGTGGGAAGAGCAAGTGCAAAGATCCAAAGATGGGAATGAAGAGCCGTTTGGTTGGATGGTAGCAAGAGGGAGAATGGAGTGAAATGAAGCTGGAAGGTAGGCTCGGGCCAGATCCCATAGGTTTCATAAGACAGGGAAAGGAGTTTGGATTTCATTCCAACTGTGATGGGAGCCATTGGATGGCTGTGAACAGGGAGTGATATAATTGGACGAAATTTGTAAAGGTGTCTCCTGGCTGTCTTACCCCTCTCTTTACTGTCACTGGGCATGGCTGGCCCTGCATGCTGAGGTATTTATTGTCTTTGGAGTAAGGCCCTGCATGCTGAGGTATTTATTGTCTTTGGAGTAAGGCCCTGCATGCTAAGGTATTTATTGTCTTTGGAGTAAGCTGTCCTATACAGCTGCCACACAGAAAGAAGTGCTCAGAAGACAGAGAGGCCATCACGTTCTAATTTGAAAAACCCACAGTTCTTTCACCCTTTGTGTTTTTAAGAGGTGACAAGATAAAAGCAAGGATTAAGCAAGAAGTTGACCACCTGCCCTGGAAACCGAAAACCAGGAAAGATGGTATCAGGGCTGCGGTGAACATAAAATTGGGTCCCACCTTCCAGCGCCCTGTTTTTCAGGAGTCCACTGTGCTCTCCTCGTCATTGCCATACTCCAGAAAGAATTGAAGAGTTACCTTGGCTGAGCAGTAGATATGCTAGGTTAACTTTTGGGATATACCACAGACTAGATGTCAAGAACACCTAGCTCTTGTAGATTGTGAGTCTGCCATCTTAGAGTCCCTTCTAGGAGATATATCTCAGAATATCAATTTATCTCTGGGGACAGATGAAAATTGTACCCAGTATGGTTTCTGGGTTCTGAAGTTAATGCAGTGTTTCAAAATAACCCCACAGCCCAGTGACATTAAGATAAGCATCTTTCCTGATATTTCATGGTGATGAAGATTTCTGTTCCATTTGGAGGCGATTGATGTATATACAACATGGGGCAGGGAATCAGAAACCCTAGGTTCTGACCTCAGCTCTGCCACCAGTGAGGTGTGTTTAAATTTTGGGAAAGCATTTTGAACCTTAGTCTGCTCGTCTCTGAAGGAAGGAACTGGAACTGACTTCAACTTGGATCATTCTTAGCTCTCACATTTGATTGTCCATATACCATCATCCTGATTTTCTGGCAGCCCATGTTTGTGAGATGGCAGGGCTAAAGGCAGAGGCATCTGGTCTACCCTACAGCTGACTGGACGACACAGGAATTAAGCCTACACCTTTGACATCTTTAGCACTATTTCATTATCAGTTGAACCAGCCACCTCTGCAGTTAGGAAGAGCACAGCTTTTCAGTGAGTCTTCCTCACCAAACTATATACTCTGGTAATAATGTAGTTACTAGATTTTATTGAATTGTTCACCTTATATCATTCCATCCTCATAATTTAATGCAGGAAACTGAACCTTGGATAAGTTAACTAATTTGCCTAAGGACACAGGTAGAGCATACCAGGCTCAAACTCGGGCTAACTCCAAAGCCCACGCAGGAATTGAGCCACCACACTCCAGCATCACTACTTACTTATTTACCATACTCCACAATAATGTATCAAGGTATTTGACAGCTATTACTAGTTGCTTAATAAGTCATTCTTGAACAAATAAATGTTTAATGCTCTGTGAACTTCCCTTCAGCATTTACCCATGCTGCTTTGGAAAAGCGATATAACCTTGCTAACCAGAAAGCTTACCCACGCGACTTAGACTTTGTGCGGAATTGCCCATGAGACCAGCTCCTGTAATCAGAACCTAATCTATGTGGTGGTTAATTTTATCAATCAACTTGAATGGGCTAAGGGATGCCCAGATAGCTAATAAGACGTTATTTCTGGGTGTATCCATGAGGGTATTTCCAGAATACAGCAGACTGAGTAAAAAAGACCCACCACACAAATGCAAGTGAGTGTTCTACTGAGTGTCTGAATAGACAAAAAGTTGGCGGAAGGGTGACTTTGTCTCTTACTTGAGGCAGGATGTCCACCCCTTCTGACCGCTCAGGGTGCCATCAGCATTCCTGGTTCTCGAACCTTCAGACTCAGACTGAGACTTACACCATCAGCTCCCCTGGTTCTCAGCCATTTGGACTTGGACCAAATTATCCCACTGGCTTTCCTGGTTCTCCAGGGACAATACATATATTTCCAGTCTATCCTATTGGCTCTGCTTCTCTAGAGAACTCTAATATAAGCTATATAGGACTTAGGGGCTTAAACTACATAAATGGTCCTTGACATTCTGCCATTAGGCACATCTCCCTAACAGTTTAGCCATCTGGGGGAGCAGTGGTTCCCAACTTGAGGGATGAGGTGGAAAAAACACATGGGAACCACTTGAGGAGCTTTTTCAAATTACAGAGGTTCCACCTGCAGCACCTCCCCTCCCCCCCCAAAAAAACTCCCGGTCTTATGTGGGTAGGGGAGACCATGTCTAGTTTGACACAAGTTCCCAGGTGCTTCTGATAGGTCTCCCCATGCATGTCCACCACCCCCAACCTCACGTGTACAACTCCATTTAGTGAAAGTCATTTTATCGTTTCATTTAAATAAAGGCTGATCTCCTTAGAACCTCAATTAAACGACGAGGATTTGTGTGACTTGAACATAAAGACACCCAGACTTCCAACTGTATTGTTTATTCAGTAAGTCTCCTCAGCACTTTACAGATTGGTTTTGACTGAAGTTGTCTTATGTATTTATGTTTCATTGTATCTTTTTCAGAATCCGACTTCTAGAGCATAGTACACATCTTGCATTCAAATTTTATTAATGCATAATAAATGTTTTAGAGCATCACTGTGCCAAAGAACAATGATGGAAACATTCTGTATCTGCTCCGTCCGATATGTGCCCTACACACATGTGGTTTTCGAGCCCTTGAAATGTGGTTGAAGAGACTGAGGAACTAGATTTTTAATTGAATTTCATTTTAATTAAATTTAAAGCCACGTGTGTCCAGCGGCTACCGTACTGGAAGGTGCAAGTATAAAGAAACAGCCTTTCTTTCTTTCCTTTTTGTTTTTTTTTTACCAAAATAATGTAGAACTGAGACCCATCCAGTTTTTTGTAAGTTGCTATCCATAAAATCCAAAACAAAAACAACAACTGTAAGAGCCAAGAAGAAATTCTAGCATGCTTATGTGCGCCACTGGGGAATGAATTCGTAAGAGAATTCTGACCCAGGAGTGGAGGAAAGCAGGTAGGCAGGAAGAGACATTCCCAAGGGGAGCTCCCTGGCAAATTCCTCGTCGTCTGTGAGACATGGAGCAGAGAGAGCCTGTCAAGGAGAGAGTAATTCCCTCGCAGAGGAAAATCTAAATGTGTTTTTAGCCACCTGTCACCCCAGAAGGAAGACAGGATGGCAATGTTAAATTGGCAAGATTGTAAAACACGGAAGTTAACTGCCATACAAGGCCAGCTGAGGTGCTTAAAGTGCATTTTTTTTACTTTTTTTTAATTTTTTATTGTTATGTTAATCACCATATATTACATAATTTGTTTTGGTGTACTGTTCCATGATTCATTGTTTGTTCATAACACCCAGTGCTCCATGCAGAACGTGCCCTCCTCAATACCCATCACCAGGCTAACCCATCCCCCCACCCTCCTCCCCTCCAGAAACCTCAGTTCATTTTTCAGAGTCCATCATCTCTCCTGGTTCGTCTCCCCCTCTGACTTACTCCCCTTCATTCTTCCTCTCCTGCTATCTTCTTCTTTTTTTTTTTCTTAAAATATGTTGCGTTATTTGTTTCAGAAGTACAGATCTGTGATTCAACAGTCTTACACAATTCACAGCGTTCACTGTAGCACATATCTTAAAGTGCATTTTAACTGGTAGGACTTCATTCCCGAAATCCAGACAGTGGCTGATGCCGGTGGATGGCAGACTGCAGACCTCCATCTCTTTCTTTCTACAAAACTAGCATTTTCAATAAAAATACGGTTCCACGAAGGCAGGATTGGGCTGGATTTTCAACTAAAGCAAATATTAAGAAAATCACAAAGGACCCGGAATTCAGTAAGAGAGATCAGGTGACGAGGTAACAGGACACACAAGCTCCATTGCAAAATTGTGAACTAAAAAACATCCATTCTGTACAAAGGTAGCTACTACAGGAGCAAAGGTGGGAAGGAACATAAACTGGAGGAGAAGTTCATTAATGGGCCCAGAGAAGCGAACAAGAGATGGATTCTGAACTAGGACAGTGTTACTCGAACTGAATTTCAGGGACATATTCTTGCGAGGACGTGGAAGTCACTGGGTTTAGTAAGGATGTTTTTAGGTTTTATGCTTTCATTTTACCAAATATAAAGATATAACTTGTCTTTCTTCAGTGACAGTTCTCAATTGAAAATTATGTTCAAAGGATGAGATTTTAGCTTTCTTTTTTTAATTTTATTTTATTATGTTATATTAATGACCATACATTGCATCATTAGTTTTTGATGTAGTGTTCCATGATTCATTGTTTGCGTATAACACCCTGTGCTCCATTCAGTACGTGCCCTCTTTAATACCCATCACTGGGCTAACCCAGCCCCCCACCCCTCTCCCCTCTAGAACCCTCAGTTTGTTTCTCAGACTCCATCGTCTCTCATGGTTCGTCTCCCCCTCCAATTCCCACCCCCCTTCATTTTTCCCTTCCTACTATCTTTTTTTTTTTAACATATAATGTATTATTTGTTTCCGAGGTACAGGTCTGTGATTCATCGGTCTTACACAATTCATAGCACTCACCATAGCACATACCCTCCCCAATGTCCATCACCCAGCCATCGCATCCTACCCCCCACCACTGCAGCAACCCTCAGTTTGTTTCCTGAGATTAAGAATTCCTCATAACAGTGAGATCATATGATACATGTCTTTCTCTGATTGACTTATTTCACTCAGCATAATACCCTCAATTCCATCCATGTCGTTGCAAATGGCAAGATTTCGTTTTGGTCTGCCTTTAGGTCACTGATCCCCAGGGATCAGTGACCTAAAGGCAGACCATACACACCATTTGATTTTATTCTTATTGGAGGAATGAAAGCAGCTTCCTAACTTTGCCCTTAGCTTATGAAGAGACTAAACCTTTCTAAACTCAGCAGGGCAGACTGGGCATAGTGCTCATATTTTACTCCTTAATGGATGTCATTGCTTAGAAAATTATGTTCTTCTCTTGTAACTGGGGAACAGCACGGCTCGGTCATCTGGATCATGAGTCAGGGGGTCCACCACTAACCCTGATTCTCCAGCAGGCTGAGATGCTGGTCCTCTGGGGGCCTCATAGCCTTATCTGTAAAACAAAGCAGCAGACTGGGCCATTAATTACAAAGGTCATGTCCAGCCTAGATTTCTGACTCCAACCATAAATTACAGCGCCATCTTATATCTCACCTCTGAAAGGCCTCTCAACTAAAAATCATCTTCACCAGGGCTCTGTTCTTTTCATTGCTGCCCTCCAGCACTGAGCACTGAAGGCCCAAGAGGTGATGTGTTTGAAGGAAAATCAGTCAACACCCAGTGTTCTACCTATTATCTGCTACCACCTAAGAAGTGAGAAATTAAACTGTCGAACCTGGACTCCCGGGGCTTAGTGCAAATCACCCAGATATAAAAGAAATATTCAGAGGGACATTTGGGGTTTTTATAAAGTTTCTAATGAACAAGACAGCTGTTCCTCAAGTGTTAGTAAATCAAGTGGAAACATAAGGGCTATGACCGCTTTTGTGTTTTGAGTATTATAGAAAAAATTATGTAATGAGTAGAATCTCAGGCTGTTAGTTGATCTGCTGCTGTTAAGAGTGACTGATGGATTTGGTGAGCCCTCTGAACAGTCAGTGGTGTCCAATAGGACCAGTGAAGGTACAAGGCCTGTCGGGTCTGTAGTGGAGAAGGGCATGCTGGGAACCACCAAGCCAGAGCTGCCTTTTGGTAGGGGTAATGCTATTCCTTTTCTCTGAGAAGTCCTCTCCCACTCTAAGGCAGGATGCACACGAAGGATGTCCCGTTGCTTCGGCCTTGATTGGAACATGATACCTATGGCCTGGGGGATAATTCTCAGCGGTCAGAGGGATCCAGAAGTTTGTCTTGAGACTTGAGTATATAGCTAAAGCAAAGAACATCAGAGTACTCTAAAAAATGACTCTGGCATCAGCCCTTCATTTGGTGATAGAGCCCATTATTTTGGCCTTTTTCCTACGCGGGCTACCCACTGAAAGGTAGCCTGACAACTGACGCCTGGGTGTATCAGTACTGCCTTGGAGATGGTGAGGCCCTGGGACCCCGAGGAGAGCTTAGACACTATGGCCATTGGGTCATACTAAAGCTCACACTGCAGGACAGTGGTGGCCCAGCCAGCTTCTCTGCATCAAGGGCTCCAGCCCTCCAGATGTGGTCCTGTGGCCTGATGGGCTCCTTGACCCTCCCAGAAACATGACGTTGCTTGTCCCATCAACCAGAAAAATGTGACCGCCTCTATCTCTTCTGCTAAAATAGTGACCTTCCAGACAGTATAGAATGAAAGCCTTCCAGTGCAAGAGAATGACTTATTAGAAATGATTCCCTTGGAGATCATCTTGTGTTTCCCATCCTAGTTATAATTTGGCTAATTGCTTAATAATTCTGTTTAAATATCTCCATTTCTGCAAACATCAATTCATTAGGACTGCTTTTCCTGGTTGGAAATCTCTTTGCTTCTCTGAATATCCTCGGCCCCTCTCGCATTTGCACTTTTGCCCAAGCAACATTCTGATGACATAAATAGGTTCCCTTCGCAAAGGTGTTGAGTAGATCAAGGTGTCTCTGCGTTCCAGAGCCCGAGCGCTGTAACCTGTGTCCTTGAAACGGTACCTGTGATTGGGAAAAATCTCAGGCTGTGTTTTTAAAGAGCCAGCTTCCTTGCCAAACCAAGCTGCAATCACCAGCAGCCCTAACCCCGTCCTGCAGCAGGGGGCATGCCATCTGGCAGGGTGAGAGGCTGCCCGAGACAGGAAAACCCAGGTCCAGCCTTGAGGAGCCTGCAGCCCACCCGGCAGCTGGAGAATTCAACTCTGGGGTACCTTTGCACATAAGAATAGTATCCACGTTAAAACTCTGCTTCAAGCAGGAGCCTTCTCAAAGCACACCCATCCATGGTGGGGCACCATAGATACACACACACACATGCACGTGCACACACACACACACACACACACAATGCCCTGCATGTAGCTGGAAGCTGAATACCCTGGAGGTGTCTGTGCTTCAGGGCAGGGGGTGGGGTGGGGGGTGGTGGGCATGCTACCCGTGACTCCTCTTTTCTGGCAAAGGCCAGTTAGGCGAAACAGACGCAGACATGTTCCTTATTATTCGCTCCCTCGGTCCCCTACCAGCTGAAAACATCCAATGTTGCTTTTCCTTTTTCCTTTGAAAAATTTAGCACCCGCCCATCCAACTGTACCCACCACATCACTTCGTCTAGATGCTCCCATTCCTAATGGAGCCAACACAATCCCCACACCTTGGAGAAAGTGGGAAAACTTAGAGTGACAGAGGAGGAACCTGAAGCTTCCCCCTGGGAAACTTTCTGGGACCCATGATGAATAAGAAGTGACATAGGCAGCAATCAAAAAAGGAAGCTGGACGAGTGCCCGCATCCCGTTCTTTCCCACGGGACCACAGGATCCTGCCCAGTGAGCTCAGGGCTGTCAGAACAGTTCTGGGAAGGAAGGGAGGAGTGACAGCCGTCCTCCTGCCTGACCTGGTGAACCACTTGGTTCTCATGACCCTCCCGTCCTTGCACCAGTGCCTTCAACATTTCTGTGCGTGAAGCCGGTTCGAAAACACAAGACACCGTCAGTCCAAAGGGTAATCCCTGATGATGTGTACATGGCCTTGAATTGTCCAGCATGAACTGGGCCTCAGGGTTCTAACTGATCTGTGGGTATGCGATTGGTTTTTATTTATCTTTCTTTAAAACCTACTCTGAATTGCTTTGGAATTTGAAATAATGCCCTCACAGAATTATTGCAACACATGAAACCATTGCCCAACCTGTGCGTTTCTAACTTTGTCTGTTTCTCCTGAATGCTTTGATTTGTTTCTGTTGTTTTTTTCTTACTGAGCATCTAAAATTCTCTGTGAGTCCTTGGTTCTCCATAAATGTTTGATCACCTAGTCTGGGTGGTACTGCCTGAGGAAGCCAAAGGTAAAACTAATGATAACAATGGTATCTAATACTTAGATAATGCTCAGTGGTGAATAGGACTGTTCCAGGTATTTCATGTGTATCATTCATGCCCTCCTCACCACAATTTTATGAGGTAAGTGCTCCTGTTGGACCCATTTTACAGATGAGGAAACTGAGGCCCAGAAAGATAAGATGCTTGCCGGGGTCACACAAGCTAACACGTGGCAGAAACAAGATATGAAACCAGGATATGGCTCCCAGAACTCTGCCTTTTGTCACGGTGAACCACCACGTGTGTCTTTCTGCACGCCGTGACTGGGATGGCCAGGAATGACATTGTTGTTTTTAACCATGAAAAAAAAAGTGCAAGCTCTTAACTTATTTTACTTTTAACCCTTCTGTTTTTCCCTCCCAAACTCTCAGACGATGGAAATGCTTAAAGCAAACTAAGGTAGTGTGAGACCACACCATGTAAGTGTGAGCATGGCTCCTTGTGGGTCCGGCTGTTGTGTTGTGCGCTTCTGCCTACCACCCCCGCATGTTTTCTCCGCTGCTCTCCGCTGACTCCCGCTTGGCGCTTGGGCCGCATGAACCGTCACTTTTAAGCCATAGATCTTCTGTCTCGGTCCTGATTTTATATTTGTCCTTCTCTCTCCCACAATCCCCGGCACCTGGGCAAGAGCCAGAGCACGTGAAGCTGTCAGCCTGGCACCTGCCGGGGGAAGGAGCAGGGGACTCCTGGGGAATGCATTGGATCATTGTTCTCTGACAATGAGCCCTCAGATTATCAGCTTTTAGGATTCTAGGCATGTGTCCACATTCTTGCGGTGACATCAGCTTCACGGTGTGGAAACATCTGTAGGTTTCACCACACTGGTCGTGGTCACCGGTTGCCCACCTTTGCTGTGTAGTGTCCTTCTGGGGCTGCCAGCCTAAACAGTTTATTGTTCTGTGAGTCTTCGTAGGAGTGAATGCTATGTGAAAATAAATACCATCGTGCCCTGTGGCAGGGCTAAAATGAGCCATGGAGAGAAGTGGTAACCTTCTCGTTTATTATTTCTCTCTGTTCGTATGTATATGATGGACACACACAAGTGTATTAAACGTGTGATCATGAAGGAGAAGATAATGGCTTTTAAGCCAAATAATGGGCTCTCTTGGCACTTCATTCACACAATGGTGTTTTGGTGTTCCCTGAATCCACATAAACTGTATTTCCACTCTGAGTGAGTTTAGTGTGTGATAAACTAGACTGACAGAATAAATAAATTGCAGAGGAGGAATTTGTGCCTGACAAAGAGAATATCTGGAACGTTTAAAATATAACCCCATCTTACTGTACAGCCTTCCCCACCCACCAGCAACCTCAGGGCTGGATCGGCTTGTTCTCGGTCTCGCTGAAGTTTCAAGTGCATGTTCAGTGGGCATTAGTAAGGAGGAAATTTTCCAAGTTGTCAGAGATGACAAGAACTTAAAATTGAAGGGGCTCTCAATTGTCCATCATGTGTCCCCTCGGTGTTGAGACCCCAACCCGCCATTTAGACGTGCACAGAATTCTGGAGCTGACAGGTCCTTAGAGATGATGGGTCCTTCACTCCAAACCCCTTAATTCACAGAAGATGACTGGGAGGGAAAGTCACTTGCCCCAGATGATGGGGCAGAGGCTGGGTTAAATCCCAGTCCCCCTCTTTCCATTGAAGCATCTCACCAGTGTATCATCCCAGCTCATTTCTCACGAGGAGAGAACCCCCTGCACAGCCAAAGAGCTTTTTTTTTTTTTTAAGTGAATGAAAGTGAAGGAGCTGACATCCCAAGAAAAGACCCTGGTCCCAGTCCTGGCTGTGCCATAAACATCTGGGTGAGCTTGGGGAAGTCACTGTGCCTCTCTGGACCTCAGGCTCCTCACCTGTAAAACAAGTGTGAGAACAGCCGATTTCAGTAAGTCTGTAATGCTAAATTTGCTTATGAACCTCCAGCTGCTTTCATGCGGGTCCTCCCAGCCATGTTCATTTCCCACTACAGAGTTACGAAGAGAGTTCTAGTCGGGCTGTACAAACCCGAGCAAGAGCCCCGTGAGTCTGTTACCAACTGAAGGGGGACAGAGGCAGGAGCGAGAAGGTGTGGGTGAGAAGCAAGCAGCCTGCCCTCCTCACACGGTCCCGTGAAGCCAAGGGAGATGCAGCAAACTCCAGACTCGGTCATCTCCGATTTCTGCCATTTGGGGCTAGCTAGCTGATGTCTACTTTTCTCCATCATGAGATGCCAGGCCCAGTATGTGAACAAGGTTACATTTTCTCTTTCCAGTGTATTGCTTACTGAGTTAACGGGGCCAGGGAAGTCTCTGAGGCAATCCAAGAATAACTGAAAAGCCAACAGACGCCCACAGATGCCACCTTCAGCAAAGTTGTGAGATACACCCCTTGTTCGGGTAAAACTACAGAAATGCAGATATGAACCAAATACGCAATGTGATTTTAACAGGGCTTGCTTTTTCCATGGGAAATCCATGGCATTTTTATGATCAGTCTTTTTTAAGAAGCAAAGAATCGTCACTTGATTTAACAATTTGGCCCATTTGGGCTTCCGTATATCAAGTTTAGCTTAAAGTGCATCTTTTTTCAAAGTGGCCCCTCTGGTCTGCAGCCGTCTGCCTTGGATCTGCCCCTGATTCAAAGTTGGGTGGGAAGAGCAGCTCAAGCTATAGCAGGGATGGGGAGGATCACAGACGTGCATAACTGCCTGCTCACTTCTTAGGCTCTCATGCTGCTGGACAAAATGTAGCCCTGCATAAAAGCTGTGAGCTCAGAAAGTATCACTGGGCTAGAATTTCAGCGCCAGGATTTTGGTGGAGCAGGGACTTCAGAGGGCAAATCTGGCTGGAAACCAGGCGGTGGTAGATGACTCATAAAGCTGCGTTTGCGTGGTACCTCATCCTGGATTGAAAACTGTCGCTCCACCACGTCCTTTGGAGCGAGCACCTGTTGAAAATGATGCTAAGGGCCCGCAGGCCCCTTCCTGGGGACCTTCATTGCCTTAGTATTCGCAGCCCTTCTCCAGAGACAACCGTTAGCGCAGTTTGAAGAGGAAAATGCCTCCTTGGGCAGCCATGCAAGACCAGTTGTCCCACTGAGGATACTGGACAGGCAGGCAGAGGTGGTGAGCTCTTCACGCTGCTTTTGCCTTTGCTGGAGAATACAGGGGGCAGTGGGAGAGGCACTTTCCTGGGCTTCTTCCAGGTCCTTCTGGCCCCTTTCCAAGATAATCACGGTCCTGCCGAGACCTCTAGTGGCCATGTTGGTAACTGCAGGTGTCTGAGCCAGGCGGGGAGGAGCCACGCACACACTGGTGAACCACTGCTGAGCGTGGCCTCGGGGGTGTGTGGAGGCCTCAGCCTGCAACACTTTCTATATGGGGAATAAAGGGAGCCTCTGTGGCCGGAGACTCCTGAAATATCAGCCCGGAGGCCTGGTGGTCTGTCACGTGAACATGTCCTGCAGGCTCCTGGCCGGGTAATGAGAACTCGGCTCTGTTTTGTGCCTCGGTGATTCCAGCTTAGTTGTGGGACCTACCGGAAGTGCTGGATTTGGCCGATCCTTCACGGCTTGCCCTAGAACAGACCTGTAACTCCACTGTTATCTGAAACCAAGCTGAGCTCCTGAGAGTCTGAAAAGCCAGCCACCAGCAGCCTGACAACCCAACAGCCCACATTTGCTCCCCAAGGGCCTTGGGTACACCAGCCTGGCTTGGGGTCCAGGCAGCCCTGCTTGGCCTCCCCAGACCCTCACCGCCCAGAGGGACAGAAACCAAGCCCTCCACCACCACTCCCTCCTACACACTGATCCTCAGGGCTCCCTGAGAACAGTTAAGTAGGTTACCCCTGATGGACATAAAACTAAATTGTTGTAATTGTTCTAACCCAGTGGTGTTCTCAGACCAGCAACATCAGGATCACTGAGGAACTCAGAAGAAAGGCAGATTCTCAGGCCCTGCCCCAGCCCCCCTGAATCAGAAACTCCGTAAATGGGGCCCAGCCATCTCCAGGTGATCCTGAGGCCGCCTCAGTAGTTTGAGAACCACTTCAAGCTTCAATTCACAAATGTCAATAGATGCAAGATTACAAACACCCGGCATATTTAAAATGTGGATTCTGACCCCCTCCCCCAACGGATGTAGTAGCTCTGAAGTGGGGATGCAGATATCTGATTTTGAAACCATCATTCCGTGTAATTCTGCTGTGGATGATTCACAGACCACCATTTTGAACTTCTGCTCTAGAACAGGGAGCAGGACCATCTTCTCTAGCACACGTTAGCTTCCTCTTTTGAATTAGAAGTAAATACTGTTCTCACATCTCGCTGGTCATGAAAGAGATCTCAGTGAGTGTATCATAGTACTCCAAGTCTTTTGTATTGTCACAAATTCGTTTTTGCTGCAGCCGTGAGGAGAATCTCGGTGGAATCTGTATCATAATCTGAAAGTGAGATCTTTCTCTGGGAAGTGATGTTAATCACTGAGAGACCAGGAAGAAGAGGAAGCCTGTGGCTTCTTAGGAGTCTGGATCTCTGGGGTGGCGTGCCAGGCTTGACCAAGAAGCTGTGTGTCGTCTCTAGGCTGTGAGCCTATCAAACAGGGAGTTGCCTTTCTTCTCCCTTATTGAAGAGCGAGAGAGTTAGCGGTGGGCTTTCCCAGTAGGACCCAAGAGGCTAGTTCAGTCTACCATTGTCAGGAAGAAAGGGTTTTCAAAACTTGAGGCTGTGAGTACACATGGCTCGTGTGGCCTCTGCACTGATCACCCTGGAAACGTAGAATTAATTTCCGTGAAGATTTTTGTGACTGAAATGTCCCAGCGCTCCTCAACACAGGGCCCTGCTAGGAACTCCAGAGAGGGTTTGCCATTGTTCTCTGTCCCGTGTCACACTCCCATTTCACCCCCCGGCCCAGTTCCGTCCAGAGCACCCACACCTTCCCAGGGCACTCATTCTTCGGGAAGTACTGAGATTAATAGGCCAAGTCACACTCTTCAGGATGTGCTGAGCTGGGCAGGAGGCTTGGAGCCGAGCCTCCTGGTAGCTAGTTCTCATGTCATTGTCTGACACCAGCATGCACAGATGTTGTCGGCTTGGGGGCAGCAGCTTGACCAGGTGAAGCTTCTAGTCTTTCTGGTATGTTGGTAGACCAGGCAAAGCGCTGGCTCACTGCCTGCCCTCCTTCCTTCGTTCCCTCCTTCCCTCATCTTCTTCCCCTCACCCATCCTCCCATCCTCCCATGCTCCCTTTCCCATATTTTCTCTGCTTCTGTGACTTTCTGCAGCTTTTTCCCTCTCTCTCTCCATTCTTCTTGTTGGGCCTCCCTCACTCTTGGAAAGCAGGCGCCGCCCCTCCCCCCCGCCCCGGGACTGAAGGACCTCTCCACAGCATTAATGGCTGGAGCCGCGTGCACCCTGCCAGGCAGGGACCCCCACCTTCACTTCCTATAAAGCACAATTAGGAGACAGACTTCCCATCTGCCCTTGCACAGACGGAGGGGGAGAGAGGGAAGCAAGAAAGAGAAGAGCTGCAAAGGAACACCCAAAAAGAAACCACAAATGGAGTTCAAATTTTAAACTTACTCTGTGTCCAGGAGTGCAGCCCACTCTCCCAGCAGTGGGGGTTGGGTCAAACACCAGACTTAAAACCCTGAGTGGGCAGGGAAAATTGAGGGCAGTGCTGAACATGGGGCAGTATCAAGAGAAAAGAAGGCTTTGTCCGAGGAACAAATCGACTCTTCAGAGAGATGTTTGTGGGTCAGGAGGGACCCTGTTGGGAGCGGGAAATGGGCAGGGCTGGCCTTGCTGACAGGGGCACTGACTCTCCTCTGGCTCACTTGCTCTTTGCTTCCGCATGCAAGCTCAGCTCCAAGAGTGCACCACTGAACAGTGTAGTCCCATAGGGACCTAAGCTCAGAAGGGCCCCATGCTTGGGGTTTAATGCTGTGCAGCCCCAGGCTTGAAACTATGTTGTAGAAGTGAAGTCTGATGGGGTAGTGGAAGCTTGGAGCGTGCAAGGGGGTGGGGAGGCTTGGAGACTGTTTATGGGGCCCTGCTTCCTGCTGCCACGCCCCTCAGATGTTCCCAGCTGGAGGGGGGGGGGATTTCTCCACCCGCTTTCCTGTCCCCTGGAACCTGAGCCTGCCCAGCCTCCCCTCCTTGGGCCTGCCCAGTGACCACTGCCACCTTCTGCCCCAGGAAGGGCCTGGGCACAGGTGGGGAAGATCCTGGTTGGGTGCACCTGTCCTGTAGCATCTTGGGGCGGGGCATGGCGGTGGTCACCTGGGGGGCCCAGGATAGCAGGGCTGCATCTGTCTGGTGGACATCAGGCAGGAGGCCACAACTCAATGAGGGATGGGCCTACCGCCCACTCCTGACCCAGTTACCGAGTCCAGGGATTGCAGTCCCCTGGCAGGTAACCTATCACCATTGGTTGGGGAGACCACCAGCGGGAAGGGGAGATTCCCCAGGACCTGCTTCAAGCCAGGGAACGATGCATCAGTCCATCAGCGGATGGGAGGGGTGATACCAGCAGCAGTCAGATCCAAGTGGGCACACAGGGCAAGGACTCCCAGCCAGCTCCCTCAGGCCCACTCTCTACCTGGGGGAACCCTCTCTTCCTTCCCAACCCTCCCGGATCTGTGTTGGTATCTTCCAGCCAGTTCAAGGCATCCTCCTGAGACGAAATACAAATTGTGTGATCTCAGTGATTGTACAAATCAGCTAAATGCTCTGACATTTACATATAAAACTAGCACAGCACAATGTAAAAATGAATGATGAAATTCATGCTAATAATTCAAAGGTTTAACTTTATTTCCCTAGAAGGACATTAAATAGCAAATAAAGAGAAGCCTGGGTGGCTCAGTTGGTTAAGCATCTGCCTTCAGGTCAGGTCATGATCCCAGAGTCCCAGCTCCTTGCTCAGCGGGGAGTCTGCTTCTCGCTCTCCTTCTTCCCCTCTCCCCTGCTCATGCTCTCTCTCTCTCTCAAATAAATAAAATCTTAAATAAATAGCAAATAAAATACACCATGACCAGTGGTGATTGCACAACAGTGTGAATGTATTTAATACCACCAAACTGTACACTTAAAAATGTGCAAAATGTACATATAACATATAAATATAAAAAAGGTTAAGAGGGCAAATTTGATGTTCTATGTATTTTACAATAAGAAAAGAAGAGTTAGGGCGCCTGAGTGGCACAGTCGGTTAAGCGTCTGTCTCTGGCTCAGGTCATGATCCCGGGGTCCTGGGATCGAGCCCCACATCCAGCTCCCTGCTCAGTGGGGAGCCCGCCTCTCCCTCTGCCTCTGCTGCTCCTCCACCCTGCTCTTGCTCGCTTTCTCTCTCTCAAATAAATGAATAAAATATTTTTGTAGAAAAAGAGTAAACACAAACACCATGACAAGGCAAGAGAGAGACCACAAGAAAGAAGGAAAAATCTTCATATTGTAATACCTTTAATGGCACTTTTTCCCACTTTCTGAACAATTTTCATTTAGCCCTGGGCCTGAAATTTTGCAGCTCATTGCCTGTACCTCAGTCTCCCCTGACTAGGAGATGATCGTTAATTTTCACACAGTGTTAAGAGGTGAAATTCCTTTTTTTTTTTTTTAAGATTTCATTTATTTATTTGCGAGAAAGAGAACACAAACAGGGAGCGGCAGAGGGAGAGGGAGAAGCAGACTCCCTGCTGAGTGGGGAGCACTGACGCTCGGTCCCGGGACCCTGAGATCATGACCTGAGCCAAAGGCAGACTCTTAACTGACTGAGCCACCCAGGTGCCCCGGGGTGAAATTCTAATCCTGTGGGGAGAAAACGTTTCCAGTCTATGACGAAAGGTAATTTCCATCTTAGCATCCGTCCGTCTACAGGAGAAAAAAAGGAGGAAATGTAAAAGTAAAACAACAAAGAGATTCTTGTGTTTGGATGAGCACCCGGTCACCTTTTGAGGTGACCTCGTACATGCACAGGGCAGCTGAGGTTCCATGGTGAGGTCAATTCATCACGAGAGCTCCTCTTCAAGAATGTAGTTTCTCAGGGGCACCTGGGGGGCTCAGTTGGTTAAGCATCTGCCTTCGGCTCAGGTTATGATCTCGGGGTCCTGGGATCGAGCCCTCTCTCTCCCTCTGCTTCTCCCCCTGTTGTGCTCCCTCTCTCTCTCTCTCTCTCAAATAAATAAATAAGTTCTTTTTTAAAAAATATAGTTTCTCACACTCAGCACAACCGTCTGCACTTCCAGCGTATTGCAAATGACTTCGGTCATTTATCACCCTCCTGTCTGAAGTCTGGTGCCTCATAAGATAATTAATAAGCTTGTAGCTTCTCATAGCTACGAGAGAGTATAGCAATTTGGCCCTTCCTTCCAGGTTAAGAAAACTTTATCTGAACTGAGGTTGCTATGGCTTGTAAATTCTTCATAATGACTCTCCATCGACTGGTAATGTATCCACCCAAATACACCTTTCTTTGCACTCTTGTGAACCTCAGTAAGCTCTTTAGGCAGGCGTGGGAAGCTTAATGTATTTCCTGTGAAATCGTACCATTCTCCTTGATCAGCTTATCCCAGCTTTGCAAATTGAAAAAAAAAATTCATTCCTGGCACCAACAGCCTGTTAAATTGGTTCTGATTAATAATTGAATCTTAAGACCCGTTCAAGGCAACATTCACAACAACAGATTAGTAGGGGAGGGGAGAGTGGTGCCAGATTAGCACCGCATCATGATGGAACAGACTCATGACCTCAGACGGAGGTTAAATGCGGAGTGCAGATTCCAGGAGAGTTTAATTCCTTAGAAAAATCATGGAAATACACAGAAACTTCTCCCCGGCTGACTGAGGGGCCTAACATTTATTTCCCAGTAATAGACTTTGAATGCTGATCTAGAGGCATTCTTCTCGGACTTGGAGTGTGCTGTGGGTCATATTCTTGTGGTTCACATTAAGCTCTCTTAGATGTTGAATTATTTACAATGGCACTGCAGAATATTTCTTCCTTAATCCTGAAGGAGAAAATACAGTCCTCCTGAAGTGTCAGGCTGAGAAACAGATAGGCTCCTCGCTTTACAATCCAAGAGCATAGCCCTTGTGGATGATTTCCAGGCATAGAGTGTGTCCAAATGACTCTAGATCTTCATGCCAAATCCTTTAAGCATGTCTATACTTGCTCAACACCAGATTCTCCCAGCCCAGTCTATGACTGAAGGTAATTTCCATCCTTTCTTCTTTCAGCCATTGGAGAAAAAATAAGGACGCCTAAAAGTAAAAGAACAGATTCCTGCTTTTAGATGAGCATCCATCACGTTTTTAAGTAACCTCTAGATTTTCTCAATAGAGAACTTGAGGCTGCTGTAAAGTGTTGCATCAACTATCCGGGGGACTGGTTTAAAATGCTGGAGACAACCCTCTTCCCAGATCTTCAGATTCTGACTCTTTGGGGATTTTTGAGTTAATCCAGAAACTCTTGTGTTTACCAGTGAGAACCACTGACCTCCAGACACTTTCATTAATTTCAGTGAATTGTTGCATTCTCAAAACCTAAGGGTCCAACAGTTCTGTTGCATACGTGGGAATCTTTAAATCACTTGCTTAGTAAGACTAATTTGTGTGTTTTGTAATTCCCGGAGATTGAGAGCAAATGTCTTTCAACATTCATTCTTTCAATTCAATCCTCAATAGGTATTGAGGATACACTATGACCTGGGCACCTGCCCGACGTTCTGTAAATTAACTGACCTTCCCAGCTCTCTGAGCAGTAACACTCTGCATGTTTGGTATATTTAGGAACACCCCAGGCTGCAAGCCGGGGATGAGAAGTGAATCCTAGGCTTAGGGAAAAAGGGAATCCTGTCAGCAAAGAGACTCCCAACTCCCTTGCATGATTGTGATTCCATTGTGTGCCCGGGGCTTTGTCTCTTTTGTCTCATTTCATCCTCATGATGATCTGTGACGGAGGTATGAATACATTGTCCCCGTTTTACAGATAACGATACTATAGCTCAGTGAAGCTATTCAACTAGAAAGCAGTGAAGCAGGGATTCCCTCCCAGCAACCTGCTTCTAGAATGCAGGCTCTTATTTAACACCATTCCAGCTGTCAGAAGTGTTCCTTTCCCTAATAAGGTAGAAAGCAGGAGGTGATGCTATCAGATGTGAATATTTTATATTACCATGTGGCCACCTCATTTCTATTCCACTGGTGATTCCTTCTGTATTAAAATCCATGAAGCAGGTGTGGATGCCAGGCTCTGGGGACACAAGACAAATAGATGTGTGTTTCAAGAGGCTCCCAATTACCAAGTCACTCAGTCACACAGAAAGTCTAGAATTAGAACTAAGAACCCCCCAAAGTCCTTGAGCAATCTTGAGGCCATTCAGCTGCCCGGCCCGCCTTTCTAAAACTCTCCTTGGGAAAGTAGCTGCACCTCCCTCACATTATTGTGATGTCAGAATTACTCTGCCGGCTGGGCTGTCCCCCACTGCTGGGGACAGTAAATTTGGAACCAAATCCTCTTCGTCGTGCCATCTGGAAATTTTCAATATTTTAACATCTTTCAACGTGTGAAAATCAGTCTTTCTCTTCTTTCCGAAGGCTGGTAAAAAATTTCCTGGGTTCCCAATCCTGGCCCCCTCCACATCATCACTAATAACAAAACTATGCGTTAGAACAGCAGAGAGGTTTCTAGCTGAAGGTTCTGCAGGAGAGAAGCAGGGCATGTGGTTTGCAGTCAGTACTGTGTAGCAGCTTCTGTGCTAGGTAGACTCTAGTTGAAATAAGTTGGTAAATTCTAGCTGGGTCCCAGGCTACCTCCTGCTATGAAGGCTGAAGCCAATCTAGGATATCTACTGTCAGTATGAAAACTGTAAAACTATCCTGAAGATCCCCTAGACTTGCCCTGAAAGCTAGCGTTGCAGACCTCTTTCACCCAGACTAATCAATCTGTCAGAATTTTCCTCAGCCCCTTTGATATTACAGACCTTATAGGTGCCCCAGTACTCCAGGGGGTTTTCTAGGGGCTCCCCTACAGGCTGTGAGACCTGAGGCAGGCTCAGATCTTACAGCACATACAACTCACAGGCCTCCCTGCCCCTCCCAATTTGGCCCCCAAAGCAGAGCTATCTCCAGAGACCCCCTCCCAAATGTAAATACGGACAGAGAGTATGTCTCGCTCTGCCGGGCTCAGTCTTCGTCAGCACCCCAAGCCGCTTCCCCCAACCTTGAGAACCCTCAGTTCAGGATTACCACCCACACCCTGTCTGCTTTCTCCACCTGCATTCCTAGGTAGCTGAGCAGAGCCAGAGAAACCCCCAAAGATGGTGTTGTATCTACTGCACCCCCACACAGCTAACCCCTGCTGAGCATTCCTTGCCACCTGGTGCCTCCTTCCTTCATTCCTCGCTGGTGCCTCATGCCTCCCTTCCACAAGAGACTCCAGACCTCTTTCTCTTTGCTCCAGCCTGCAACACACCTCCCCCCTCAGTGGACCCCACCAGTCCCTGTGCCAAGATGAATCTCATCCAGTGACAACTTCAAATTTCTGCTTGTCCACCTCAAACCTTTTCTTTATTGTCACCCTTTTTTTATTCCTTCATCTCTGGCCTCTCTCCTTTTTCTGACCCAGAGACTACTCCCACCCCCCTACCCAGCCGCTGGGAACCACCATTCTGCTTTCTGTCTCTATGATTTTTTTAATCATTTTATTTTATTTTGGTCTTTTTCATCATGATAAGTGTACTCTTTAATCTTCATCCCCTATTCTCCCCATCTCCCACCCACCTCCCCTCTGGAAACCATCAATTTGTTCTCTGTAGTTAAGAGTCTGTTTCTTGGTTTCTCTCTCTCTCTCTCTCTCTCTTTTTCTTTGCTTATTTGTTTTGATTTTTAAATTCCACATGAGTGAGATCAAATGGTATTTGTCTTTCTCTGACTTATTTCACTCAGCATCATCCTCTCTAGCTCTATCTATATCATTGCAAATGGCAAGACTTCATTCTTTTTTGTGGCTGATTATTCCATTATATATATATATATATATACACACACACATACATATATATATAGTGTGTGTGTGTGTGATATATATATATATCACCTCTTCTTTATCCATTCATCTCTCAACGGATATTTGGGCTGCCTCCATAGCTTAGCAATTGTAAATAATGCTACAATAAACATAGGGGTGCATGTATCCCTTTGAATTAGTGTTTTTGTATTTTTGGGGGGGGATAAATACCCAGTAGTGTGATTCCTGGATCATAGATATTTCAATTTTTAACTTTTTGAGGAAACTCCATATTGTTTTCCACAGTGGCTGCACCAATTTGCATTCCTACCAACAGTGCACGAGGGTTCTTTTTTCTCCACATCCTCTCCAGCACTTGTTGTTTCTTGTGTTTTAGATTTCAGCTGTTCCAACCGGTGTACGGTGATAGCTCATTGTGGTTTTGATTTGCATTTCCCTTATGATGAGTGATGTTGAACATGTTTTCATGTGTCTGTTGGCCATCTGGATGTCTTCTTTGGAGAAACATCTGTTCATGTCTTCTGCCCACTTTTAATTGGGTTATTTGGTTTTTGGGTATTAAGATGTATCAATTTTTTTATATATTTTGGATACTAACCCTTTACAGGATGTGTCATTTGCAAATATCTTCTCCCATTTAGTAGGTTGCCTTTTGGGGCGCCTGGGTGGCTCAGTCGTTAAGTGTCTGCCTTCGCCTCAGGTCTTGATCCCAGCATGCTGGGATTGAGCCCCACGGGCTCCCTGCTCGGCGGGAAGCCTCCTTCTCCCTCTCCCACTCCCCCTGCTTGTGTTCCCTCTCTCACTGTCTCTCTCTGTGTCAAATAAATAAATAAAACCTTTAAAAAAAGTAGGTTGCCTTTTAGTTTTGTTGATTTTTTCCTGTGCAGAAATATTTTATTTTGATGTAGTCCCAATACTTTATTTTTGCTTTTATTTCCTTTGCCTCAGGAGACTTATCTGGAAAAAATGTTGCTCTGGCTAATGCCAGAGAGACTACTGCCTATGCTCTCTTCAAGGATTTTTATGGTTTCAGATCTCACATTTAGATCTTTAATCCATTTTGAGTTTCTTTTTGTGTATACTGAAAGAAAAGGGTCTAGTCTCATTCTTTTGCATGTGGTTTTCCAGTTTTTCCAGCACCATTCGTTGAATAGACTGTCTTTTCCCCATTGTATATTCATTCCTCCTTTGTCAAAGATTAATCGAGGGCGCCTGGGTGGCTCAGTTGGTTAAGCGACTGCCTTCGGCTCAGGTCATGATCCTGGAGTCCCGGGATCGAGTCCCACATCAGGCTCCCTGCTCAGCAGGGAGTCTGCTTCTCCCTCTGACCCTCCCCCCTCTCATGTGCTCTCTCTCTCTCTCTCGCTCCCTCAAATAAATAAATAAAATCTTTAAAAAAAAAAGATTAATCGAGACCATATAATTGTGGGTTTATTTCTGGGTTTTCTGTTCTATTCCATTAATCTATGTGTCGATTTTCATGCCAGTACATACTGTTTCAATCATTACCACTTTGTAATACAACGAAAGCTGGAATTGTGATACCTTCCACTTTGTTGTTCTTTTTCAAGATTGTTTTGGCTATTCTGGGTCTTTTGTGGCTCCATACAAATTTTAGGATTGTTTATTCTAGTTATGAAAAATGCTATCAGTATTTTGATAGAGATTACATCAATCTGTAGACTGCTTTGTGTAGTATGGACATTTTAACAATATTCGTTCTTCCAATCCATGAGCATGGAATGTCTTTCCATTTCTTTGTGTCATCTTGAATTTCTTTTATCAGTGTCTTATAGTTTTCAGGGTATAGATCCTTTACCTCTTTGGTTAAGTTTATTCCTAGATATTTTATCATTTTTGGTGCAACTGTAAATGGGATTGTGTTCTTATTCTCATTTTCTGCTGCTTCCTTCTTAGTGTTTAGGTATGCAACAGATTTCTGTATTTCTGTACATTGATTTTGTATCCTGTGACTTTACTGAATTTATCAGTTCTAGTAAATTTTTGGAGAAGTCTTTAAGTTTTTCTATACAGAATATCATGTCATCTGCAAATAGAGTTTTACTTCTTCCTTACCAATTTGGATGGCTCTTATTTCTTTATGTTGTCTAACTGCTGTGGCATAGACCTCCAGTACTATGTCGAATAGAAGTGGTGAGAATAGACATCCTTGTTCTCTTCCTGACCTTAAAGGAAAAGCTCTCATTTTTTTCCCATTGAGTATAATGTTTACTGTGTAGTTTTCATATAAGGCCTTTATTATGTTGAGATATGTTCCCTCTCAACCTACTTTGCAGAGGGTTTTTATTGTGAATGGATGTTGTACTTTATCAAATGCTTTTTCTGTATCTATTGAAATGATCAGATCAGTTTTTATCCTTTCTCTTATTGATATGACGTATCATGTTGATTGTTTTGTGAATATTGAACCACCTTTACATCCTAGGAATAAACACTACTTGATCGTGGTGTATGATTTTTTTAGATATATTATTGGATTCAGTTTGCTAATATTTTTTGAGGATTTTTGCCTCTATATTCATGAGAGATGTTGACCTGTAGTTCTCTTTTTTTGTGGTGTCTTTATCTGGTTTTGATATCAGGGTGATACTGGCCTCATAGGATGAATTTGGAAGATTTCTTTCCTCTTGTATTTTTTTGGAATTACTTAAAAAGAATGAGTATTAACTCTTCTTTAAATGTTTGGTAGAATTTAGAATTTAAAGCCATCTGGTCCTGGACTTTTGTTTTTTAGGAGTTTTTTGAATACTGATTCAATTTTCTTGATAATAATTGGTCTGCTCAAGTTTTCTATTTCTTCTGCTTTAGTTTTGATAGGTTATATGTTTCTAGGAATTTTTACATTTCTTCTAGTTTGCCCAATTTGTTGGCATATACATTTTGGTAGTATTCTGTTAAAATTGTTCATATTTCTGTGGTGTTTTTTGTTATTGCTCCTCTTTCATTAGTAATTTTGTTTGAGTCCTCTCTCTTTTTTTTTTTTTTTAAATGAGTCTTGCTAGAGGTTTATCACTTTTGTTGATCTTTTCAAAGAACGAGCTCCTGGTTTCATTGATCTGTTGTATTGAGGTTTTCTTAGTTTCTGTATCATTTATTTCTGCCCTAATCTTTATTATTTCCTTCTTTTCCTGGACTGAGGCTTTGTTTATTCTTTTCCTAGCTCCTTTAGGTATCAGGTTAGGTTGTTTGTTTAAGATTTTTCTTGCTTCTTGAGGTAGGGCTGTGTTGCTCTGTGTCTATGATTTGACTAAGTAGCTCATGTAAGTGGATATAGTATTTATCTTTTCATGACTGGTTTATTTCATTCAGCCTAGTGTCTTTAAGGTACATTCGTGTTGAGCATGTATCAGAATTTCCTTCTTTTTTAAAGCTGAATAATATTTTATCACATATATGCCACATTTTGCTTACCCGTTCATCTGCTGATAGACACTTGAATTGCTTCCACATTTTAGTTATTGTGCCTCCTGAGTTCTTAATCCCCTCCCCTTTCTCCACTCTGGAGTTTAGTCTATCAATTGCCTTCTTTTTCCCCCACAGTGAAGCCCCTCTTCTCCATTGGCATCTTCCCCTCAACTATTAATGTGCTCAAGACCATGACCTGCACCCTCTACCTCATGAGTTTTACTCTTTCTCTTGCCTTTTCACCACTACAATTTCATTTTTTTTAAGATTTTATTTATTTTGGTGCTCTTGCACACACAAACAGACCAGTTTGGGGGGGCGGGCAGAGGGAGAAGCAGACTCCCCACTGAGCAGGAAGCATGGCGCAGGACTTGATCCCAGGACCCTGAGATCATGACCTGAGCCAAAGGCAGATGTTTAACCAACTGAGCCACCCAGGTGCCCTACAATTTCATTTTTTCTTTCTTTCTTTGTTTTTTTATTATTATGTTACGTTAATCACCATATATTACATCATTAGTTTTTGATGTAGTGTTCCATGATTCATTGTTTGCATATAACACCCATTTTTAAAAGTAATCTATTCCCAGTACTTCAACTTCCACATTACCTATTCACTCTTTTTGAAGAAAAAAAAAACTTTTATTATGAATATTTTCTGCATTCAAAGTATAAATAACCATGGGATAAACACGTATTTAGGGGCGCCTGCGTGGCTGAGTCATTAAGCGTCTGCCTTCGGCTTGGGTCATGATCCCAGGGTCCTGGGATCGAGCCCCACATTGGGCTCCTTGCTCAGCAGGAAGCCTGCTTCTCCCTCTCCCACTTCCCCTGCTTGTGTTCCCTCTCCCGCTGTCTCTCTGTCAAAAAATAAATGAAATCTTTAAAAAAAATGTATTTACTTACCACTTGGCTTAAGAAAAAAAGCATTACCAATACCCCACTGCAGAGTTGAACTGGGATTTCATCTTGCTCCTAATCCTTCCATTGGCATCATCCCCCAAGCCCCACCAGCACACACACCAAATGACCTTGACCCTTCTCCTTGGAACTATATCCTCTCTTACCTACCATGACCCTGGACTCTCCTAGTTCCCATCTTATATCTTTGATTCCTTCTTCTCTGCCTCCTCTAACTCTGCTTCCCCTTTCAAGGGGATTCTATAGCACCTCTATCATCTTTCTTCTCTACATTGTCCATTTCCCCTGTTTTACTTCTCATGCACTCCCACATTTCAGTGGTTCCCAAATCTAAATCTCCAGTCTATATTTTTATAGATTTAAATTCTAATAATAACATATAATAATGTGATAATAAAATAATTAAAATCTGTAATTTCCATTTGCATGATATACGTGACTAAGCTGTCCTGCTAGGACCTCCAGGTGGCAGACACTAAGACTTATCCTCAACCCCAACCTGTTTGACATTCTCAACAATGACTCAGATGGGGATATGAGCTTATCAAATTTGTAAAGGACACAAAACTGTGCAGGGTCTTGTATAGCTGGATAACAGAATATGGATCCAAAATATGGTAACAGGTTGACTCTAACAGAATTAAATTTAACAAAGGTCAACATAAAGACTTGACCATGGGTTGAAACACCCAACCGCACAGAGAGGTCAAAAACCAGGAGCTATATAGAGGAAAGGCGCAAGGGATTTAGTTAAATGGCAAGTCTTTGGGCACCAGTACTGTAAAAAGCGAATGGAATCTTGGGCTATAAAAGATAAAATATCTACTGCAAGGAAGGGATTGTCCTCCTCAATTGAACAGTATTCGATTCAGGTCCATCTATAATGCTGATTTCAGCTCTGACACCACATTCAAAGCAAAGCTATAAGAAACTTGGTGGGGGCATTCAGAAAGGAACAACTGGGACCATAATAGTACTTAAAACGGGTCCTATGGCCATGTCCTAAGGGCTATCCAGAAGAAGGTATTAGACCGGCTTTTTGTAGCTCCGTGTTCTGTAACACCAGTAGGAGGCACTGCAGGATACTGATTTGGCAGAGGCCAGTGGAAAACTCACCAAGTCTTGGAGCTGCAGAGCACGGAAGAGACCTTTTGGGGAGTTAGTGGGTAACCAGGGGAGGTTTCCAAGTTCAGTGGATATGGACATGGCAATTCCAGCTTCCTCTCTTCAAATCTCTGCTGCCACTGAGATCCTTGATTATGTGTACCTGCCTAGACCTGAACTCTCCAACTTTTTAAAGTTGGAAAGTCACTGTTCATCCTTATAGCCACAGGGAAAGCATTTGGAAATTTAAGAAATTTTTTTAAAAATCAGAAAACTTAAAATACAGGAGAACTTCCTTGACCCTTAATAGGATATGTAGTAGAAAGTCATGGCAAACATCGTTCTTAATTGTGAAACATCAGACATCCTTCCTTTAAAGTCAGGAACAAGAGAAGATGCCTCTACCACTACTCCCATTAAAACATTATGCTGGAGGCCCTAGCTAGAGGAATAAGGCAAGAAAATAAATAAGAGATATAAGGATTGCACAAGAAGTAACAAAATTTCATTACTCATGGAAGATATGATTGTCTTATATAAAATTTAAGAAAATCTGGCAAACTACTAGAATCAATAAGATGATTCAGCAGTATTTCTTGGACATATAATCAGTATGAAAAAATCAATAGTGTCTACCAACAACAATCAATCAAACTATAAATGTTTCAGTAGCAAAAAAGACTACAAAGTAGCTCATGTGCTCTGGATTTTTAAGAAGATATTATAAAACTTTACTGAAGGACATAAAAGGAAGTCTAAGTAAATGTTCATAATGGAAATTTTGAGAATCTTAAGTATGTCAATTCTCCCTAAATTGTGAGTCTATAAATACAATTTTACTCCAATCAAAATCCCTATAGGGTTTTCTCAGAACTTGGCAAGCTTATCCTGTATTGATAAAAAAGAATGAAAGACCAAGAACGGTTAAAACATTTTTGCATCTGGATAGACAAAAAAACCCTGATAGACAAGAACCCAGAACAGACTTATTTAGATGTATATACCTGGTATATGACATAAATGGCATTACAGATACATGAAAAAGGGGTAAAATTGTTAATTATTGGTAGTGAACAGTGGTTCTCCAAATGGAGAAAGAAAAGTTAAATCATATGCCTACTTCATACACACAAAAGTAAATTTTATATGAATTAAATACCTATGGAAAGAGCAAAACTTTAAACCTCCTAGAAGAATATTTAGACTATTGTTATGTCCACCACACAAATATATACATAGTCCATGTGTGCATATGTATATTTTTGTTCTTAACAAAACATTCAAGCGCTGACGATAAAGGAAATGCATGGTAGATTTAACCACATTAAAAGTTTAAATTTCTGGCTGGCTCAGTTGGTAGACTATGCGACTCTTGATCTCAGGGTCATGAGTTCAAGCCCCAGGTTGGGTGTAGAGCTTACCAAAAAAAAGAAAAGTTTAAATTTCTACATAAATAAAAAATGAATAGGAAATTCACAAAAGAAGAAATGTCATGGCCAATAAATATACTCAAACTAGGTTTTCAGGACACCTACAACTTTTGCCTAATGCAGGGAGGGTTGATTATTAAATAATCCACTGCTGAATAAGGACTCTGTGTGGTGTGGTTATTCACAGCATCGTATTTGTTACAGCTCTGAGTACTGACTAATCTTTTGCTATGTCTTTGTCCAAGGCAGATCAAGAATTTTACCACTAATAAAGGAAGTTCATAACATCCTGAGGGTTCACTTGTATGTGCACAGGGCTAAAAAGACATCTAGGTTTCTGGGGCCAGTCCTCCAGAGGCAACCCCAGGAATGGACCTGAAGGGTCTACCTCCCCCCCCAGGCCCCCACACCACCCCCATAATTTTGCAGTCTCTTTGCAAAAGCATCTGGGTTTTCCCACTACACACTCCAAGAGCGAACAATAAGGGCCCACTCTACATTAACGGCAGCTATATGTAATGGATTAAAAGTATTGGGATGTATATTTTATCCCCTAGGTCATAAATTACATAAGAAATTCCAAGCTCTGGCAGTGAATGCCCCCTCTCCTAGCACCTCTTTTTTCATGCTAACAACTAGAAAAATCAAATCAAATATCCAGATAAACCTATGTCTCCTGTCTCCAGATTTAATAGGACACAGAGAGTATACTAAGAATCCAGCCTGAAGTAGACAGAAAAATTTAATCTTCTTTATTTTGATTTTTTTTTCTGGAATGTTTTTATCAGTACAATTACCAGAGGCGGTGCGGTCCCTGACTTCCCCTGACAATCTTATGCTTTCCGTTGTCACATACAGTTAGGTGCTATTTATCATTAAAAAAAAAAAAAGTAACAGATGATAGGATACAGCAGGTGAATTCTCCATCTCAGCGTTGATAAAGGCTTTATCTTAATATGATATATACAATACAATATACAATATACTAATTGTATCAGATTGTGGAAAGAGAAGAAAGAGGGAGTGAACAAATACAGCATCAAAATTACTTTACCCACCTAAGAGAACAGGTAGAAGGGCATAAGACAGATCTGGGTTTGATACCTATAGCTTAGAATTTATATGACTTTGGGAAATGTATTTAACCCTATCTTCTTTCTCCGCTTCAAAATGAGCAAGCATATCTATCTACCTCAAGGAGATTTTGTGAGAGTTGAGCCTTGGAGGTGGGGGTAGGGGGACGCAACCAGACCCCACATGGCACCCTCCACAAGGATGATTTAGGAGAGTTTAATGAAGCAACTATTTACAAAGGTGTGGGCAGGACTAAGGAGAGTGGAGGGACGATGAGGCTTCCCTGGGTTAGCAACAGAGGGAGTCTTCACCAGGGGAGTAGTGACCAAAAGCTAGAGAGAAGTGTAATATTTTAGCTCTCTCTGCATCTGGCTGTGGGCAGGGACCCCCACAGGTGTGTGGTCCTCAGTGGAGCAACACAGCCCCCAGCTTGTGGCCCCAAGCAGGGAAGGCACCCCAAACTCCTTCTGCTTCCATCCCCCAGCCTCTTTGCTGGTGGTTCCTATGGCTGAAGCCTGAGGGCAAAAGAGCCCGGCGGATGCAGTCTAGATAGTGCACCTCCTAGAACACAGAGCTGGGTGGAGGAGGGTGGGGAATGGAGCTGGAGGGGCAATCAGAAAATATCAAGCATATGCTTCACAGATTTAAGTCTCCTTCTCACTCCCCTCCCCAGGCTCATTTTGCTCACCAAACAATGCTGGTCTGTCAATTGGAAATTTTTTAGCCACTCATATCTTTTCAAAAAGGCTCCACTCAAAGGACATTCATTACTTTTTTATTTGATTCCCCATAGCATTTTATTAGGTAAATGGGGCAAGTCATATTATACTGAAGCTTGAGATTTATGGCTCTTCAAAGACCATAGAAGGTCCAAAGCTATAACCCAGATTCATGAGATTTGTGGGAGGCTGCAGAGACACAAATGCTGACAAAGATTATTTGATGATGAACGCTCTGAGTAAACTAATGGATCCTAAACATTACCATCAGCCAGCCAGCTACTTCCACGGGAGAGAAAGTTGTACCTCCTAAAAAGGATTTGACTCCACATATAAGAAAGTATCAAAGTGTGTGTGTAGCATATATGCATTTATGTATCTACATATTACTTATAAGGAAGGAGATATATATATATATATATACACAACGAAAGATACACATACTTTTTTTTTAAGATTTTAAGTAAGCTCTATGTCCAACGTGAGGCTCGAACTCACAACACCCAGAGATCAAGAGTTGAATACTCCACTGACTGAGCCAGCCAGGTGCCCCCAATACATATATTGTTAATAAAAGAGAAAGAGAAAATCAGAACCAAGGAATGGAGCACAGTTCAATGTGCTAATCATAAAAGTTACTCTGGGGGTGCCTGGGTGGCCGTCGGTTGGGCATCTGTCTCTTGGTTTCAGTTCAGGTCATGATCTCAGGGTTCTGAGATGAAACACCACACCAGGCTCCGTGCTCAGCATGGAATCAGCTTGATTCTCTCCCTCTGACCCTCCCCCACCCCAGCTCAAATAAATAAATAAATAAATAAATAAATAAATAAATAAATAAATAAATCTTCTAAAAATAAATAAATAAAAGTTACTCTGGTTGCTGTGGCTGAGCCTCAGATTCAATTCTGAGTTTCTTGGGATCAGTAAATTAAATAATTCTCATTCTCAGAAAAGCAACACGCTATTTTCTCAGGGGAAGAAAGCGGGGGTGGGTGTTCCCAGAAATAAAATCTATAATAAATTTCCTTTCATATAAGACAGTGACATAATGGACAGAATCCTTGACAACAGGTTTATAATTAATAAAAACTAGTGTTTTCCATGGCTCTGTCGTGAAATCAGAGCATAACATTTTTTTATGTTAATCACCATACATCATTAGTTTTTGATGTAGTGTTCCATGATTCATTATTTGCGTATAACATCCAGTGCTCCATTCAGTATGTGCCCTCTTTAATACCCATCACCAGGCTGACCCAGCCCCCCACCCCCCTCCCCTCTGGAACCCTCAGTTTGTTTTTCAGAGTCCATCGTCTCTCATGGTTCGTCTCCCCCTCCGATTTCCCCACCTTCATTCTTCCCCTCCTGCTATCTTCTTTTTATTTTTTAACATATAATGTATTATTTGTTTCAGAGGTACAGGTCTGTGATTCAACAGTCTTGCACAATTCACAGCGCTCACCATAGCACATACCCTCCCCAATGTCTATCACCCAGCCACCCCATCCCTCCCACCCCCCACCACTCCAGCAACCCTCAGTTTGTTCCTGAGATTAAGAATTCCTCATATCAGTGAGGTCATATGATACATCATTCTCTGAATGACTTATTTCGCTCAGCATAACACCCTCCAGTTCCATCCACGTCGTTGCAAATGGCAAGATTTCATTCCTTTTGATGGCTGCATAATATTCCATTGTGTATATATACCACATCTTCTTTATCCATTCATCTGTCAATGGACATCCTGGCTCTTTCCACAGTTTGGCTATTGTGGACATTGCTGCTATAAACATTGGGGTGCATGTACCCCTTCGGCTCCCTACATTTGTATCTTTGGAGTAAAAACCCAGTAGTGCGTTTGCTGGATCATATGGTAGCTCTATTTTCAACTTTTTGAGGAACCTCCATACCGTTTTCCAGAGTGGTTGCACCAGTTTGCACTCCCACCAACAGTGTAGGACGGTTCCCCTTTCTCCGCATCCCCGCCAACATCTGTCATTTCCTGACGTTAATTTTAGCCATTCTGACTGGTGTGAGGTGATATCTCAGAGGATAACATTTTTTTTTAAAGATTTCATGTTTAAATAATCTGTACAGCAACGTGGGGCTCAAACCCATAACCCTGAGACCAAGTGTCACGTGCTGAACTGACTGAGCCAGCCAGGCGCCTGCAGAGCATAACATTTAAAGTACATGCCAGGGGCGCCTGGCTGGCTCAGTCAGTTAAGCCTCTGACTCTTGATTTCAGCTCAGGTCATGATCTCAGGGTCCTGGGATCAAGCCCCACGTCGGGCTCTGCACTCAGTGTGGAGTCTGCTTGTCCCTTTCCCTCCCTCTGCTTGTTCTCTCTCTCTCTCTCTCTCAAATAGATAAATAAAACCTTTAAAAAATTTTTTTAAGAATAAAGTACATACCAGTGAAGGTGATCCTGGGAGAAGCTGAGGTCATGTCCCAGCATAAACCTCCCTGGTGTTCTAATGTGGTCAGTGGTGATGTCAGTGAACCTAAGGGAGGAGAGGTAGCCCTTCCCTTTGAGACCACCTTCCCTGCAGAGCTTTTCTGCCAGGTGACACGGATATCTGGAGGTAGTTCTCTCCGTCGAGGTCTGCCTTGAGTGCCGGGGTCCAGCGCTGCCCGCCAAGGGAAGTCACGGGCGTGAGGGCACAGAGCCGGTGGTAGGGCTGCTGACAGTCTCCCACAACAGGACTGTGACTCCGCACTCCTGGAGACCTCACGTCCTGCAGACGGCAGGTTAGAACGCGCTTGGGCCAGTGACGGGCAGTCCCTCCCTCCCCCGTCTTCCAGCACTTGGTTTTCAACTATCAAGGAGGAGAAGGAGACAAACTGACTGGGGGATAGAAAATACTCCCCATATTCACCCCCTCCGAATATCAACCTCAAACGCAACTCCCCAGAAATGCCCTACCATGTGCCAGCTAGAAGACTCGACCTCTCGCTTTTGCTGGGAGTTACAGACCACAGCAAGTTAGAGCCCCTAACCTCTGAGTTTTAACGCAGATGAGATGAGACTCAACTTGGACTAATGCAGCAGCTATCACACACTGCCATCCGAGCACCGATCGTCCCACTTACCTTTCAGATAGCTATCATATCCATGTCATTTTTCAGACAAGAAAATGACGTTCTGAGATGAGAGGCAATTGCCCAAGGTCACACACTGAGAGAGCTGTGTTTGAGCCCAGCTTTCTCTGACCTGAAACGGGGGCTCTCACCGCCTCTCCCCTCCAGGCCACGGAAGGCTGGATCCTTGGCCTCTGTGATTTAGAGAAGGGCAGGTCTGGGCTCCCTGGCACCTGTGCGCTCTTGCCTGAGTCCCAGGCCCTGACTGGGTACCAGACCCAGGTGTCCCTCAGCCCTGCAAAGCTCCAAGCTAGACATGGATGTGAACCTGCCCCCGCCAGGGCGGGCTTTTCAAGGAGCTTTATCTACAGCTCCCACTGGCTCTTAGAACAACCCAGAAGTAGGTAGAACCAGATAAACAATGCTCATTACAGGAGAGTCAAAGAGGGAGAGCTGTCACACGCATGCACGCACACGGCCCTGCCCATGTCAGAGCCGGGAGAAAAGCCCAGCTGCCTGCACTGTCCAGTCCCAGGAGAATCTGTGTGGGAAGATGTTGTATAGCCGAGAAACTAAATGTCTAAGCACGCTTGTGCTAGCTCAGATGTGGACATCATAGCCCAATTACCCTGAGCTGGAGTCATGCTCTGTTAACCGCCCTTCATTTTTGGCATACTGGGTTTTCCTAATTAGAGCCCTGACCTGCCCAAGGAAGAAATTAAGACTAGAAATGGCTTTGCGTTATTGATTCCAGATCACATTTTTTGTTGTTTTCCTTGACTTCCGTTTGACTTATCTCTCTTCATCTCAAAATCCTATAAAGTGAACGATGCCAAAATGATGGGTAGGGGGCTTGATCTTCTGCTTGGAGGCATTTCCACTTATTCCTATGGGTGTATGGAACTGCATTCTGGTCAAGCAAAATTGACTCTCTTGCCTCCATTTTTAATGAGCATCTGCCAACACCTTGTGGTCACTGACCAACTACAAATAAAGCAGCACAACTAAAACCTCTGTATGGGTTTCAGTGACATTGAAGGCATGCCAGAATGCCAGCACTGTGCTTTTAGGGTCTTGTCTCTTATACTGGCTCCTCTTCAGCTGGGACCTGTGTGGCAAAAGTCTTGAGTTGCATTGGGGCAGCTTATGGTCAGGATGGCGGGGTATAGCCAAAAAGGCGACTGACATTTACTGAATACCTACTGCATGCCAGGCACCTTCCTTCAATTACTGCCTTTAGTTTTCACATGACCCCCCTGGGTAGGAGTTAAAGTCCTCGTCAGTAGAGGTGACACCACAAATTCAGAGACATCAGGTACCCAGCTCAGGCTCACACAGTGAGTCACTGGCTGGGTCAGGATTTGAACCCAGTCCTCTCTGATTACAAGGCCCATTTTCTCTTCCTTCTGCCATGCTCCTCACTCCACTTCACCCCTGGGAGAATCAGGCACTGAACTCCATAAATTGGAATCAGTCATTCACAAAAGGCGAACAGCCCTGGGGAAGTATCTTGTATTGGGCTGGACAGGTCTCATCCTGCTGCAGACAGATGTATTTCTCTGGGGGCGAAAAGTCTCCATTTTTTTAACTTTAGTGCTCTTCTTCGTCTTGGCCTTACCATTCTTTTTCCCACAATCCCATCTTCATCTGGCCTCGCAGCCTTTGTCATTCTCCTCATTTCCCAAATCGTCTCTCAACTCTCCTTTTCCCTCTTCGCTGATTTTTTGCCCAGTCAAGAAATGGGTGGATGGAGTTGCATTTAACTTGTTACTTAACATGGATTCAATCACCTACTCCCTACCAAGGAGAGGTCGACAAGAAAGCCAGCCATGAAGTGCTGGTCGCTCCCAGAACAGAAAGAGAAGTTGCTAAGCGGCCTACAGGGGTCAGGAAAGTTTCCAAGAATAGTTGCCTCATCTGAGATAACCTACCCTTACACCAGCAGAATCCTGTACAAACAAACAAAACAAAAATCTGACCTCTGCTCTTCAGATGTGCTTACGTTTATTCAAGAGAAGTGGTATGGGTGGAGGGGAACGCCTGGGTGGCTCAGTAGGTTAAGTGTCCAACCCTTGATCTCAGCTCAGGTCCTGATCTCAGGTTGTGAGTTCAAGCCCCGCATTGGGCTCCACACCAAGCATGGAGCTTACTTAAGAGAAAAAGAGAAAAAGAGAGGTGGTGTGTGACGTGTTCAGGATCACAGAGCCTGGAGCAGCCAGACTGCCCACAGTAAGATGCCAGCTCCACCACCTGCTAGCTACAGGACCTTGGACAAGTTACATAATCTCTCCACACTTCCTCTTGCCCATCTGTAAAATGGGGATAGTAAGACAGCCTGTCTCTTGGAATTGTTTGGGATGTATTTGTTCATGAAGTACCTGGATCACTGCCTGGCACAGTTAGCACTGTATATCAGTTAACTCTTCTTCTTCACTCAGTCAGCAAACATTTGTGGAGCCTCCTCTGTGTAAGAGTTCTGTGTAGGAGACAGTACCGAATACCACAAAGCAGCAGCTAATAGATGATGGCCGGAGTTCGGGATGGCGCAAATGGTGTGCAAATCCCAGCTCCGCCACTTAGCAACCCGTCACACCACCCAAGACCACAGCAAGTTCCTTACCTTCTCTAGGCCTACCTGCACTTCTGTAAAATGGGAATAGTCCCATCTGTCTCACGGGGCAAGGGTTACAGGTGAAAACATAGGAAGGCCCTCCGCACAGAGCCTGCCGCACGCGTGGCAAGGGCAAAATACATGGCAACGACCAGGGTCTTTGAGGGCCCTGTCCCAGGTCCAAGAGCTTTCAACCAGGTGGGGAAGCCAAAGTGGAAAACCCTCCTGCCCTGAACGTGCAGTGGCCTGCGATGGCAGGAACATCACCTGTGACAGCAGGAGCATCACCTAAGACTGAAGGTCCATCTTATGTATGGAGGTAAGAAGCCCTTGGGCACTTTGTCTATGGACTCAGACTTCCTCCAGGATGTTCACTTGAGGCAAATCCAAACACACTGGAAGGCAGGGTCTGGGTGTGCAGAGGACTCAGCCCTCCCCAAATCTACCGGTGTGAAAGATGCACAGCAGCCTCAAAAAAAAAGATCCTACAGGACGGGCAGGATCCCAACCGTGACCTTTTTCCTCACCACAGTGAGAGAGGGGGAGACGCTGTGTAGACGGCGCAGACATCCCAGTGAGGAGAGGTCCCGGCTGTCTAGTTCAGTGTGGGGACTGGAGCACGTACCCGTGCCCAGCCGAGGGGCAGCCTCGTCAGCCTCATTTTCCATGGCCACCCAAATACTTGACCAATGTGCTTTAATCCTATTAATAACCAGCCCAGGTTGAAGCACTGGGCTGCTTAACCTTGTCAAAAGAAGACAAAGCAGGTGTGTATGTGTGTATGTGTGTGTATGAATATTTTTGTCAGGTTTATTTGGTCTTCAACTCATCTTCCTGAAAGGAGTAGGTGTCAAGTAAATAAGTAGTTAGTAGGATTGTTTTAAAAGAAAAACCGTGGTGGATGATCCTATTAAGAAAAAAAAAAAGGGAAAAAAATCTAAAACCAGCATGTTGGTTTTTCAAATTCTGATTCGTAACAATATATGAATGTGGGATGCCTGGGTGGCTCAGTTAGACCACCGACTCTTGGTTTCGGCTCAGGTCATGATCTCAGGGTCGTGAGATCGAGCCCCGAGTCGGACCCCACGCTCAGCGGGGAGTCTGCTTGAGATTCTTTCTCTCCCTCTGCCTCTCCCCCTCCCCCATTATGCTCACACACATGCACGTTCTCTCTCTTGAATAAATAAATCGTTTTAAAAAATATATGAATGTGCTTATACACTGTCGCACACACATTTTATTTCTCTTCCTACATTTCTGAAGGGATTTCAGGCACGAAGATCACACTGCCTTCGTGCACTGGCTTCACAGAGTGGGAGATCACAGAGTCGGAGCAGGGACTGCAGTTCACCCAGTTACAAAGCTGGTCTCGGGCGCCTGGGTGGCTCAGTTGGTTAAGCGACTGCCTTCGGCTCAGGTCATGATCCTGGAGTCCCGGGATCGAGTCCCACATCGGGCTTCCTGCTCAACAGGGAGTTTGTTTCTCCCTCTGACCCTCTTCCCTCTTGTGCTTTCTATCTCTCATTCTCTCTCTCTCTCAAATAAATAAATAAAATCTTTAAAAAAAAAAAAAAAAAAAAAAAAAAAAAAAAAAAAAGCTGGTCTCATGGTCTCGGCAGCCCTCAGAAGGTTGTGGAAAGGGCCTGAGAGTGCTTCTGCAGGGAAACAGTTGCGGGGGGGTGGTGAGCAAGCTTTTGGAAATCCCTAATGGAAACTGGCCCACGGAGACCTCCCTCCCTGACATAAGCACTGATGTTGGTGTGGCCACAAGGTGAGCCCGGAAATGTGATAGGACTCCCAAGAAATGTCATCTGTATAGAGCTGGAAGCTGCTCTGATCTTATTCCTCTAATTCTCTTTATTACTAAAATGTTCAAAATATTAACCTCACTCTGGATATTAAATTAATTT
Organism: Zalophus californianus; assembly: GCF_009762305.2. Classification (NCBI taxonomy): domain Eukaryota; kingdom Metazoa; phylum Chordata; class Mammalia; order Carnivora; family Otariidae; genus Zalophus; species Zalophus californianus. Next base: position 19,246,970 of record NC_045606.1, on the reverse strand, counting down.
GGACAAATCACAATTGATGCCAATTAACTGTACTGAAGAGCGTTTCCTCTCAATACTACAATTCACAGTTGCACATAATTGCAATCTAATTATTTGCTTTAATTAATATTTGATTTATTTAAAAAGAGATGGGAGAGATTTTTCAAGAGTGTCTTTCTGCTGACAGTGTTTTGGCGCCTAAAAGGGAGCCTTTTTAATGCTAAGGTCATTTTTTCTTATGTTCCAGTGAGTTGGGTTTCAGGAGGCTCTGAGCAATCACAATACAAACAAGTTGATCCGGGCTCATCCATCACCCCTAATCCCATGACATTAAAACTCTGCAGTTTGATGGCTCTTGCAGAGAATAATTTTACATGAATTTGTCCTCTCTGTTCGTGAGGTGGACTGCTCATTCCCCATAAACAAGGCAGGCCCTGGCACAATTGTACAGTCCAAGTTTGGTTTTGGTGCTCTTCATGTTCCTTTCTTTGACCCCCTTACCAGTACCTCCCTGCACCCACCCCCAGGTCCTCACCCCTCCTACCACCCTCCCTCCAGCCCACCAGATGTAAGCCAGCTCCACACTCTGGGGAAAATTTACTAGTCCTGAGTTCTGGCAAGTCATTAGGGTCCATCTGCGGGAATTAATTCAGAGGAAAATCTTACCTGACTGATAATAGCTCTCAGATAATATAGCTCTATTTTAACCAAGATCTTCAAAGCTTCAGACATGTTTAAAGATGATGGAAATGTTACTTGCTAGTAGCAGATAGAGGAGATTTTTCAGACCTCAACAAGCCTTTTAGAATGCTTTAAATTACATGACAAACAAAAACATTGCAACTCCACACACAATAGAGGCAGGAGGATTTCCAGTTTATTGAATCCTGATTCAATTTTTATTTCAAATATTTACTTTTGGGGCGCCTGGGTGCCTCAGTCGTTAAGCGTCTGCCTTCAGCTCAGGTCATGATCCCGGAGTCCTGGGATCGAGCCCCGCATCAGGCTCCCTGTTCGGCGGGAAGCCTGCTTCTCCCTCTCCCACTCCCCCTGCTTGTGTTCCCTCTCTCGCGGTGTCTCTCTCTGTCAAGTTTTTTAAAGATTTTATTTATTTATTTGACAGAGAGACACCGCGAGAGAGGGAACACAAGCAGGGGGAACGGCAGGCAGAGGGAGAAGCAGGCTTGCCGCAGAGCAGGGGGCCCGACTCGGGGCTCGATCCCAGAACCCTGAGACCATGCCCTGAGCTGAAGGCAGATGCCTAACGACTAAGCAACCCAGGCACCCCAATTTCAAATATTTATTGATCGCCACTATGTGTCCCATACTGCACCAAAGGCTAGAGATAAAGGGAAATGAACCCTATATTTATGAAATTTTTCCCTCCCCAGTCTCCCTAAAACCATTTGTTTGCCTGCTTCTCTGTCCCACATCAGACTGTGAGGTCCTCCCGGCAGCTCCTCTTCACCCCAGGAGCCCCAGTGCCTGGCAAACTGTTTAAACTCAATACTGAATAGATGCTCGAAATGAAGAACTCCAGGGTCTAATAACATTTGGGGAACACTGGCTCAAAAACATGTTTCTGAAGCAACCCACAGACTGGGAAAGTTATTTGCAAATTACATACCTGATAGGGCACTTTTATCCAAATTATATAAAGAATTCTTAACACTTGGGATGCCTGGGTGGTTCAGTCAGCTTAAGCGTCTGCCTTCAGCTCAGGTCATGATTCCAGGGTCCTGGGATCGAGCCCCGCATCGGGTTCCTTGCTCAGCCAGAAACCTGCTTCTCCCTCTCCCTCTGCCCCTCCCCCTGCTCTTGCTCTCTCTCGCTCTCTCTCACTCTCTCTCTCACTCTCTCACTCGCTCTCTCAAGTAAATAAAATCTTTCTTAAAAAATTCTTAAAACTGAACAACAAAAGGGCGAGTAACCCAATTAAAAACTGGGCAAAGAATCTCAATAGCCATTTCTCCAAATGACACACACAAGATATGCAGATGGCAAATAAGCACATGAGAAGATACTCCACATCATCAGTCATTAGAGTAATACAGATCAAAACTGCAAAGAAGGACCACTTCCCAACCACCATGATGGCTGGGGTCAAAAAGATAGACACTAACAAGTGGAGAAATTGAAACTCTCCTCTATTGTTGATGGGAGTGTAAAATGATGCAGACTCTTGGGAAAATAGTTTGGAAAATCCTCAAAAAGTTAAACAGTTGCAGTTGAATCCAGCAATTCTACTCCTAGGTATACACTCAAGAGAAATGAAAACATACGTACACACAAAAACTCCCCCAAGAATGTTCAGAGCAGTTAGTAGAGCATTACCCATAATAGCCAAAAGGTGGAAAAAAACAACCCAAATAACCGTCCATTGAAGATTTCATAAACAAAATGGGCTATATTCATACAATGGGTACTATTTGGCAATGAAGAAAAAAGAACCAAAAACTGATTCATGTTACAGCATAGACGAACCTTGAAATCCTCATGGTAACTAAAAGAAACCAGTCCTAAAGGACCATCTATTGCAGGATTTCATTTGTATGAAATGTCCACAATAGGCAAGTCCATAGAGACAGAGCTGATTAGTGCTGCCGGGGTCTGCAGCGGGGGAGAATGGGAAAGTATAGGGTGTTTGCGGTGATGAAAATATTCTACAGTTCCTTAGTAGTGCTGGTTACACAACTCCATGAAAATACTAAAAATCAATGAATTGTACACTGGAAGACGAAACTCATGGTAGGTGAATTGCATCTCAATAAAACTTATACAAAGAACAGTTTCTCTTCCATAGGACTTTTCAGTGGGTAGCAAATCCTCAAGATGGGGGTATGGTTTGTATCATATTTAGGGTTCTCATTTGCCTGGGATCGAGGGTGTTCCCAAACATACAACTTTCAGTGCTAAAACCAGGAAAGTCTTGGGTGGCTCAGTCAGTTAAGCGTCTGCCTTCAGCTCAGGTTATGATCCTGGAGTCCTGGGATCAAGCCCCGCATTGGGCTCCCTGCTCAGTGGGCAGTCGGCTTCTCCCTTTCCCCTGCTCCTGCTCTCTCTCTGTCTCTCCAATAAATAAAAAAAAAATCTTTTTAAAAAATGGGAAAGTCTAAGACAAACTATGCAGTATTGGGGTAGGCCCCAAATATTTACTTATACCAAAAAAACCATTCAGTGTTTATCTGAAATTTAGGAATTCTGTATTTTTATTTGCTAAATCCGGCAACCCTAGTTTTAAAAGATGATCCAATTCACCTAGATCAAGTTGAAGCAGAGATCTAGAATTAAAACTGATTACAATCAAGGAGAGACCAAAAGAGTTTGAAGTTAAGGAAAAAGAGGTCCCAAAGCATTTTATAACCTTGGCCAGTACTATAGCAAAATAGTGTTGTGGGAACCTCTTCAAACCAGACGAAAATTCTCTCATTTCCAAGATCTATAGCAAAGGGTTCGTATCAAGGTCTTCCTTAAAAAAATGATATTAATAAATAGTTACGTGAAATAATGTGTTTCTTAAAGGTATTTCATCTTGGATGAAGCTCAAATTAAGCTTCCTCCCAGCAGCTGAGTACATGATGAATTGTATTATAAGTAAGTCTATTTTTAGCCCACTAGTGCTTTGGCAGACAGACTGTTAAAAATAGAAGCAGGCCTAGTAGAGTAGACAAGCTGGGGAGCTCTTTCTTACTGATTAATGAAAATGAAGCCAGTTCTCTGAGTCTAATGGTTGGAGGGAAGGTGTATGCAGCTGTGATCAGGTTAAAAGGCTGTGGTTTGTAATCTGGAAATCAGTGTGTCACGTGTCACTGAGGCAGAAGATGGTAACATAGCTCTTAACTCACGCTCCGTGGAAATGCTCAGATACTGGGAGTAGAGGGTTTGCATGTTTAATCAGGTGAGAGGCTGGTATTTTAAGAATCACTTATGTTTCAGTCCTGTAGACCTCCTGTTTCCCTCTGTTATGACTTGGTTCATTGACTGTTCTCTGTTCATTGATTGGTCATCCTGGAATTTCTCAGCACACCGGGTTAGTGGCCACTAGGGGGCACCAAAGAACCCATCCCGGAGGAAAGCATGCAGGTCACCGAGCCTTTGTGGCTTGCTCCTCAACACCTAGGTGATCATGCCAGGCTTCCCTTTGAGCATCGATGCCCACACTGTGCATTTCAACAGTGCAACACAGTGGTTGAACACGTGGATTTGGAGTCACCCAGGCAGGGATTCCAGACGGAGCTGGATCTCCCACTTAAAACCTTTGGGTCCTCTTTAATCCATGCACAGGCATTATAAAGTACCTCCCTCAGAGGAAGGTAGTAAGAATTAAATGAAATAGTGCCTGGAAAGTTTTGGGTTTAGTTTTATTTATTTATGTAATCTCTACCCTCAACGTGGGGCCCGAACACACGACCCCAAGATCAAGATCACACGCTCTTCCAACTGAGCTAGCCAGGCACCCCAGTACCTGGAAAGTTCTTAAAACCCAATGCTGTGCCTGGTGCGTGATAAACGTTCAGTTCCTGGGTACACCCTGGAAGTCCTAGGGTGGTGTCAGGTGCTAACAACATCAGAGAGAAGACATTAACTTCCTTCCGTTCCCTTCTGTACTGGGATCTCTTCCCCCTTCCTCTGTCCTTCCACAGGGACACTGAGACCTACCCCGTTCTGTCAGTTCAAAGGTCTTCCTTCTAGCAGCTTGCCAAAAATACCCTATGTCCCTCAAAGTTCATTCTATCTTCTGTACCCCAATATTTCCCAGGGTGGTTCGCAAGCCACCTGCATCAGAATCACCTGGACCTACAAAGTCGAAGTTTCTGGGGATGGAACCTAGGACTCTGCATTTTAATGTTTCCTAACTGACTCTTATGCACCATATCCTTAGTGAGTTTTTTTTTTTTTTTAACAGAGATACAGTGCAGATTGTTCTCAACCAGCTGTTAGGAGGGAAATTCGCTGATTATCTGATTAAACTAATTCACACTGAACTGTGAAGAACAAATAAACTCCCCTTTCAGGAGAATTTGCATTCTGACATTTTGCAAACCTTCACGAATTTCTAATTGGTGAACCACGTGGGATGGATGTTTAAAGAAAATTGACCTTCCTCATGACCCACTTCCTGGGGGGAAGGCTTTATATGCACGTTGAAGGGAAGAGTGTGGGACTTAGGAGCGCATTCCTGCTGCCCTCGGCCACCTGCAATTCAGTGGCAGGTTGGGGGGGGGCGCGGAGAGGAAACAGGAAGAACCCTCTCAAAAAGCCCCACCTCCTCAGCTCTCAGTCCTCCAAACTCATGGAAGGACAGAATGGACTGATGGAGAAAGGACCCCGCTGCTGTCCCTTCCGCTCTATTACAGAGACGATCACGACTCTTCTAGTTTATAAGCTCTTCAGTTTAATTTTTTAATATGAAGCTGCAAGGGGGCGACTGTTCCCTTGTTCCTCTTTCCTCCTCCCAGACCACTTCTCCTCCCTCTAAAGGCAAGCCTGGCCTAGGCCCCCGTCCTTGGGCTTCCCACCTTCCCTTTTACAGGCCCTCAGATGAATTCTAGTTTCATGGGTTTAAATACCCTCTGTACAACAGATGACTCCCACCTATGAAACTCCAGTCCCCACCTCTGCCTTGCACTCCAGATCCTTCTGTCTAACCACAGACTCTCATCTCCACCTACATGTCTACTGGCAGCTCACACTTTTAACAGGTGCGAAACTACACTCCTGATTTTTCTCCAAAATAACCTGTTTCTCCCCTAGTGGTCCCCATCCCGGTAAATAGCACCCCACTCACCCAAATGGATCAAAAACTTTGGAGTCATCCATCAATCGATCAATCTCTCTCTCTCTCTCTCTCTCTCTCTCTCTCTCACACACACACACACACACACACACACACACACACACTCCTCATCCAACCTATCACCAGATCCTGCTGCTCTACCTTAAGAATGCATCTTGCTTCTGAGCCCCGTCTCTCCACCTGCACCCCTGTGAGCATCGCCTCTCACCCAGAACACTTCATTGCCTCTTGTCCCCTCTGCTTCCACTGGTACCCCTACAGTCTGGATGCCACACATAGCCACCATTGAACCTTGTACCCCCTCCCTCCCCTTTTCCCTAACCTCCAGTGACTTCTGATCACATTAACACCAAAATGCCTTACTGTGGTCCTCAGCTCCTACCAGACTTGTCCCATCCACGTTGTTGGTCCATCTCCTATGTCCAGTACCCTGGCTTCTCTGCTCTTCCTCCTGCCCTTGCCTTTGATGATGTCTCCCCCTGGAAGCTGGAGATCCCTCAAATATCTCGTTCCCTCGCTTCATGCAGAGAACCCTTCCCTGACCACCTACCCACAAGATAGCAACTCTCTTCTTATCCCGATTTCTTTTTCTTCACAGCACTTAAAATGACCCGATATATTACAGTATATATGTGTTTGCTTATTGTTTCTCTCCCCATTTGAACGTAAGCTCAATGAGAGGGGGACTTATACTCTTTTGCCCACCACCCTAGTACCTGGAACAATGCCTCATACATCATATGTGCTCAATTAATATTTGTTGAATGAATGAAGCAAAACTACAAATGTGAGTAAAGATGGCTACTGACAAGTGGTTTCCAGACTATATTGAAGGTCCTATTTATTAGGAGAGTTGGAGGAAAGAACGGGATAACTAGCCCCTTTCTTCCCCCCGCCCAACCCTGTGTTATTTTGTGGTGGCTATTCAAAGATAAGGCATGTCCCGATTTCATTCCCTATCTCAGTAAGTGGTCATTTCTGGAGTGCTGGACCTCCTCTTTGCCAACAAGAAAATCTCTTCTTTATTCCACTAAGCACTCAAAAGTTATGTATTAACAATTACCAAGTCACAAACTCAGCTTTTACTCACTTATGTACATAAAACAGAGTTAATGAGATTAGGCAATAGGAAGCTTTGCTACGGCAAAATTATATTAATGGGATTCTCCCAGGGGCTAAGCTGCTCCCTCTCTGAAAGTTAAGCACATCCCAGAAATCACATTAAAACTCTTTCAGGCCTCCCTGGGTCTCGGGGGTCGAGGGAAGGGAAGCCTGATGTAGCTTCACAAAGCAGCTTACTACGCTCAATGTTTAACTATGGGTGGGAGAATCTGCCTTGTGACTTTCTTCCTGTGCCTTAAAGAAATTTATAGTATTTTTTCATGCCAAAGCTTGTTATGCTGGCAGCTGTTTCTCATAAATGGCCCCCACAAAGATGAGCTTAACCTGCCACATCAGTAGCTGCTCCATAGAGCGAAGCAAAAAGCAAAAATGATTCCTTTGCAGGAAAGAGCTGGAGTGAAGGAAGGTGTCATCTTACTTATTCTCTAAGAATATGATCTTAGCTTGAGCTCCCCCATAGGCCGACCCTGAAACAAGAAATCAAGGGTGAGTAGTGTGTTAAGGAAGAGATCCCAGAAAACACTGGTGGGGGGTGAGAAAGTGAGACAGGAAAGGGAGGGCAGCCAATGTGCCATCATGCAAGTGACTGTTTGAGTAACTGGAGCTCAGTCTTCTCATCAGTCATGGACTAAGGACTGCTGGCAGCAAGGGACAGTGATATCCTGGCATTTCCAGTCTGCCACATGGATAGGCAAGGGAAAGCTCTGGTATCCAGAGAAAGTCCTCTGGCAAAAAGATGCCGGGGCTGGCAGTTGGACATTGGTCCACTGGGCACTGATGTGGCCAAGCCCAAGGAGAAAGTGGTGGAGAACCAACAGCCTCTGCCCTGAGGATTGGCTTTTCCAAAAAGCACTTGCCTGAAAATGGATGTTCCCCCCATAAAGTCAGCTTGGGTGTGAACAAAGCTTAGCAGGAGAACTGTGAAAAGTTTTCAGTGAGAAGTGACATCTTCGGGATATGTTTCGAAGCAGGTCACCTTGGCTCAGGGTAATTGGTGGGGCTTTCTGAGTTGGGCTTGAGTTTTGTTTGTGACAACTCTCAACAGCCTAAGAGTCAGAACAAGTTACAGAGAAAAGTGGATCTGGTGTACCCGCCTGAAGAAAGCAGCCCTGGCTTTCATTCTAGAAGCTCCCAGTTCCCCTGGGGTGGCCATCAGAAGGAAAGCCACCTGCTATGGGTTGACCCTCCTTCACAGAGCCACACTGACCACTCTTTCTAAGACCAAGAACTTCAGACATATGTACACACACATACCTGCTTGCTCAGGGTACCGTGAGAGTAGAAACACAGCACTGATTAACTTTTTCCTATTTAGACAGAGAGAGACACAGCTAGAGAGGGAATACAAGCAGGGAGAGTGGGAGAGGGGGAGGCAGGCTTCCCACCGAGCAGGGAGCCCGATGTGGGGCTCGATCCCAGGACCCTGAGATCATGACCTGAGCCGAAGGCAGACGCCCAATGACTGAGCCACCCAGGCGCCCCTAGACATGTTTTTAAGATACCTCATCCCTTTGAGCAGTAGAGTCTAATTATATAAAAGTATGTAATAGAAAAGCACATACATTCAAACAAATACCAAAGGCCTACCATGCACCAGGCATTCCACTAGATCATGAGAATACGAAGTGCCTGGTTCTTGTCACTGAGGTTCACCCAGTGCCAGGAAGGAGGATACCCTTGGTCCTCCTTGTCACAGAAACACAATACTCTACTGCTGTCATTGGCATACATGAGAACACCGCACAAGCAATCATGTGTAGGCACGTAGGTATCAGAGGCCTTAAACTACCCTCGACAATGTTTGGAAAGCATTCTCAAAAGGTATTTGGGTATTTGGGATGAGTCTAAGTTTTCCAGGAGAAGGAAGAGGGGAGGTTCCTCTCTAAATTGTTTTCATTGATTAATCTGCTGAAAATCCCCACACTGACTTTTGAAAAATCAAGCTCATGTCAGAAAGTCAGAGCTGAAAAGGTAGAAGGAAAAGGAACAGTCACATGTGTTAAAAAATGAGATTTAAATAAGTAAATTTTAAAGATTTTGTTGGCTTGATTCAGTGATTCATGAATAAGGCAACATCTCATCTTTCAGATAGAAAGGAGCTCGGAAGAGCTATACAATATGAAAGACTTTTATAGGGAGAAGGGGGCAGAATAAGAAGGTTCCTAGCAACAAGTAGACTGTTTGTGGCAAGGTCACCTTCCTTGAGGGTCTGGAAGGGGTCTGTCAGGCAGATTACCTCATGGTACTGACCAGTTAATTCCAGTCTGGTGGGTTTAAAACTCCACCCCTAGAAATGGTTAAAACTGAAATTAAGTTAGGTATCAAGTCTTTGGGGACATAGGCTTAGCACAAGTGACTCCATTTTGGACCTCTTTTTTAATACGTGAGAGTTTCACCTCAAATAGAGACGACTTGAGCCTGACTAAAGTCAGAGAACAGGACAAACAGCCACAAGTATACATATTATTTAAACTCATGAAGTCAACCAACTAAAAATTGGGAGAGAAAGAAGGTGAGGAGGAATGGAGGCAAATTCTCACTTTTCTAGAAGAGACTCAACAGATATTATCTAAACATGATAAATTAATAGATAGGGGACTATTAGCATACTATTTCAACTATTGAAGGAGCTACTGTAATAAAACCGGAAGCTATGAAAAGAGAGCGCCTCCCGGGAGTAAGATTCAGTATGAGAAGGGGAGCGGTGAGGCGGCTCTTCTCATCACAAGACCATCCCCAGGGTTTCTTTTCTTTTTCTTTTTTTTTTTTTTTTTTAACAATACGCACAGAGTGCCTTGAAAAAAATCAAAATTTAAAAATTCAAGGTACTACACTCCACCTAGTATGTTGTAACCGTCTCAAAGCTATGTAAGTTCAATCAGTTTTTCTTATGAAGGAGCAACCCTAATTGTATTTTTCAGAGGTCTTCTTTCCTTCTCTCTTCTCTCCTCATTCAGTCCTTGGGCTCTGGAAACATCTAAAAGGAGTATTTCACAGCTTAGCAGAATAGTGTGGAAGGCATCCCACTGCCCTACCCCTGCAGGGCTTAAAGGGGGACCCTAAGGAAGGCTCTGAGTAGTCACAGGCCATTAGACCCACTTACCTTCTTCATCTGTGCCCCATCCCCTTCCTGCCCTGCACTACAGCCCCCTGCAGAGCTCGGGGGAAAATGCTCAGCCGCCGCCTCCAGCAGTAGCCCCGCCCACAGCTCCCAGCTGGATGCTTACACTTACGCGCTGAAAGCACGCCCCTAAATTGGCTGTGTTGGTCCCTTTGGAACTGAGTCAGTGCCTCGCCCTCAGTGGGTTCTCAACACCCGCCTGGTGAAAACCTCACTGCCCAGAGCGGAGACAGATTGCCAGCAGGAAGGAAGAGATTCCAAGCCAAAGGCCACAGAGCGAGCAGCAGGGAAGCCTCCTCTGCCCCCCAGTGCCTCAGCAGCCAACCGGGTTCAGGCGGACCGAGAGGACCGCCTTTGTACCTCGTTCCGTCCGTTGTTCGCGTACCCGAAACGCAGACGGAAGGGGGCTCCCAGGACGGCCTGGAGGGGGCGTTGCGTCTGCTTCCCTGCCTCTGGCTGATGAGGACAGACAAGATGTGGTGCCAGGAAGCTCACCAGCAACGCCCCTGTGTGCCTCACACTCTGCCACAGACCAGAGTAGGTGGCCTTTGAATGTTCATTTAATTTTTGTTAATGACCCCGCGGTAGATCATTTCTGTTTCTACCATGTTTGCTGGACAAATCTGCTGAGCCTTTCTGCTGATCTGGTGCCGTGCCTATGGGTACCCCAACTTTCCTCTCCCATTAGAGACCTCCAGTTGCCAAAGTAAGAGTCTCAGGGTTTTTGTTTGTTCTGCTGTTTGTTTTTAAGAGGCTGTTTTGGACGATCCCTGGATTGGCATTCTATTGTATTGGCCAAGCGCCATTTCCCAGAATCACAAATAAAATCATCAAAGTCGGGTTGGAGGTTGACAAGCCTTTCTACAAGCCAGAAATCTGTTCCCTATCTATGGAAGAATAATGTCCTATTACAGTGAACAAGCAATGGACAAAGGAGAAATGGTGTGTGCTGTGGGGAGCATTATTCAGCCCTCCTATCTGTGACAGCCACCAAAGGCACCAATAATGAACAAAGAGAAGAGTTAACAGTGTAGACAGGTTGATGGGAAACATGTTGGGGCTGGCTCTTACAGTGACTTAAACAGCTCCTACCCTGCTTTGCCCTGATTCTGGGATCTATCTGCTGGACTCGTTGAATCACTTTTTTTTTTAAGATTTTATTTATTTATTCATGAGAGAGAGAGAGAAGCAGAGGGAGAAGCAGGCTCCCCGCTGAGCAGGGAGCCCGATGCGGGACTCGATCCTAAGACCCTGGGATCATGACCTGAGCCGAAGGCAGACGCTTAACCATCTGAGCCACCCAGGCGCCCCTTGTTGAATCACTTTCAACAACACAAGCTGATCCTGCTAACCAGGAATCCAAGAAAAAGAAAGCGAGTTATTCTTTCCCATTGTTAATAACTTCTTCCAGTCCTTATGAGAGTGTTCTTCTTTTGCAATACTTTGCGTATCAATCACAGATTTTCTTCTCAGGGCTCGTTCATTGAACAAGAACGTATTGAGTGGTATATTGCGGAATATATGGAGTATATGTGGACGTGCTAAGGGATGCTTACAAATACACACATGGCTCTCCCTTTGGTGTGCTCACTTTTCAGACCATCTCCTAATCACCCTCTTAGAAAAACAAGCACGAATCCATGAAGACACTGAAAATGGCACAATGTTTAATTTCCCTTTCCTTCCAAGGCATTTAATTTTCAAAATGATAATAGAGCATTTTTTCTAATTATAAAAATAATGCATGCTCAGCTCACTGTAAAAAAAAAATCAGTACAGAAAGTAAAGAGCATCCTAAATCTATCATTCAGAACTTAATTAGCATAGTATGGGGTAGATCCTTCCATGTTTTCTTCTATGTATATATAAACATTTCATTTTCAAAAAAGGATCACACATTCTATTTAATAACCTGCTGTTTTCATTTAATATGTTATAGATGTCACTCCTTTAATTTGGATCTACATTCATTTTTTTTTTTTGGATCTACATTCATTTTTATTTATTTTATTTTAGAGAGTGTGCGTGTGCACACACTGGTAAGTGGGGGGAGGGGCAGAAGGAGAGAATCTTCAAGCCGACTCCCTGCTGAGCACAGAGCCTGAGGTGGGGCTCCATCCCACAACCCGTGAGATCATGACCTGAGCCAAAACAAAAAGTCAGTCTCTCAACTGACTGAGCCACCCAGGCACCCCTAGCCTTTTAAATGGCTATATGAGGGGTGCCTGGGTGGCTCAGTCAGTTAAGTGTCTGCCTTCTGCTCAGGTCATGATCTCAGGGTCCTGGGATCAAGCCCCACAACAGGTTCCCTGCTCGGCGGGGAGCCTGCTCCTCCCTCTGCTTCTCCCCATGCTTGTGCTCTCTCTCTGGCTCTCTCTCTCAAATAAATAAATAAAATCTTTTAAAAACATTTAAAAAATGGCTATATGAAAGTACCACAATTTATTTATCCAAGCTCATATTTGTGGCATTAAGGTTACTTTCAATTTTTTGTATGATGAACAATCTTATGTGTACAACTTTATTGTTATCATAGTGTATTCAGAGCATTTTTTACAAATGCTCATTAAATGCCATTCATTGGACCACAAGCTCACAACCTGGTATTTGAGACCCTGTCTCATCTGTATAAAGCAGAGAAAGGAACAGAGTGACAGGCAAGACTATCTCAAGACTCAGAATTATCTCGGTGAGCAATATCAAAGTAGAATGTTCAAGAAAACAGCAGAGGAGGATCCTGTTTGCCTTTGCTCTTTGTTAACTTTGCAGTAGTACTCAGGGTCATAATCGCTGAATTGTTTGGTTTTTTTTAAGATTTTATTTATTTATTTGACATTGGGAGAGACAGTGAGAGAGGGAACACCAGCAGGGGGAGTGGGAGAGGGAGAAGCAGGCTTCCCGCTGAGCAGGGAGCCCGATGCGGGGCTCGATCCCAGGACCCTGGGATCATGACCTGAGCCAAAGGCAGACGCTTAAGGACTGAGCCACCCAGGCGCCCCTGAATTGGTTTTCTTATGGCAAAACAGAATTAATGATACTACCTGCCACTCAGGGATACTTGTGCAGATTGAACATCATAATGTGTGTAAGTACTTAGCACAGTGCCTACCTACAGTCCGTGCTCAGTAGAGGTAGCTGTTATCATCATAGAGAAACCTTAAAATCTCAGCCAGTAGTCTTCCAGGGAACAAGGATCACCGTTGATTTCTAGGCTTTTCGAGGAGATGTCCTTACTGGGGACATGATTTGACTCCGGGTGTGACCACATCCATAAAACAGTAGACAGTCCTCTCCTGGGGTGAAGTCTGTTGGCCCCTCCCTCCTCCCCCAAGCCAAAGGCTTTCCTCAAAAGGGAGTTGTATTTCCAGCTCTTGGATGTCATCCTTGGTGCCCATAAAACCCTCAAGAGTTATTTTTAAGTGCTCAATTCCAAAAAAGCTCTTACAGACTATATGAGTTTTTTGTTGTTTTTTTGTGTTTGGTTTTGGTTTTGGTTTTTCTGTGTGTGTGTGTGTGTGTGTGTGTGTGTGTGTGAGAAAATAGTAAAAACTTCACAGGGAGGTCTTAGAACTGAGGTCTTTCTCACTTCTACTCTAGTTCATCTCCTCTCTGTCTTTCCCCAGGGAGAATGAGTGTTAAACCCTGAACTTGATTCCTCAAACAACCCCATAAAATAGGTACTATGTCCATTTCACAGATAAGAATGCCAAAGCTATGGCAAGTAAAACTACCCGTCCACATCCAGGAAATGGCCAACCCAAGATTCAGACTTTTCTCTGATTCCAAAGCCCAAGGGCTAACAACCTTAAACTTGAATGCAAATGAGAATCACCTGGGGATTAAGTCCGGCCAAGATCCTGGAATCTACATAGTCACAAATACCCAAGTGATTGAGATCCAAGAAGATCCAGAGGCCACGTCTGGAGAAGCACCGCCCTTGGCCATACAGCATTTACAAAGCCCCTTTCTGAGGCAGGGCCCTCTAAGGCCATAGGATTTTTTTCTCCTGGTCATCATCAAAGCAGCTTTACCAAAACTTCAGTACCCCTCACGATGGAGGGAGCCATGTGTATATTTGCAGACTTACAAAATGGATCCCAGAACCGTGGTTGGGACACACCCGGTTTCTAGGTGATTCTGCGTTATCTGTTGCAGTCATCTTTATCACCTCCCCAGGATAAAGTCAAGTCAATTGCAGAGGGCTTTTCTTCTCTGGAACCCTAATCCTCCACCCTCCGTGCCATCATACCTTGCCCCTACTGACCCAGGTGGCTTTGCTCTGTCACAACAGGCTTCTCATGCATTATGTCAGTGTGAGAGAACACGGTAAATTGGGAATATCTGTGATATTGTATGTGTAATAGAGGCAGCGTGGGGTACAGCAGTCGTTCAAACTCGAGTCCGCGAATGCTTAGAGAGCCGCCAAGGTACAATGCAGAGAAGGGGTGGGGAAGAGGGGAGAGCCGGGGCAGGGTGGCTTCGGGGCCAGAGACCAAGGCAGCTGCCCTCAATTCTGCTTCCCTAAGAGAATCACTTGACAAAAGTTTTTCTCTGGGGAAAAGAGAAAAGCTGGTGCAGAAAGAACGTGAGTCTAGCCCAGAATTCTAATCCAGGTCTTCGGCTAACTAGCTGGATGACTTTGGGCAAACTTTGTCTCCCTGGCCCGGGGGAACTTACCTGCCAACAAAGAAAACCAAAAGGTTGGCCTTGTTGATACCCGTCTTAGTCTGTTAGGGCTGCCATGACAACATGCCACTGACTGGGTAGCTTACACGGCAGAAATAGATTTCCTCACCAGCTCTGGAGGCTGGAAGTCCAAGATCAAAGATGTGGGCAGGTCTGATTTCTCCCGAAGCCTCTCCCTTTGGCTTGCAGATGGCCATCTTCTTGCTGGGTCTTCACATGGCCTTTGTTCTCTGCGTGCATGCCCCTGGTGTCACTTTCTTTTCTTAGAAGGACACCATTCCTGTTGGGTCAGGGCCCCACCCTTATGATCCCAGTTTAACCCTAATTACCTGCTAAAAAGCCCTATCTCCAAATACAGTCACATTTGGAGGTGAAGGCTTCAACATAGGAATTATGGGGACACGATTCAGTCCATAACTAGGCCTAAGGCTCCTTTCAAAAAGCACAGGGAGGTTTACTAAGCATCTTCTATCTGCTGAGCCCTGATCTAGGTGTTTGGGACACAAAGGCTTACCAGCAGGGGCCTTTGCCCTCAGAGGGCTTGCTGTATAGAAGGACTGGGTAGCTCTGATAAGGGATGATGGGGGCAGAATGCAGGCCTTCTGGGGAAGTGACTTGAGAAGACATTTGAAACATGAGGGTGTTCAGTGGCTCGAAAATGGCGGGAGGGTGCTTCCAGGAGCAGGGAGGCAGGCCTGGAGGATCCATTCTGAGGCCTGCAGGTCACATTAAGTGGGAGGGGAGGGACCCCTGAGGTAGAGGGGATGCTGAGTGGTGAGGAAAGGCCCTGCGAGGCCTGGTGGGTGTTGTTGAGCTATGGGGTTGATTCCATAGCAAAGTCTCCCCTAAAAAGTTTTCAGCAAAGCACAGTCTTTTCACTTCTGCATTATAGAAAGCCCTAAAATTCTCCAATTCAAGTGATCTCTGGCTCTCCCTTATTACTATGTCATTTGTGGCTAACCGATGTCAGCCAATCAGTGATGGATCACACATTTACTAAATGCATTAATTCTTGGCTACTTCTCTGACAGGGGCAGTAGAGCATGAGTGTGGGTGTGAGTGTGTGTGTGTGCGCACGCCCATGTGTGTGTGCTTGGTCAGACCTTGATTATAAATTGCCTTCTGGACTCTGCGGTCCGCTTCCCTTTGGTCTGGAGAGGAAGCATATATCATACTTGAATGTTTTATTTCAGTACAACAAACATCCATATGGATAGTTAGGATGAGGGCTATTAAATTTGTGGTAATAATGGCAACGGAAAGTCTCACGGCCCTGAACTCCCTGCTAACAACTCACTCAAGTCCATATCCTGAGGAATAAAAGCTTCCTTGTTTCCTGGAAAAGAGAACGAGTTTAGGTTTTGAAGAGCTGTGCCTTATCGTAATTTCACAGAAGCCTGTAGAATGGTTTGGAAGAAGACAGGAGAGCATCAGCTGGGTTTTATTAGGTAATCATTAGCAAATCCCTTTTTAATAACACCGATTTTAGTACCCTCTAAGAATTTTTTTTTAATAGTCCCTTCCCTCTTGTAAATTCTGTGCTAAAAGAGGACAGGCATTAAATAAAGCTATCTGATGCACAAATAGGGGTTTACCAGTATACATCACTCAGGTAATATAATTAAAAACAAAATCTTTCCCCCGGAAAACCTCTCTATAACACTAGTAGAGAAAGAAAAACTCAGTGCTTAATTATTAAAAAAGCATTAAACCAGAACATGATGCACGGCACAGGCAACCCATTTAGAGAAGGCAAAGACAGAATGCAATTTCACCTTTTTATAAAGCCAAGCAGATGCAACCCATTAACATACATGTCTTCAGGATAAAAGGTAACTAGTCCTCACGACCATTTATTATAGACCATTCACCCTAGATTCAGCTGGTTAATTGAGGGCGACCGTCTGGGTTAATTGGTTTTATGCACAGGAAAAATAAGCTCGCCTTATCTTCATGACAGAGGAGTCATGACTTGGAGCAGGTGCCGCTGAAGGTAGGCTCCTACCCTCCCACAGAAACTGGGAGATGGGGGAGCTGTCTCCCTTGACGATTACGTTTCAAAGAGATGGCTCCTGTCCTTGAGAAAGACATTCCTGAGTCATAAAGCTGTCAAGAGCCTTATATAGTTTCTAAGAGGATTTACACACGTTGCAGACACAGAGAAAATTTACAATTGTAAGATTTCTAAATGCTCTAAGAAAAGTAGAGTGAGGGGCTAGCTAGGTACAGACCCGGTAAAACTCCACCTCACAGCAATAACAATCATACTAACAGCAGGAAGAGTTCACATAGTACTCACCGTGTGGGAACTTATTTAACGCCCACCGCAGCTGTATAGACAAGACTAGTCTCCCCCCATTTTACACGTGAGGAAACTAGGCCAGGTCACGTGCCCAAAATCACAGAGCCAGTAAGTAGTAAAATTGAAGTTCACACCCAAACAGTCTGTGTCCATTGTCCCCAGTCTGAACCATTGGGCCATCCTGTCTCTGGGAAAAGTAAATGTTTCCATGATTTACTGTTGGTTAGTATATGTATGTGGTATTTCTGGAATAACATAGTGCTACTTCTACGATTGTGCATTCAAAATAAAAAACTAACAAACAATAAAAACAACCTGCCAATATTTATTGACCTCTTCCTATTTGCCAGGTTTTCCTGTTAAGACATAAACACCTTATAAGCATCATCTCAGTCACAATCTTCAGGAAGCCCTGGGAAGGGGGTACCCCCATTTTTCAAGTGAAGTACAGAAATGTCCAAGAACTTCTCTAGAGTGACCCAACCAGTAAATGGTGGAATTAGAATTCAAAGCCAGAGAAAATGGCTTCAGAACACATACATTTAGCAACAAATTGTATGCCTCCAAGAAAATCAGGAAATTTATATTATCAAGGAAGGCCAGTTGACTCTCAAGAAAGTGCAGAAGAGAAAGCCTGTGAATTTGAGCTTGTTGAAAGAGAAAGAGAGGGAGGGAGGGAAATGATACATATTATCAGTCTTACCCTGAACAGGAAGGGGAAGAAGCTCAGAGGCAGATGTGTGAGGCTGAATATTCAATATCAACAGAGACAAATTTATTATTTTGAGAAGTCAACACATTTGGGTTGCATGATTTGCAATTTTGTGTGTGGTAATACTTAATTTGGTTTTGCTTTTATTTATATTTGTAAAGGATTGTCATGACCACATAGTGAAGTGTTAGTCATGAGCTAGTTCATAAAATGGAAAGGCAAAACAATCATGAAAAATTTCAGAGGAGTGCAGAGAAGTCGCTAAGCTGGGGCTGGCACATTAAGATTGACACAGGATTTATTAGTTCTTGTGCAATGCACTAAGAATTGAGGATGCTGACGTCCTACCCTGCCATGCATATGGTTTTTGGGCTTCATTAATAAAAGCCTTTCAGCCTGTATGCAATATGGAATGGCTTCATGTTAAAACTGGACAGTGGATATTATTAGGATTAACAAACCAGCACCAACATTCTATTGTCAACACTTCTACCAAAGAAATGTGCCTGTTTTCCTGCTGGCAATAGATTCTGCAGTATTTCTCAATGGGGACAAGAGGAAGAAAAGAGATGTTCATGAATTAACACTCAAAATTCCTTCTCATGAATTACTTACTTCCTAGAAAATGTCACATGAGAAAGCATTGAGCCTGATGTCAATGTCCAGTCGTCTGCTGCACACAGGACTAGCACACAGGTATCAGCACCTGATTCTTAGGCCACTCTCTGCCCCTTCTCAGTTCGAAGATCTACGGGAGTAGCCAGAAGAATAGTTTAGCAAATATCCTCCAACTCTCCGTATGAAAATCAATATCTCAGTACTGAAGGGAGGTAGGACACAGAAAAAGATAGCGAGAAAGGCAGAGAATATAAAGATTTTTTTTAAGTTTATTTTTTTAAGTACTCTCTGCACCCAGTGTGGGGCTCCAACTCACAACCCCGAGATCAAGAGCCTCATGTCCCTCCAACTGAGACAGCCAGGCACCCTGGTGTTTTGTTTTGTTTTAAGAAAAAGAAGAACCTGGGGAAGAAAGGAGGAAAATGTGGCAGGACTGTCTCAGATGGTACATTTTTCATTTCCCAGATACCTCTTTACATATTTGTACTACTATATATGTAATTAAAGCCAAGTGTTAAAATCTCTATCTGCGGGCGGAGGGTGAGAGAGCCCCTCACCCACCTCCACTCCTTCATGGCAGTGGAAGGAATGGAAAGCCTCTAGAAACCCACACTGAGTTTGCAAGTCACTGAGTACCTCTCCTAAGTCGCTCAAGATTTGTTCCGTCAGGTTTTTCATGAATGCCTGTGCCTGTTTTGGTTTCATTCGACAAACACCTTTTGAGCACCTATGATATCCCAAGCACCTCATTAAGCTGAGAATGCAAAGGTGAAGAGGACACAGTGTCTGGCTCAGGCCGTGCAGTGCAGCACCTTGACATCACCTGGGAGATAGACGTGTAAATTCGCAGGCTTTACCTCCGACCCACTTAGTCAAATTCTGCATTTTTCACAAGATTACCAGGTGATTCTGAGACATATTGAGGTTTGAGAAGCACTGACCTGGTGGATTATTGGCAGGGACAGGGAGGTCCTCTTCTATTTCTTAACTCCTCTGTTGTGTCGACCGAGAAAGAATTCCCTGAAAATTTAAGCCAACGGGCATTTATTTGGGCAGTTAGAATTGCAATTCGGGAGACAAAGACTCAGGTAGAAACCTGACTCTTGTTCTGAGGAAGACAACAGAAGGGGCAGAATTATAAAGGCTACAGGTCAGGCATACAGTTCGTATTTAGGTCCTCTATATACAACAGAGATTGAAAGTAGGTTAACTAGGGGGCACCTGGGTAGCTCATGAGTTAAGTATCTGCCTTTGGCTCAGGTCATGATCCCAGGGTCCAGTGATTGAGCCTCTCACTGGGATCCCTGCTCAGCGGGGAGTCTGCTTCTCCCTCGGCCTCTCCCTCCGGCTTGTACTCTTTACTTGCACACCACCATCCCACTCGAGAATCTAGACGGGCTGGTGACTGGGAGGTAGCTTCCTATCCGGCTGTCTTCCTACAGTGCTGCGGGCGGGGCTCGGGAGTGTGCTGGTGGGGATTGTGAGTGGGACGGTGGCGTGCAAGGAAAAATTTAGCACGTGAAGGTGAAGTACACCCTGGCGTTCATCAACCCACCGGTCAACTACACAACAAACAACTACAACAAATTCAGACCCTCTGATCCCCTATAAAGCCAGTGGTAATCAAACTGCAGCCAAAATCAGTATTGGACTTTTTTTCTTAATTCAGTGCCAAAGTATGTTGTGAGCATGCATTTATTTTCAGCCCAGATCCAAAACCCCTGTGGTCAGAGGGACAAACTAATGATCGCCTGGAGAGAGACTATGGCTGCAGTAGGAAAGTGGAAGTTGGGGTTTCAGATGTTGCTTCTCTAGAAACTGGGTCAAGAGGGAAAAACAAGTCAGAGACAGCGGCACACTCTCTGCCTCGGGAGCACTGTGTCAGCTGTCCAGCCACACTGGTCACTTACAGTGTACTGAATACAGCAAATCTAAACCAGCCCGAGAAAGGGCATTTGCCCACTGTTCCAGCTCTCTACGCCGCATTAACAAACCATCCCAAAACTTTGTGGCTTAAAACCGTGCAAAGTTCTGCTGGAAAAACTCACACCCGTTAGGATTGCTACTGACAACCACTTTTGTTATATCTCACAATTGTGTGGATCAGGAATTCAGGAAGGGCCCAGCTGGGCAAGTCTCCTGCTCCATGTGGCATCAACTAGGGTCACTTGGCAGCCTTCAGCAGGTGGTTGAATGGCATGGAGGGTCCAAGATGACTTCACTCACATGTGGGCCCCTTGGAATAGAAGGCTGGAGAGCCGGGCTCAGCTGGGCTTCTCTCCCTCTCCATGTGCTACCACGGCCTCACCCATGTGGTCACTCCAGCAGAGGAATCAGAAACTGCCTGTACTCAAAAGATGTTCAACATCACTAATCATCAGAGAAGGCAAACCAAAACCACAGTACAATGTCACCTCACACTCATTAGGGTGGCTACTGTTACATTACAAAAATTCAACTCAGTACATCTTAAAGATGTAATTGGCTTTATTAATCGATTCATGAGTTGGGCAGATCTCACAAGTAGAGGGGAGTTCCAAAGGGGTACAGAAAAGAAAATGTTTTGGGGCGCCTGAGTGGCTCAGTTGGTTAAGCGACTGCCTTCGGCTCAGGTCATGATCCTGGAGTCCCGGGATCGAGTCCCACATCGGGCTCCCTGCTCAGCAGGGAGTCTGCTTCTCCCTCTGACCCTCTTCCCTCTCATGCTCTCTATCTCTCATTCTCTCTCTCTCAAATAAATAAATAAATAAATCTTTAAAAAAAAAAAAAAAGAAAAGAAAATGTTTTTAAAGGTAGAGAGGGAGCAGAAAAAGGGAAATTACTAGCAAAGAATCCATTGTTTTAGGCATGGTCACCCGGGAGAATGGAAAGGGTCTGTCAGTAAGTTTCCTTCTGCTGACCAGGTAATTCCCATGCTGACTGGTTAAAGGTTAAAATTGCAGTTAGGTTGGGGCTTCTGGCTGGCTCAGTGGAGTGTGTGACTCTTGATCTTAGGATGTGGGTTCAAGCCCCACATTATGTGTAGAAAGATTACTTAAAAATAAAATCTTTAAAAAAAAAATTGCAGTCAGGTTAAGGATTAAGTCTTGGTTTACTGAGGGCACCTGGATGGCTCAATCAGTTAAGCATCTGCCTTTGGCACTCGTCATAATCTCGGGGTCCTGGGATCGAGCCCTGTGTCAGGATCCCTGCTCAGCAGGGAGTCTGCTTCTGCCTCTCCCTCTGCCCCTCCTCCCCACTTGTGCTTTCTCTCTCTCAAATAAATAAATCTTAAAAAAAAAAAAAAAGTCTTGGTTTACTGACTTAGGGCTTTAACCCAACTGACACCATTTGGGGCCTGTAGTTTTACTTTTAACACTACCATCCCCCCCCCAAAAAAGCAGAAAATAAGTGTCAGAGAGACATGAAGAAATTGAAACCTTTGTGCAGTGTTGGTAGGATCATAAGATGGTGCAACAATATGGAGGTTCCTCGAAGCTTTAAAAATAGAACTACCATATGATCCAGCAATCCCACTTCTGGGTATATATCCAAAAGAACTGAGAGCAGGGTCTTGAAGAGGTATTTGCACACCCATGTTTATCGCACTATAACCCAAAACTGGGTTTGCCTCTTGGTGGGTGCTGAGCCAAAAGACAAACCAGGCCAAAGAGTAGAAAAGGAAGATTTCACTTGCAACAAGTAAGAACACTAGGGATATTTCCCAAAGCAGCATCTCCCTGAACAACAAAATTGGAGCAGTTTTAAGCTAAGAGTACATGCATATTCATGGAAGGGCCAGGCCAAGGAGCGTCCCATATGAAACTGGGGCAAAAGTCATCGTAAGTTAACAGTGTCCAGGTCCTAGGTGATTGAAGTCACAAGGCTGGCAAGGGTCGGCATCATTCAGTCTCTGGCTTCAATTAATCCAGTGTCCAAGGGCTCAAAGTGGCTTATATCCTGCAAAAACAACTCAAAGAATGTGTGTGAGGTCAATTTTTCCTTTCGAAACAGGACTTAGAGTTTTACCACCAATTCATTGTCTCTGATATGGTGAGGTTATCTTCCTGGCCTGGTCGTGGCTGTTGTTTTTTACATTTTTCTGTTCCCTTAAAATCATCAACTACTGAAGTCTCTTTTTCTACAGTTTTCACATATCCCAGGAAGTTCTGCAAGATATGTGCTTAGGCAAGTAATGCTGGTCAGGCATTAATCGCAAAACATCTGGGGATCTACAATGACTTTTCTTATGTCAAGAAAGCATCAGGGAATGGGGCGCTTGGGTGGCTCAGTCGTTAAGCGTCTGCCTTTGGCTCAGGTCATGATACCAGAGTGCTGGGATTGAAACCCACATCGATGCGGGGCTCCCTGCTCAGCGGGAAGCCTGTTTCTCCCTCTCCCACTCCCCCTGCTTGTGTTCCCTCTCTTGCTATATCTCTCTCCATCAAATAAATAAATGAAATCTTTAAAAAATTTTAAAAAAAAATTTTTAATAAAAAATATATGTAAAAAAAATAAAGAAAACATCGGGGAGGTGGAATTCCTGTCCCCTCAAAATCCCTTCTAGCTGGACTAAAAATCAAATTGCCGTGAGACAGATTGACAGGAGAAAATCAAATTTAATAGGTGTACTCCGGGGAATCCACGTAAACATGGAAATCCCAAAGATGGGCAAAATGGGATATAGATGTCATTCTGGGGGTAGGGGCCTGGAACATCAGGGGAATGCATATAGGGTGGGAAGAAGAGCAAATGTTTGATAATTAGATGTTTGCCCTTCCATACAGATGGGTCACTCAGATAAAATTGATCTTTGTTAATAACTTATTCTGGAAAAGACCCCCAATTTAGATTCTTCTGTGTGGTTAAGGGAGGGACAGAAGTTTCTCTTGAGCCTGCAGAGTCACGAGAAGACAGATACCATATGATTCCACTCACAGGAGCTATCTAAAGTCGTCCAACTGGTAGAAACAGAAGGAATGGCAGTTACTGAGGAACAGGGGAAGGGAGAAAAGAGGAGTGTTGTTTCAGGGATATGGAGTTTCAGATTTGCAAGATGGAAAAGTTCTGGAGATTTGTCTCACAACGATGTGAATATACTAAACACTCCTGAACTGTAATATGTCAAAGTGGTTAAGATGGTGAATTTTATTTTATGTGTTTTTGCCACAACAAAAAATAAACTGCCAGTACTCTTTTTTTTTAATTTTCTTTCCTTTTTAATATCTATTTATTTATGAGATGAGAGAGAGAGCTCTGTGAGTGGGGGGAGGGGCAGAGAGAGAATCTCAGACAGATGCCCTGCTGAGCAGGGAGCTGGACTCCGGGCTTGATCTCACAACCCATGAGATCATGACCTGAGCCAAAATCACCAGTCGGAGGCTTAACTGACTGAGCCCCCCAGATGCCACTGCCAGGTCTCTTAAAGCCCAGATTCAAAGGGAGAGGAACAGACACACGCACACACACACACACACACACACACCACAAATGAGAAGAAAGCTAAAGAATCTGCAGCCATCTTTAACGTGCTCTGCCCACCGTGGGGCACATCACGTCTAGAGCACCTGGGGACACCGATATTGAGACTTTACTTCAGAGGCCTGTTTCAGCCTCCTGGGCAGGAAGGCTGTCAGGAGGCCCCGTGAGAGGTGGGTGTGGTTTGAAACAATGGAGTGGGAAGAAATGACAAAGCTTATAGAGCCAATGAGAAAAAAATGGTCTGGAATGCCTCCCTTCTTCATTTTCACAACAAAGATTCGGGAGCCATTGTGCTAAAAGCTCCCACCAAGCGTTTTTCTCACCCCCACCCCTGCCCGCTCCCCGCCCAGCTATCCTGGGGCAGTGGGGGCTCCGGGCCCTAATTGAATGGGTTGATAGGAACAATGAGCAGAAGCGGACCACAGGAGACCTTTCAAAGTCCGCAAACACAGAGAAAATGCAACCACGCAGCATTTAGATAGTCTGGACAATGTGGCCATTATAAATGGTGCTCTCCGGAGCAGCAGCGATTCAAATGACAGCTCCGCAAAGGATTTGCAAAGAGCCCTTTAGAAATGGAAACATGGGCAACTCAGAGCCCCATGACGTGTTACAAGGACAAACCCGACTGAACAAAGATCCAGAGCAGTGTTGAATGACTTATTTATTCAGTCCTGCTCTGTACAAACCCGGGAGGATATGACATCTGTTAAATTGCCTCCCCTGATCTATGCAGTAGGCATGGTGCATGGGAAATGTGAGCGAAAGTTCAGAAAAGAAACAGTGTTTTACAAAGCAGGGATCACAGCGTAACCACACGCCCTTCTGCAGACAGCCCTGATGTCCCAGTCGTTGGCCTGAGGAAATGATGGCCACATCCGGAGAGGGAAACCCTGCCTTTCATCTTCTTCCACCGACCAGCTTCCCAAATCTGGGTGCAGGGCCCACACTGCCCAAGCCGTCAGGTGGGAGACGCCCCACTGCGCTTCCTAGTTAAGTCATCCTAGTGGCCTTCTCACGTTACTGCTCCCGGCAAAGTGTTTCCCTGATACTGTGTGGGGGTGTTTGTGTTCCAGTCCCCACCAGCTTGAACATGCTGGTTATTTTTCGCCTTGCAGTCTGCAGGATTCTCAAGTACCCTGGGACTCCTGTTGCATGGTGGTGTCAGGCACTAGAAAGAAAAAAAGACACGGTGTCCAGAATGTCTAAGGAGCTCAGACTCCGAGCAGATATTCCCGGGAGGCCCCGTGATGAGCGGCCGGCTCAGGATGAGGCACAGCAACTCCCTCGTGGGCAAAATGGCAGGAGGCCCTCACCGGAGAGTGAGGGCCTCCTTCAGTCTTGTGCCCTGGGAGCCTCCCCGGCCCCACCCAAGTCCAGCCTGGCTCTCTGGCTCCGCTCATTTCCCATTCACTCCTCAGCTCCCTGCCCAGCCTTGACACTGCAGGTGGGGAGTGCAGTTCCAAGGCTAACAAAGTCAACAAAGAAGAGACCTTGAAGAGGGAAAATGACTAATCAATGGTGAGGTCAGTGAGGGATCCAGTGAGGGATTTGGTCACATGGAGGATATGGGTGACCCAAGATGGCAGCAGATCCAAGGATTGGTGGTGACTGACCCCCCTTGGGCAGCCACTAACTGAGTTAGACCCCCGATGGTGGGGTGTGAACAGGAACCTTGTGAGATTGGCTCCAGCAGTTACCTTCCTACAAGAAGGCTAAGGATCTTCCCAGGGAGATGCCTACCCGGCAGGAAGCTGCCTTCTCCTCCTCAGGCTTGGTTGTCAGTGCTGGGGGCGCCGGGGGGTTGCTGATTGAAAGCCCCTCCAGCCCTGTCTGCTCTCTTCCCAGCCCACTGTGATGTCATAAAGCCAAATCAAGGCAGCTTAGAGCCAGGAAAAAAGTGGGAGTCTCTGGTTCCTGGATGCCAACAGATGGTTCACAACAAAGCAGGCTTTTCTATCATGAAATCAGCGGTATATTTATTTGCAGACATCAAGAAGATGAGGGCTACCTTCTTGCCTCCCTCTTCCCCTGCTTCACACAAATAGGGCCCTGGCACTTCCGTATGCTACCTGCTCTTCCGTGCGCATACCCACATTTTCAAAACCCATTCCCCTCTTCTGCTTAATGTATTTATAACCTGCACCCACTCCGCCCTCTCCCCCACCCCAGCTAGAACCTTTCATGGATTTTAGTGGAAAACCCAGACACTTTGCTCTGTGCATTTGCAATACAAAAATATTTGGAGTGAAGAATGCTAGAGCAGTGGAATCGCGGACACACAAACCCGACTTTGGATTCCATCTGGCAAGACCACCTCCGGGGCAGCAGAACAGAGAGCAAGCGCTCAAGGTTCAGAAGCACCTATAGCTGTGTGTAAAACCCACGGGTTGCCTTTGTTGCTTTTAATAATATCCGAAGAAAGCATTCCCTTCCATAGGGCTTCTACCAGCATGATGCAATCTCAGAGAATCATTACAGATTAATCATCATTAGGACATGATCACATTTCAATTATCCCCTGTGTAGTCTGGGTACATTAAAGCAACTGAGTTCTCTCGCTGAGAGAAGTTCATTAGAACCATAATGTGCATAAGATATTTTAAAGTGTTTTAAAGTGTATTGGAAAACAACAAGGGGATAAATGCTAGAAACGACAGAATCTTCCAGAGGCTTCTCTAGCACTCATTCAGAAACCATAATCTTATCTTGTGATGTGGAACGGGGGCTGTAACTAAATAACGGACCAATTGTTTTATTATCATTTGTAGTTTCTAAGTCCTCTGTGATGAAAACCCAACAGGCTGTTTCCTTTCAGCCCAAATCTGGCCATCTAGATGCATTTACCCATCTTCACAATCTGTAAGGGACCCTTACACCCTGGTTAACAGTGCCAAAGTGTATGGAAATCATCCAAAGAAAGGAGTCAATCATACTATTTGTAGTCTAGTTGTATCAATTCAGGAATCGTCCCTAATAGTGTGCTGGACAAAAGGAAAAGCAGCCTATCCCCTGAGAATTTGTCCTAAAGAAAGAATTTAAAAGAACAAACAGAGCTTTATACGCAAAGATATTTATTCTTGATAAAAAAAAAAAAAAATGGGAAATCTACCTACAATCTGCCAGTGGCCAAACGGTTGAGAATGGGATACTGGGCATGGAGTGAAAGGAATGAGAATGGAATGGAATATTCTGCAGCTCTTGGAAACTGATGCTGTTGGGGCACCTCGCGGGCTCAGTCAGTAGAGCATGCAACTCTTAATCTCGAGGTTGTGAGTTCGAGTCCCATGTTGGGTGTAGAGATTACTTCAAAATAAAAAATCTTTAATAAAAAGAAAAGGAAATTGATGCTGATGATGCAGAGTGGAAATGTAAAAAATTGTTTTTAATATGTTAAAAATGTCATCTATTCTGTGATTCCAACTGTATAAAATAAGTGCACATTTAGATATTGAACAGAAAGATACATAGGGAAGAAAGCAATGTCTCCTTTGCAGCTGTTACAAAGTTGATTGTATAATAAATAAATAACACTTGGAAAGCAAAGGAAAACCCTCGAGTGAGACATTTTCTGTGCCAGGCAGAAAAATTTTTGCTGCTTGGGATCATTTCACATTCTTCCTTGCTCCTTCAAAGCAGCCTATAATCTTCACCCAGATGTGGGGAACACACATGTCTGGGTGATGGGGGGCTCCCTTGCCGGAAGACTGTGCTGTTTGTTTATGGAACAGGAGCCTCAAACTTTTCAGTCATCTCTGATAACAAATCTAAAGTGCCTTCGAACCATTTGCTGGTGTGGTTTTTCTGTGACAGCTATGCACAAAAATCTTGCTGACCGAAAATGATGCATTTTTTCTTTCTCTTTCTCTTTCTCCTCCCCCTCCTCCCCCACCCCTTTCTGCAGTTCTGCTAAGCCAATATTCTCTAGAATGAGCACAAAACAAATCAAATAACAGCTAAACAAATTGAATAAGAGCTTTTGTACATCAACATCAAGAAGGAAGACTTGGGAGAAATCAGAGTACAGAGACACATCTGGACAAGAGTGAACCATCTACTTGTCAAGGCACCTTCTAAATCTGGACGGGCAGAGATGGGAGTGATTTTCTGGAAGGAGTTGTGATAGCGGATTAAACACCAGCTCAAGGGAAGCTATCATCGAATAAGATCAGATCACATTCATGAGAAATCACATTCAGGAAATATTTTAAGAAAGAGGAATATAAACGTGCTAGAATTAACATGTAAAATATATATGTACTGAGGTTTGTAAACTGTCCTTTTTTAATCAAACCGAAAACAAAAAGCTTTAATCTTTCAACCTTATTTTAAAAAAAAGGCAGTCAATCCTAAATTATTCCTCTCTCAACAGCCAAGAGGCTGATCAAGCATCATTTACAGAGGAAGACAGCTTAGGAAAATGCCTCTGCGTATTTTCACAGGAGCCCTGATCTTTGGTTCCCCATCTCTGCCGTGTGTTTATTTCACTGTGTAATTAGTTACAACCACTCCGTTAAGAGATGTAACACTTCAAACTTTTTATGGAGTCCGTGTTCAGTTTAATCTGTCTGTACAAGTTATTACTGAGAAACTGTTTCTGACGTGTACTCTAAAACTCCATCAAGCTGTATATTACAGGAAGTACATCTTTACATCATAGGTCCCCGAGCAACATAGCTATCCCTATCTTTCAGGAAACAGCATCAAGGAACGCTGAAAAATATAGAAAGCTCATTTTCACCTTGGATGCTCACATGTAATATATAGGCTGCTATCAAATAAACACTTTTTTCTAATTCTCCCTAGTAAATGCATAGGAATTTAATATACTTTATAAATAGGCATCTAAAAGCTCTCCTCTTTTTTTTCCCTCTATTTCTTTGCTGTACATGTCATCAGAAATCCACAGCCTTTCTTTCCCTTACTCACAGGTACTCATTTCTGTTTAAGAAAAAAAATCATTCCATTAAACCTATTTCTAAATGATAGTAAGTGGTACTAACAAAATAAATAATAATAGCCTTAGAAATAAATGAATATATACTTATACAGGTCAAGAAACTTGGTAGGAGTAAGTTGCCTGTTTGTTTACTAATGTTGGTTTTTCAAGAATACTCAGATTGCTTTGAGTTGGTTGACATTTGGAAGTAGTTAAAACTGGTCAGTTGTCTTCAGCAATGTTTTGCTCCCAGGCTTCCCCCCAATCACCCTCATCACGTATCTTGCCAATATGCAACAGCAGAAAAATACGTAATACTGAAGTAGCCAACGTCTTGAGAATGGGCACAAGCTTAAAACATACACGCGGGGGGAGTAATCAGTGTGAGCCAAACCATGTCCTATACCCAAGCAGAAAACACGGACATGTAGAATGCCTTCATTTTTAGACTCACAATTAAGATCAAATTAGCATACATCCCTGGAACACCAGATGGAGGATAAGACAAAAAGTGATACAGGTAGGAGGTGATTTCTCATTCCCTGTCTCTATTAAGACAACACTCCCATTTTGGCCAAATGTTCCTAGTACGAGCTATCTTCTCACCATAAATGAGATTATGTTTTAAATGGCTAAGAGTATATTACAGGTATGCTTAAATGAGTGATCCCCAAATCACAAAGATATGGGTTTTCTAAAGAACCACATTAAGGAAATACTTATTATCTCTAAAGTATGAGCCATTCTGGGAGTTACCTGTTAACATTAAATATTAGCTCTCCCGCTGCATTCCCAACACCCTCCTTACTAAATTTAATTACACACAACTTTTCAAGAATTCATCTTTTATTTAAAGGGAGGTACCTCTCTATCTACAAGAAAATTAGAAAGTGTTGGTTTTCTCTAATCCATGTAAATTACAGATTTAGGACTCCACTGGGAGTCCTACATCACTGATAGTGATGTTTACGAAAATGAAAAAGTGCTTCCTATCCACACACAAATGTTTTGTAAAATTTTTTCCCATAAAACCTAAGTGTAATTTAGCATACCGCAGTGCTCTGAGGATGGGTCATTGATGATGTACCATTTGTACATAGGTAACACACCTGTAAATCACTAAGTGTTAAGAAGTATGTTTTTATCTTTTAAAAAGAAAAATGTGACTCCCTTTCTCATTCTGTTCTGTTGTATTGTGTCCAAAAAGTTGTGTGTAATTTTTTTAAGGTCCAGGAAATGTAAAGAAATTTGTTGGAATATCTGAATTTCTGTAAAAAAATTAAAATAAAAATAAGATTTTGTTATTTAAAGAGGGCTTGGTGATATGGCACACATTCGCTGCATTCAGAGTCTTTGTCCAGTGAGCCAGTGACAGCGTGATGATTTGATCAAAATAGCTATCTTCAGAAAATCTCTTTTGTAGGGGTGCCTGGGTGGTTCAGTTGGTAAAGCGTCTGACTCTTGATTTCAGCTCAGGTTGTGACCTCGGGGTCGAGAGATCCAGCCCTGCGTCAGGCTCCACACTGAGTGTGGAAGCTGCTTAAGATTCTCTTGCCTCCTCTCTCTCTCTCTCTCTGACCCTCCCCCCCACTCCGCGTGCACACACCCATGCGCACGCTCTCTCTCTTTCTCTCTAACAGCAACAAAACAAATTAAAAAGAAAAAAAGAAAATCTCCTTTCTGTCAGATTCCATAAAGTTCACCAACAGCAGACATTTATTAGGACCCTCGTTTAGAAGGCATGATTAACATCCCCCAGTCTCTTCTAGCCAGTATAGACATACCTCAAGCTGAATCTTCATATACTCAGCAGAATGAAATCAGGAAGTAAACAGCCAGACTGTTCAAGTAAAACTTGACCTGAAATACTCACTTAACTTTGAGTCAATCTCCACTTGGCAAATTGAAAATAGCCACCTGCTCCTCAGACATGGGCAAGCCTTTTCCAAAGGTTCATATTCAGTGTGTGCTGCCCAGGTGGGTTCCAGTACCCCCTCTGTCACTTACTAGAGGATTCTGAACACCTCTCAGCCTCAATGTCCTTATCCATAAAATGGACACAAATAATAATACTGGCCCCACAGTGTTGTAAAGACATACATTAAATTAGAGCGTTGTTATGCCTGACTGGTAAGAGATATTCAGTGAATGTTAATTCCTTGTCCTCCTACTACATGCAAGACATTGAAGGAAGAAAAGAAACATAAAATACAGCTGCTTTCAAAACACTGAGGCTAATTAGAGTAACATAAGCAGGGATTGGAAAATTAGATGCCTAGAGCAGCCAGGTAGATAAGTAAATCGACAAAGCAAAACAAGCTGGGTTAGGGAGGTAATAGGAAGTAATGGGCACTGCGGAGCACGAGAAAGCCCAGGTCCCATCTAAAGAGAAGAAATAGCCAATACTCAGTTCTAGTCATTCAACAAACATGCGCTGAGTCCCTACCCTGTGCCAGGAACTGTTCTAAATCCTGAGAAGATAGTGGTAAACTAGACAATCAAGGTCCCTGCTCTTAGAAGTCTTAGGTCCTTGTAGGAAAAGAGACCATCAGCAGGGAAATGTCAGCTAAGAATAGGTGCCCTCGAGAGAATGCAAACATGATGATGTAAGAGACATGGAGAGGCTGATCGGGGAAGGCAGCTATGAAAAGGTGGCACTTAAAGTGAGATCTGGGGGCACCTGGGTGGCTCAGTCATTAAGCGTCTGCCTTCCGGTCAGGTCATGATCTCAGGGTCCTGGGATCGAGCCCCGCGTCGGGTTCCCTGCTCAGCGGGAAGCCTGCTGCTCCCTCTCCCACTCCCCCTGCTTGTGTTCCCTCTCTCGCTGTGTCTCTCTCTCTGTCAAATAAATAAATTAAAAATCTTTAAAAAATAAAAATAAATTTAAAAAAATAAAGTGAGATCTGGGGGCGCCTGAGTGGCGCAATCAGTTGAGTGGCCGACTCTTGATTTTGGCTCAGGTCACAATCTTGGGGTCATGGGATCGAGCCCCATGTCAGGCTCTGCACTGGGTGTGGTGTCTGCTTGAGATTCTCTTCCTCTTCCTCTGCCCCTCCCCCAGCTCTCTAAATAAATAAATAAATAAATAAAATATTAAAAAGATAAATAAATAAAGTGAGATGGGAATAAGAACAAGCCAGCCCTGTGAAGAAAGGGGGAAGATCCCATGCCACACAGGGGGAGACACAAGTATAGAGGTTCTAAGGCAGGGTTAAGGTCACTGCCCTTGAGGAGCCGCCAGGCAGCAGAGGCCAGTGACTGGAGCTAAGTCAGGAATGAGGTAGGCCAGGATGGTTGGTACTGTTGTCAGGTATGAGACAAAGCCATTGGAGTGTCTTAAGGGGAGAGAGATGCAAGCTACTTTATAATTTTAAAGATTACTCTCAGCTTCTGCATCTAGCAGTATAAACCTGATACTCTAAAAAGCCTTCCTTATGCAATACTCCCAGGTCTTGGATAAATTACAATGAGCTTATTTTTAATACACAGCTTAGCTTTCAAGAAAGTAAGAGAAATCCCAAAGGCATTAAAGAAGAAGAATAAACTGAAAACTGAGCAAGAAGTGTAAGCAAATGCAGAAACTGGGATTGCCACTACACAAACGCATATATCAGAGCAGGGAGAGGGAGGCTGAGCCTTGGGCCACTGGAAGTGGATTAGCTGAATTTGAGAGTCCCCACCATAAAGTAGGACACTTGAAAAAGGCTGCAACCTTCAGACAAGTGCAGCACGGGAAAAATGTTCATGCTAGCAAACAAAAGTCTTGTCAAGAATTCCAACTCCAGGGGCGCCTGGGTGGCTCAGTCGTTAAGCGTCTGCCTTCGGCTCAGGTCATGATCCCAGGGTCCTGGGATCGAGCCCCGCATCGGGCTCCCTGCTCGGTGGGAAGCTTGCTTCTCCCTCTCCCACTCCCCCTGCTTGTGTTCCCTCTCTCGCTGTGTCTCTCTCTGTCAAATAAGTACATAAAATATTTAAAAAAAAAAAAAAAGAATTCCATCTCTACATTAGCTCTAGATGGAGTTGGCGGGGGAAGGGGGAGAGAAAGAAAAAGAAGAATAGTTACCCTCTGAAATGTTTAACCCATGTATATGCACCCCCCAGTCTGGAATTCAATCTTACACTCTCTCTATGCTCAAAGAAACTTCAAACCAAGAAATTAAAGAATTTGCCAGAGCCCTGGTAGCTGGCAAATTCAAATATACATCTTTTCGGAAGGAGAGCACCTTTGTAACAAAGATCTCACCAGTTCAGCTCCACAAAGTATGTATCCACAATTTTTTATTACTATGCATACAAATAAGCCATGAGAGAGAATCAGCAGAAATCATGAACAACAGACTTATTGCCCCATAGATTTTAGATACTGCAATTACCAGACACGGAATATAAAATAACCATGTTTTATATGTAAAAGAAATAAAGATGGTATCTAAAACATGAACAATATAAAGAAGCCAGTAGATATAATCACTTAGACTTGAAGAAAAAGAAAAAAAAATTTCTTAGAATTGAAAAATATAATTATTGAAATTTAAAATATGATGTATCAAATATAAATTAGGTATAACTAGAGAGAGAACTTGTCAACTAGAAGACAGATCTAAAGAAATTACCTAGAATGAAAATACGGAAAGCCAAGAGATTGGAATATGAAAAGCGGTTCAGCAACAGAGAAGATATATATGTCTAATCAGAGTTCCAGCAGGAGAAATAGAATAAGCGAAAGACAATATTTGAATAGAAATTGGCTGAAATGTTTCCATAAATGATGAAAGGTATGAATCCACACATAGAGGAAGCACAATAGTAATCACGCAAGATAAATAAAGAGTAAATTGAAACATGACAGTTAAGTGTAGACTGAAGAAGAGGAAGTACCATGAAAGTAACCAAAGAGAAATGGCATACCACCTACAAAGGAATCATTTCTAAACTGATCATAAATACCAGAGACATTAGCATATATACCCAAAGTGCCAAAGTAAAATAACTCTCGGTTCAAAATTGTGTTTCAGCAAAACTTTTCTAAGACCAAAAGTGAAATACCGTCATCTTGAGATGAACAAAGCTAAAGGGATTACCAGCAATAAAGCTAACCAGAAGGAATTTCTGAAAATGAACCGAGAAGTAAGGTTCAAGATGCAAAAAAGAATAGGGAGCAAAGAATTTGGTACCTACGTGGGTATATCTAAACAAGCATTGTACAAAATAATAATAAAACATCTAATTTACAGAATTAAAAAAAATGACAACTAAGATACTGGATAACAATACCGTGTCAATTGAGATGAGATGACCAGAGTTTAAGGCATTTATGTTAATTGGAAAAAGAGTTAAGATATGGATTAATAATAGTAATCACTAGCAATTGTTTATTTATAATGTGCCAGGTATGTGTACCAATTCATTTAACCCTCACAACAAACTTATGAATTAGATACTATTGTTATCCTCAGCTTACAGATGGTTTAAATAATTTACCCAAGGTCACACAACTAGTAAGCAAAGGCATGGAATTGTGGCTGTAATTCATCCATCCATCCATCCATCCATCCATCCATCCTTCAGAGCGGATGAAGCGCACTTCTGGTGGAGGCTGGGGAGCCGAGCCAGAGCCCTGGCCAGTACTCAGCAACAGCCAGAGCCGAGCCAGTGGCCTGACTGTTGCTCCTGCAGGATTTGCAGGCCATTATGTTCTGACAACCATGAACCAGACGGAGCCCCAAGCAAAATAAGTTTTTCAAAGTCTACCAAAATCTGCCTTCCGCGGTGGCTACTATATAGGTGGGTTTGCACCCAAAATGACAAAACGAGAAGCAGCATTATTACTAGGCATAAGTCCTCTTGCCAATAAAGGAAAAATAAGAGATGCTCATCGATGAAGTATGCTTTAAAGCACCCAGAGAAGGGAGGAGCTCCTTATATAGCAGCCAAAATCCCTAAAACTAAAGATTTATTAGTTCAAGCTAAAAAATGAAGTGTGTGATGAATCTTAAGTTCTTGTTAGTTTATGTATATGAGTGCCAGCTTTTTATAATAAAATGCCTCAAAGCTACAAAAAGAAAAGTGTAGGAAAAGGAGAACAAATAAAAAGCACAATGTAAGGGGCGCCTGGGTGGCTCAGTTGTTAAGCATCTGCCCTCGGCTCAGGTCATGGGATCAGGCCCCGCATCGGGCTCCCTGCTCAGCGGGAAGCCTGCTTCTCCCTCTCCCACTCCCCCTGCTTGTGTTCCCTCTCTCGCTGTGTCTCTCTCTGTCAAATAAATAAATAAATAAAATCTTTTTAAAAATCTTTTTAAAAATTAAAAAAAATAAAAAAGATCAGATTCTCCTCAAATTGTACAATGAAATGCCCGCCAAATATTCATCAGGGCTTTCTGAGAAACTTGACTAGCTGATTCTAAATTTTTGTGAAGACACAGGGCACCTGGCTGGCTCAGTCAGTACAGCATGAGACTCTTGATCTCAGGCTAGTGAGTTCAAGCCCCACATTGGGCATGGAGCCTACTTAAAAAAACAAAACAAAACAAAACAAAACAAAAAAAATATATATATATATATATATTATGATGTCAAGATGTCAAGAACAGCCATGATGCTCCTGAAAAAGAACAAGGTAGAAAGACTTGCTCAATCAGATATTGATTTATTATAAAACTATAATAATTGAGAGGTGTCTGGGGTGGCTCAGTCAGTTAAGTGTCTGCCTTCCACGCAGGTCATGATCTCGGGGTCCTGGGATCGGGCCCTGAGTCAGGCTCCCTGTTCAGCAGGGAGTCTGCTTCTCCCTCTCCCTCTGCTGTTCCCCCCTGCTTGTGCTCTCTCTCTTATCTCTCTCAAATAAATAAATAATCTTTTTTAAAAACTACAATAATTGAGATAGACCAACCAATGAAGCAAAATAGAAAGCCTAGAAGTATCTAAATGCATTTTTTTGAAAATTGGAATAAGAAATGGCATGATGGATCAGTTGAAAAAGTATGTGCTAGTCAGTAAATGGTGCTGGAACATTTGGTTGTTGTTGGGAGATAATTCTACATGAGAGTGGTGTTTCTGAACATCTTGTGAGCAGAGACACTAACTGCCTTTATTCCAGGTTGTCCTTTCAAGACTCTTTGTATAACAAACAGCCTGGGAAGATAGAGACAGGGCCTCCTTCTAGAGCAAAGAGTAGGTTTGTTTATTGTTCCATAATAAAGGTAACATCTCCCTCTAAGACAAAGTCAGCCTGGCTCACTGCCCATTATAAAAGATTCAGGTTCGCTAAGGCTCAGGGTTCCTCTTCTGTAATAAACCCATTACAAGTATCACCGAGCCCTCTTCTTATGGCCTTATGGGAATGCAGCAAAGGGAACCACCGCCGGCAAGCTGCTTGCCTAGTTGTGGACAATGAAGTCCTTTGTCTCCGACCAGGAGTCTTGTGTGTTCTGCCGACATCCGGAGATTGTGGCAGGCCAGCTTCTTAGTCGGCCAGCAGGATTAAGATCACAGTGCTTCAGTTATCCACTTGAAAAAAAAAAGGAAATGAGACATCTGACTCACGTTGTACACAAAAATCTACTCCAGATGAATTTAGGACTTAAATGTGAAAGGCAAAAATTTAATTTTTGGAAGAAAATATGGATAATCTCAGAAAGGGGAAGGATTTATTGAATAAAACACAAAAATCATAAAGGAAATCATTGATAAATTCAAGTAGACTGAAATAAAAGACTTCTGTTCAACAAAATATTCCATAAAGAAAACTAAAAACCACAAATTAGGAGAAGATGTTGATTAAATATATTACTGATAAAGGTTAACAATACAGAATATATAGAGAACTCTTAAAAATCAATTTCCTGGGGCAGCTGGGTGGCTCTGTCAGTTAAGTGGCTGACTCTTGATTTTGGCTCAGGTCATGATCTCAGGGTCCGGGGATCGGCCTGCGCATCGGGCAGGCTCTGTGCTCAGCAGGGAGTCTGCTTTAGGATTCTCTCTCTCCCTCTGCCCCTCCGCCCACTTACTTGCTCTCTCTGTCTCTAAAATAAATAAATGTTTTTAAAAAAATCAATTTCCTAAAAGTCAAAAAAAAAAAAAAGGAAAAAATGACAAAAGGTATGTACAGGAATTTAACAAAAAAGAAAACATGGGGGCGCCCGGCTGGCTCAATCGGAAAAGTGGGTGTAGAGAGTACTTAAAAATAAAATCTTTAAACAAACACACACACACACAAATGACAAACAAGGGGCGCCTGGGTGGCTCAGTTGTTAAGCGTCTGCCTTCAGCTCGGGTCATGATCCCGGGGTCCTGGGATCGAGCCCCGCATCGGGCTCCCTGCTCCGCGGGAAGCCTGCTTCTCCCTCTTCCACTCCCCCTGCTTGTGTTCCCTCTCTCGCTGGGTCTCTCTCTGTCAAATAAATAAATAAATATCTTAAAAAAAAAAAAAAAACAAATGGCAAACAACTGACAAGATATTCAACTGGTAATCAAAAAATGCAAATTAATTTCAAGTGATAATATTCATTTTATTGCCATAAATTACAAGTCTGACTGTACTAAGCATTAGCATGGCTGTGCAAAGTGGGGTTTCTTATATTATTGGTGAGAGTAAAATCTGATATAATCACTTTGAAAAACAACTTGGCATTGCCTTGCAAAATTGAACATTATTGTTTTTGGTTTGGCTTTTTTTAAACATTTTTTCTTTTTCTTTTGTTTTTTAAATAGGTAATACCTTTCTTTCTTTCCTTCGAGTAATCTCTATGCCCAATGTGGGGCTTGGACTCACAACCCAAAGAACAAGAGTTATGTGCTCTACCACCTGAGCCAGCCAAGCACCCCAAAACTGAAAATTTTCTACACTAAATTCATCAATTCTATTCCTAGCTTTATATGCTGGAGAAATTGACAGAAACACCAAAAAAAAAAAAAAAATTCATCAGAAGAGAATAGATAAATTGTGGACTATTCAAATTTTATTTTTCAGTTAATTAATATTACTATAAGCATGGAAATGAATAAACCAAACTCATAAACCTCTACATAAATGATTAGATTAGATTAGATATATAATGCTGAGCGGGGAAAAAACAAGTTGCAGCAGATACACTATGGCTCCATTTTTATAAATCACAAAACAAGCAAAACTAAATTATATATTGTTTAGAGAGAAACGCCTATGTGGTAAAACTATAAAGATAGGAGCACAGGAATGATAAAAACAAATCTCAAGATTGTGGTTCCAGGGGCGCCTGGCTGGTTCTATTGGTAGAGCGTGCAACTCTTGATCTCAGGGTTGTGAGTTCAAGCCCCACATTGGATGTAGAGCTTACCTAAAAAATAAATAAATAAATAAAAAATAATGAAACAAATAATATATTATATGTTAATTTAAAAAAAATTAAAAAGAGGATGGAAAGCAGAGGCAGGGAGACAGGAGGGAAGGTGCTGCCTGAAAGCAGAACAGAGTTGGTGTTGCAGACTGGATTTCCTGGGAAGCCAACTGGGGGAGATCAGGGTGAAAGCAGCCTCTCAGGATCAGCACCTGTGGAAGGGAGCCAGCAGGGCGGGCAGGAGCAGGTGGGCTGGATGAGGGCAGCAGGCCCACGGAGGCCTCGGCTGACCCACAGGGAGCACAGATGCTGGGATGGTTTTCCAGGGTTGTCCTGCAGTACATGAGGGGCTTGGGCCTCAAGCACCCATCACTTTATGTGGGTTGCTTGGCCCCAAGAAAGAGGTGTGACCTCAGGTGTGGTGGCTGTCTTCAGCTGAGGACAGTTTCCAGAGAGGACAGAGGGCTGTGAGGTTCTAGCCACCCAGCAGCCGTGGGCATGAGGCCTGGTTCTGAGGAGGGCCCTGGGGGCGCCTCACAGCACCTACGACAGACAGGTGTCTTTAGACTATGACACCTGTTGGTGGGTTGAATGTGGAAGATGAAGAAAGAAAGCTACTGATTTTTTACTCTGGAAAGGGATGTTGGTTCCTGAGGTAGGAAAAGGAGGCGGGGGGGGGGACAGGTTAGAGAGATGGAAATCCAAAATTATTATGGGAAGACTGCTGAGGGGGGTAGAGGTGACAATGAGGTTGGTGGGCTGACAGGTTAACAGCAATGGTAGCCGGTACTTGGACAGGACCATAGAGCTTACAAGGGCTTCATGTCCATTCATGGCAATTTTGCCCTCACAACACCCCTGTGAGGTATTATCATGCCCATTTAACAAATGAGCAAGCTGAGGCTCAGAGAGGCTAAATGACGTGCCCATAAGATCACAGAGGGTTGGGCGCCTGGCTGGCTCCGTCAGAGGAGCGTGCGACTTGATCTCAGGGTTGTGAGTTCAAGTCCCACGTTGGGTGCAGAGATTACTTAAAATAAATATTAAAAAAAAATCACAGAGCATGGTCTTGACCACAGATGTCCTCACTCCTTATTTTGATAAAAGCTTTCAGATACACTTTGGCTCTTACTGGTCTGTGGGCAGGGGGTAGCCTGCGTTTGCCTTTCAAAAGTCATGTCCTGAAACTTCAGTTTCTTGGAGGGATTAGCTGGATTTCATTTCTTCCATGCTGGTTCCCTGTGATCCTTCTAGAAGAGACTAATAATTTGCATATGATAGCTACAAAGGAAAAAAGAATGCATTTCTAAGTCAGTTTTTCATTTTGAGAACATTTAGCATCCAGGCACAAATGTACTGCCATCTCTAAAATAAAACATTCTTTATTTTATTTTATTTTATTATGTTAGTCACCATACATTACATCATTAGTTTTTGATGTAGTGTTCCATGATTCATTGTTTGCATAAAACACCCAGTGCTCCATGCAATACGTGCCCTCCTTAATACCTATCACCAGGTTAGCCCATCCCCCCCCTCCCCTCTAGAACCCTCAGTTTGTTTCTCAGAGTCCATAGTCTCTCATGGTTCGTCTCCCCCTCTGATTTCCCCCCCTTCATTTTTCCCTTCCTATTCTCTTCTTCTTTTTTTTTCTTTTTTGTTTTAACATATAATGTATTATTTGTTTCAGAGGTACAGGTCTGTGATTTAACAGTCTTACACAATTCACAGCGCTCACCATAGCACGTACGCTCCCCAATGTCTATCACCCAGCCACCCCATCCCTCCCACCCCCCACCACTCCAGCAACCCTCAGTTTGTTTCCTGAGATTAAGAATTCCTCATATCAGTGAGAGCATATGATACTTGTCTTTCTCTGATTGACTTATTTCGCTCAGCATAACACCCTCTAGCTCCATCCATGTCGTTGCAAATGGCAAGATTTCATTTTTGATGGCTGCATAATATTCCATTGTATATATATACCACTTCTTCTTTATCCATTCATGTCGATGGACATCTAGGCTCTTTCCATAGTTTGGCTATTGTGGACATTGCTGTTACAAACATTGGGGTGCATGTGCCCCTTTGGATCACTACATTTGTATCTTTGGGGTAAATACCCAGTAGTGCAATTGCTGGATCGTATGGTAGCTCTATTTTCAACTGTTTGAGGAACCTCCATACTGTTTTCCAGAGTGGCTGCACCAGCTTGCATTCCCACCCACAGTGTAGGAGAGTTCCCCTTTCTCCACACCCCCGCCAACATCTGTTGTTTCCTGACTTGTTAATTTTAACCATTCTGACGGGTGTGAGGTTTCGTTGAGATTTTGATTTGTATTTCCCTGATGCCGAGTGATGTTGAGCACTTTTTCATGTGTCTGTTGGCCATTTGGATGTCTTCTTTGCAGAAATGTCTGTTCATGTGTTCTGCCCATTTCTTGATTGGATTATTTGTTCTTTGGGTGTTAAGTTTTATAAGTTCTTTATAGATTTTGGATACTAGCCCTTTATCTGATATGTCATTTGCAAATATCTTCTCCCATTCTGTCAGTTGTGTTTTGGTTTTGTGGACTGTTTCTTCTGCTGTGCAAAAGCTTTTTATCTTGATGAAGTCCCAATAGTTCATTTTTGCCCTTGCTTCCCTTGCCTTTGGTGATGTGTCTAGGAAGAAGTTGCTGCAGCTCAGGTAGAAGAGGTTGCTGCCTGTGTTCTCCTCTAGGATTTTGATGGATTCAGTTCTCACATTTAGGTCTTTCATCCATTTTGAGTCTATTTTTGTGTATGGTGTAAGGAAATGATCCAGAATAAAACATTAATTCTCTCTCCAAGATAGGATACCAGTTAGATCATTAAAATCCATCCTATGAGAGGTGCCTGGGTGGCTCATTCTGTTAAGCATCGACTCTTGGTTTCAGCTCAGTCATGATCTCAGGGTCCTGAGATTGAGCCCCAAATCGGGCTCTGTGCTCAGCACTGAGTCTGCTGGAGATTACCTCCTTCTCCCTCTGCTCCTCCCCTGCTTGCTCTCTCTCTCTCAAATAAAGAAATAAAATATTTAAAAATCAAATCAAATCCTTGAAATCCATCCTATGAGAGCCAAACCTTGGTGAACTGAGATGAGGAAATGCATTTACCTTACTTCCTGCCACTCACTCTCTTAAATAAAAAGCTGGGAATTCCCTTCTAATGGGTGAGATCTATTTCATGATCTCAACATAGGACAATGGGCCCCGGGGCTCAGGTAGCAGAACCAACCTGTGGCTCAGTCCTAGTTTCCAGAATTACTTAAACACTGGCCTTTCCTCTGACGTGAACAGAAAGGAACTTTCCCTCAGGACTAAATTGGCAACTCTCTTTGCAGTTATGGACTAAAGACTAATTCTTGGCCAAGCCAAGATGGCGAACTGAAAGAATCCTGGAAGTATGTGGATGTGATGTTATCTTGTGGACAGGTTCCCAAGTCAAAGTATTTACTTGAAATTTTAGCTTCCTCCAAAGCAGGAATTCCTAAAATTTTAGAAGCAGCTTCCTTATCAAAGCTTTTACACTTTTCAGGTCTCTTGATTTCAAAAAACTCGTGATTCTTTGCTAGATGATTAAAACCCATTCAGAATTAAATACAGTTGCCCTGATCCTGTCAAAAATGATTACGTTTCTTCCTAGAGCTTAGTTTACCGAACAGATTTAGAAAGCAGTTGGATTTTTTAAATTGATTTGTACTGCCATCTAGTGGTATATTTCCATTACAAATTTCAACACCCCACAGTGCATTTCTGTCGGTCCCGTGGGTTACTCTTAAAAACATTGTAGAATCAAGGGTTTATGCTTGCAAATATAGAGAGAACTAGCTCCTCTGTGAGCATACAAGTCCTATCATATACCTTGTAGGCTAAGAAAAATTTTTTAACATAAATATGGAGCTCCCAACAGAGATCCTCATAAACCACAGAGGCTCCTAACCTTAACTTTTTTTTTTACTTTTATCTTTAATTTTTACAATAATTATCCCACATAAGTTGTTTCTTTCTCCTAGATAAATAATACAATCCTGGCTGATTAATTTAATGATCACTCCATTTGGAAAGGCAGAATTGTGTAAAGATAAAACACACAAGAACTGACACGATGCAGTCTGGGCTCAAATCCTAGCTCAGAACTTGCTATCTATGTGCCCTTGAACTAGTTATAAGACACCTGCATGCCTCAATTTCATAATCTGTAAAAGAGGGATAAACATCAAATCTACCTCATAGAGTAGTGTAAGAGACACTACACTCAGCCCAGAAACTAGCACAAAATAAGTGCTCAGTGGAAACACAAGGTAGCATTACATCCATAGATCACTGGGAGCCTAATTTGCATAGCCCCCAGGGTGCTGGGATAGCAGAAGAGCCCCAGTTGTATTCCATTCACAAATACATCTTTAGACACAACAGGACCAGTGGTCAGGTCTCTGGATACTAGAATTACCATATGATCCAGCAATTCTAGATAAGTACCTAAAAGAATTGAAAACAGAGACTCAAACAGTTAATTTGTACTCCAAAATTCACCACAGTATTATTCACAATAGCTAAAAGGTGAGAACAATCCAGATGTCCATCAGCAGATGAATGGATAAATAAAGTGAGATCTATACATACAATGAAATACT
The DNA here is from genome assembly GCF_009762305.2 of Zalophus californianus. NCBI lineage: Eukaryota > Metazoa > Chordata > Mammalia > Carnivora > Otariidae > Zalophus > Zalophus californianus. The sequence continues at coordinate 19,204,263 of NC_045606.1, read as the reverse complement.
ATTCAGCCTTAAAAAGGAATGAAATTCTGACATATGCTAACACATATGTGGTTGAACCTTGGAAACATTACATGCAGGGAAATAAGTCAGATACAAAAGAGTAAATGTCTGATTCCACAATTTATGAGGTACCTGGAATATTCAAATTCACAGAGACAAGAAGTAGAATCGTGGTTACCTAGGGCTGAAGGATTGAGGAACGGGGAGTTATTGTTTAATGAATAGAGTTTCAATTTGGGATGATGAAAAAGTTCTGGATTGGAACTAGTGGTGTCAGTTGCCCAACAATGTGAATGTGTTTAATGCCACTGAAACTGTGCACTTAACAATGGTGCAAATGGTAACATTTACGTTACATGTATTTTACCACAATAAAAGAAAACAGGGCCAGAGACCTGGCCACACCTTCCTTGTCCCCGGGAGGGGGACGTCATTACATACAAGCACTGGCTGAGCGTTCCTGGGGCACCCGCAGGGGACAGGGATCCTAGGATCCTAGGCAGCAGGCACCAGCACCTTAAAGAGGTGCTACAGTCTTCTGACTCCTCCCCTCCATGCACACGCGCACGCACACATGCACACGCACGTGTGCACGCGCACACATGCATACACACAGGCACACATATATGCACGCACACGCATACACACACATGCACACATATATGCACACACGCGCATGCATGCACACACAGGCACACATATATGCTTGAGGCACACACATATATGCACACACATATGCACGCACATGCATACACACAGGCACACATATATGCACGCACACACATGCATACACACAGGCACACACATATATGTACGCATACACACACACACACACAGAGGCACACACAGGTACACAGGTATCTTTCTGTGTTACCTTTTGACTCTTGGAGGGAGGACAAAGGGGCAGCCCTCTGGAATCTTGGAAAGCTACCAGGGCTTGTATGACAGACTCTTTAACCTGGACCCTTCTTTTCCCCTGAGACTATCTTGGCCTAGGAAACCAGAGTTATGTTTTTTTTTTTTTTTTAAGATTCATTTATTTATTTGAGAGAGAGAGAGAGAGACTGTGAGCAGGGGGAGGGACAGAGGGAGAGAATCTCAAGAAGACTCCTCACCAAGTGTGGAGCCCAAACTGGGGCTCGATCCCACGACGCATGAGATGATGACCTGAGCCAGAAACCAAGAGCCTGGCGCTCAACCAACTGAGCCACCTAGGTGACCCTGGGTTATGCTTTTAAAAATACAAAAGTGGGGGCACTTGGGTGGCTCAGTCAGTTAAGCATCTGCCTTCAGCTCAGGTCATGATCTCAGGATCCTGGGGTCGAGCTCCCTGCTCAGTGGGGAGTCTGTTTCTCTCTCCCTCTGCCCCTTCCCCTGCTTGTGCTCTCCTTCTCTCTCTTTCTCTCAAATAAATAAATAAAATCTTTCTTTTTAAGTATAAAAGTAGGGGCACCTTGTTGGCTTAGTCAGTTAAGCAACTGACTTGATCTCAGCTCAGGTCTTGATCTCTGGGTCGTTGGGCTCGATGCTAGGTGTAGAGCCTACTTAAAAAAATAAATAAAAATAAAATAAAATAGAAGAATGAAAATATTCCCCAAAAACGTGTACATGATTCTAATTTTCATTTGTAGGCAGAGCAAAGAGTAAATGTGGACCATCTCGATGCCTATTGATTAATGCTGAGAAACAACTTAAATGAACCAGTGAACCAAAAGATAAGCCAGATCCAGAAACAGCTGTGGCTCTCCCCCCAGCAAGGGACTGGAGGTGCATGAGACAGCTAAGCAGATGGAGAGCTAAAAACCTGCTCCTCTATGCTTCATACTCAGAGTAAGTAATTACGTGTATGAAAGGAGCCAGGGACAAACAAAACCAAAAAGGCCCTTGGCCCAAACCTACCAAGAAACAGTCTGCTTGGAAAAACAGGTTTGGCCCAGCGTTTTGAAAATATCTTATAAGGAGGCTCACATTTTTTTAAGTGTATAACCCAGAATGTATTGGTCATCTATTTTCAGTGTATTGGGAGGATTATACGTCTACTGTCTATAGCCATGTAACAAAATACCTCAAAACTTTGTGGCTTCAAACAACAATCACTATATCACCTGTCACATTCTCTGTGGGCCAGGAATTCAAGCAGGGCACAGCAGGGATGGCTTATCTCCACTCGCGGCTGCCTGAGACCTCAGCTGGAAGCTTGCAGGCTGGAGGCTGAAATCACCTGAAACCTTGTTCATTCACATGTCTGCTGGTTGATGCTGACCGTTGACTGAGAGTCAGCTGGAACACTCATATGTGGCCTCCTTATGTGCCCTGGGCCGCCTCCAACATGGTGGCTAGGATCAAAGGGCAAGCATCCCAAGAGAGAATCCCAGTGAAAACCTCATGCCTTTTATGAACTAGCCCTGGAAATCACACAGCATCACTTTGGCCATATTCCATGGGTTGGTAAAGTTTACAAAGATCTGCCAAAATTCCTTCCAAGAGGAGGGAACAAGATGGCCCCCAGCGAACCATGCCTCCTGGTAGTCACAGTCTTACACAATCTCCTCCCACATTCCACCAGGGTTGGTCTAAGTAACCAACAGCATCCCCCAGAAGTGACTGATAAGTCACTTCCAAAACTTGGTTTTAAAATACTGTGACTTCTGTCTTAGACTGTCGCTCTTATCACTCACAGAAGATGCAGCTGTCATGTTTTGAGAACATTCAGGAAGGGTATGGAAAGCCTTACATGGTAAGGAACTGGGACCTCTAGGCAACAGCCAGCAAGGAATGGTACCCACCAGCCACCATATGAGCGAGCTGGGAAGCTCTGAGCTCCAGCCCCAGTCAAGCCTCTCAGTGACTGAGGCCCCGCTAAACAGCTTGGCTGCAATTCCAGCTATGTGCTCCTGGGTTCTTGACCCTCAGAAACCACCTAAGATAACAAATGTTTATTGTTTTAAACTGCTACCAGAAGGGGTCGTTTGTTACACAGTAATAGTATCTGTGTTACTAGCAGAAGAGCTGGGGTTTGGGAGACCAACACAGTGCTTTAAATTCTGGTTCCACCCCTCCCTGGGCAAATAGCACCACCTCCCTGAGCCTCAGGTTTCTCATGAGCAAAAATGGAGATAACACTTACTCTAAAGCTGCATAAGGAGCTAAGGCAAACAGAACAGAGAATATTCCTCTTTGCAATATTTTGAAGCTAGAGTTAAGAATTCCCTCAGACTGGGGCACCTCAGTGGCTCATTCAGTTAAGCATCCAACTCTTGATTTTGGCTCAGGTCCTGATCTCAGGGTCGTGAGATTGGGCCCTGCGTCAGGCTCTGCATGCACGAGCGCGCGCACATACTCTCTCTCTCCCTCTCTCTCTCTCTCTCTCTAAGGAAGAAAGAAGTTCCCTCAGAACAAGTAGCTCTTTGACAATACTAATAGGTGATAACTGCACATCCAGCATTATAACAATAACAATAATAATTCCTTATTTCACGCCAGACTTCATGCTGAGCACTTAAATTTCAGGTACAAACCTCTTGTACTATTCAGCTATATTTTTATTCTTTCTATAGATACATTAGAAAGAGTGTAGCATTAATAGTAGCACATTATTTATGCTTAAGTTTTGTTTCATAAGGGCGCCTGGCTGGCTCAATCAGTAGAGCGTGCAACTCTTGATCTCGGAGTCATGAGTTTGAGCCCCACATTGAATGTAGAGTTTACTTAAAAAAATAAATAGGGGCGCCTGGGTGGCTCAGTCAGTTGAATGTCCAACACTTGGTTTCTGCTCGGGTTGTGATCTCATGGGTTGTAGGATCCAGCCCCACATTGGGCTCTGTGCTCAGTGGGAAGTCGGCTTAAGGGTTCTCTCCCTCTGGGGCACCCGGGTGGCTCAGTCGTTAGGCGTCTGCCTTTGGCTCAGGTCATGATCCCAGGGTCCTGGGATGGAGCCCCGCGTCGGCCTCCCCGCTGCCTGCTTTCTCCCCCTGCTTGTGTTCCCTCTCTGGCTGTGTCTCTGTCAAATAAATAAATAAAAATCTTAAAAAAAAAAAAAAAGGATTCTCTCCCTCTGCCCACCACCCCCCCCCCCCCCGCAGGCTCTAGTGTGTTCTGTCTCTCGCTCTCTCTTTAAAATAAATAAATAAAACTTTAAAATAAAATAAAATTTGTTTCATAGAAATGATACTTTTTTTTTAAGATTTTATTTATTTGAGAGAGAGAACAAGCAGGGTGAGGGGCAGAGGGACAAGGAGAAGCCGGCTCCCCGCTGATCAGGGAGCCCGACGCAGGGCTCGATCCCAGGAATCTGGGATCATGACCTGAGCCCAAAGCAGATGCTTAACCGACTGAGCCACCCAGGCACCCCTAGAAATGATACTTTGAAAAACCCTATCTGCTTAGAGTATAAGAAAGTAGTTAAATTATTAAATAAATCACACAATGTATTTCAGCTGTTTCCCATATATATACACATAATCATTCAATAACCCATATATGTGAGTGTGTGTGTGTGTGTGTGTGTGTGTGTGTGTATATATATATATATATATATATATATATATATATATATATACACACATTTTTTTTTAAGTAGGCTCCACACCCAACCTGGGGCTTGAACTCAGGACCCTGAGACCAAGAGTCACACAATCCATCAACTGAGCCAGCCAGGTGCCCCCATTCAATAACCCGTAGACAAGTATTTATGGGATATCGATTATACCTAAGAAATGTCATAGGTACTGCAAGGTATGAAAAATAGTATAATGAATTATTTTTGTCTTCAACAAATTTACAGACTTCTTAAGGTAAAATAACATGAAAACCTAAATACTGTAAGATAATACTATAAATGAAGTTGAAAGTAAGTAAATAACCAAATAACACAGCAAACCAGATTGGCTTTGAAGGTATCTAGACCTTAATCTCAGATTCGCTGTTTTCTAGCTTTGTGGATTTAAAATTTAGGCAAAATTACTTACCTGTCTGCCTCAATTTCTTCATCTGTAAAATTGGGTTAATAAGGTATTTCTGTTTTTTTTAAAAAGATTTTATTTATTTGAGAGAGAGAATGAGAGAGAGAGCATGAGAGAGGGGAGGGTCAGAGGGAGAAGCAGACTCCCCACTGAGCAGGGAGCCCGATGCGGGACTCGATCCCGGGACTCCAGGATCATGACCTGAGCTGAAGGCAGTCGCTTAACCAACTGAGCCACCCAGGTGCCCCAATAAGGTATTTCTTAATGAGATGTCTCACAGGGTTGTTGTAAGGACCAAAAAATATATATCATATATAATTATTACATATATGATATATACATATATATATATATATATATATATATATATATAGTGTCTGATATAGGAGGAATGCTCCATTTCTAATATATAGGTTATAGGCTATTGAGAAGAAAGAAATAAACCAGGCTGGAATATGGAATGTGCTGGGAGATACAGAGAAAGTGGTTCTTGATTTGGCCTTAAGACCAAGCCAGCTTTCTTTCTTTTTCTTTTTCTTTCTTTCTTTCTTTCTTCTTTCTTTCTTTCTTTCTTTCTTTCTTTCTTTCTTTCTTTCTTTCTTTCTTTCTTTCTTTCTTTCTTTCTTTCTTTCTCTCTCTCTCTCTCTCTCTCTCTCTCTCTTTCTCTCTTTCTTTCTTTCTTTCTTTCTTTCTTTCTTTCTTTCTTTCTTTCTTTCTTTCTTTCTTTCTTAAGATTTTATTTATTTATTTGACACACAGAAAAAACCAGAAGCAGGAGGAGGGGCAGGAAGAGAGAGAGAGGGAGAAGCAGGCTCCCCACTGAGCAGGGAGCCCGATGCAGGGCTGGATCCCAGGACCCTGGGATCATGACCTGGGATGAAGGCAGACACTTAACTAACTGAGCCACCCAGGCGCCCCAAGACCAAGCCAGCTTTAAATGATCTGGAAGAAAATGCGCCTGGCTGGCTCAGCTGGAGGAGTGTGGAGCTCTTGATCTCGGGGCTGTGAGTACAAACCCCACACTGGGTGCAGAGATTATGAAAATAAATAAATACCTTTAAAAAAAATAATGATCTGGGAGAAGGGAGGGGTGAGGTAGGAGGGCCCAAAGTGTTCTTTTTTTTTAATTTGTTTGAGAAAGTGAGAGCATGAGTGGAGCAGCAGAGGGAGAGGGAGAAGCAGGCTCCCCGCTGAGCAGGGAGCCCCATGCAGGGCTCGATCTCAGGACCCTGGGATCATGGCCTGAGCCAAAGGCAGCCACTCAACCGACTGAGCCACCTGGGCGCTCCAACCCATCACGTTCTGAGCATATGCAGGAATTGGAAGGACAGCCTTGACATCTCCTTGCCACCAGGACACTGCCACCAATAACAATTCCACTCTCTTTAATAAGGAATAATAGAACAGATCCTAATAATGGCTGACCTCATGTGGTGCTAAGGGCTTTGTGTGGATTCGCCCACTTACTCCTCACAACAATGCTATGAGGTAGTAATGTAGTTACCAACCCATTCTACAGAGAAAAAACTGAAGCTCAGAATTTAAATAATGTGCCCAAGGCCTTGGGGTTACAGAGCAGCAAAGCTGGGTCTGAACCCCACCCCCACCCCAGTCTCGCTCCAGACCCTGGACTCTTAACTGCTCTGTTAAGCTTTTCACTGGTTAATCAGTGACGCATTGTTCATTCTACTTAACATTTTCCCCACAACCTAACCAAATCCCAAGACAACTGAACAGAAATCTCTTAGGGAAGGTAAAGTAATTTTAAATTAGCTCAAGTTAATATTAAACCAACAAAACATTATCTGAATATGTCCCAAAGTAATGATTCTTAACCTCTAGGGGTCCCCGACCTTGAAAATCTTACAAAAATTGAGGACCCTCTTCCTAGAAAGATGTACATATATACACAAATATAAAGTGTGCATAGAATTTCAGGGATTTCCCAAAGCCCAGGGAGGAACCCTAAGTTAACACCTCTTGACCTCACAATTTCCAGAGGAGATAAAGCCCCTCCGGAGTGCACACGGTCTGGGTATGGGGAGGATTTCACATCCACGTCCCAATGACCTCATTAGTAGAGATAATCAAGGGGCAGGAAGCCGCTCTGCCTACATACATATTCAAATCACAAACTTTCTCTTCAACCACATACATTTTATTGAATAAGGATCTGAGTTCTTGGCAAGCCTTCTGGTGTGGGGCTGCTGATGCTTCTGTTCTGTGAGTGTAAGGGGAGCAGGCTGTGGGTCGGGCCTTCTGGAGGAAGCCTGTGTGGCCAGATGGTGTTGCTGCTGCCCCCCATAACCGACAAGTGCCACTGGCAGCCAAAAGACCAAGAAAAAGCCAGACTCAACCCATCTCCAGTCCCGTCCTCAAACAGCCCGGCCCCATGGGTCCAGAGCCAAGTCAAAAGCATAATAAATTCTTTCTCTCCCCCAACTCTGAGTTTTGCAGTAGTGTCTTTCTCCTCTCACTTTCTTCTGCGCTAGGAACAAAACACAGACAATATGGTATAACATTAAAGAATGAGCTTAGCTAAGTGATAGATGTAGGTTCACATCCTAGCTTTACCACTTACTCAGGCTAGTTACTTAGCACCTCTGAACCTCTGGTTTTCTAGCTTAGAAAAGGTAGCCACTCGTGTTTAAGAGTCCATAATTGTTCAGAGGATTAAATAACAATACACTTAAGTTCCCGGCACATAATAAGCACTAATAAGCAGCTGCTAAAATAAGACCTCATGGTGTGTCTGGCTATCAAATTTCCACTGAGATTAGTAGCCCCCTTAGATGGGTGTGTTTAAGTCCTTGAAAATCAAGAGCTATTGTAATCTCCAGGATATATAAATGATCCATAAATCCTAAATCCTATAGGTCAGAAGCCATAACCGCTTCCTTCAATTTTTCGCTGTTCCCGGCACAGAGCTTGGTGGACAATTAAACGTTGGCAAGTACACACGGGCCTGAAGTTACTCTCGGAGAGCCAGGATCATCTTAGGAAACTGACAAGTGGAGCAGACTTCCTGTTCACTGTCAGAAGACAGGGTCAGTGTTAAATCATGACTACGCTGAAGAGTGCTCTGTGCAGGGGAGAGGCTTGGTCTTCCGAAGTTTTCTTCAATCCTTTGGTTCCCTGAAAGGAGTTGGCTGCAAAGTACCTTTGGAGGAGCTCTTCATCTCTTAACTTGGAGGTAAAGGAAAGGCCTTGGGGAAATCAGTTGGATTTATTTATATCCTGTATCTTTAAAGCAAACAAACAAAAAATAATTTAAGGGGCACCTGGCTGGCTCAGTCAGAAGAGCATGAGACTTTTGATCTCAGGGTCATAAATTCCAGCCCCACACTGGGGGTAGAAATTAATAAAAATAATAATAAACTTTTAAAAATTTGAAGAGGATTTACAGTGAAAGATACAATAGACTTAACAAAATAGAACCCAGGATTAAAGAAAAAAGGAGAAGCAGATGTGATGCCCCCAAAACTTACCAGAGTTATAAATTTGTACGTTTCTTGAATAAAAAGAGAGACAGTAAGTTTCCTGGCTCTCATCAGAAAAAAAATAAAATGCCAGGGCGACTGGCTGGCTTGATGGGACGAGTGTGCGGCTCTTGCCCTCGGGGTCATGAGTTCGAGCCCCATGATGAGTGTAGAGATTACTCAAATAAACTCAAAAAATTTAAAAAAAAAAAGGAAAGAAAAGAAAGTGCCAATTTGTATGGGAAGACACAACTCTTTCCTGGCACTCAATTCTGGTGAAATTTTCTTGTATGGCCCGTACATAAGGAACTGCAGTCACACCAGGTTCTGTCTTCAACAACCATTTTACAGTAAATAAGTGGTTTTCATGTGGCTACTTACCATAATGACCTGAAATAAAACGCCACCTCAAGGGGGATGATCAGACAACACCAGGGTGTGGAACATTCTAATGTGGCTTTGTGTCTTCAAAAAGTCAACATTGCAAAAATAAAAGGTGAAGGAACGTATTCAAGATGAAAAGATACAGGATACTGAAGAGACAGGACCATTTTCAATGTGTGTGTCTTGGCTGGTGAAGAAATTTGAATATGGGCTCTTCAGTGATGTAGGGAATTCTTGGTAGGTATGATAAGGGCATTGTGGCTGTGTAAAGGATGCCCTTTTCCCCTTCATTTACTTTTGGAAATGTATCCTGAAGTATTTAGAGGTGACTCTGAAATGGTTCCAAAAACAGACAGATACATATCAATGGAATATCTTACAAAACGTTGACCAACGTTTCCCTATAAGAAATGAGAAAAGGAAGACACGGGGGAATATCTCAGAGGTGTGTGTACCCTACACGTGCCAGATGGAAAAGCCTGCAGGCTGCCCTGGGCATGCCAGACTGGGAGGAATGAAACTGTTATCGACAGAATTAAGTCTCCGTATGGTGAAGTCTAAAGCCCCCGGACCTCAGAATGTAACCATATTTGGAGATAGGGTAGAAAGTGAGATAATTAGGCTGGACCCTAATCTAATATGTCTGGTCTCCTTACAAGAGGAGGACATTTGGACGCAGACCCACACAGGGAATGATGTGAAGACACAGGGAGAAGACAGCCATCAATAAGCCAAGGAGAGAGGCCTAGGACAGATCCATCCCTCAGGGTCCTCGGAAGGAACCAACTCTGCCCACACCTTGATCTCAAACTTCAAGCCTCCAAAAAAAAAACAAACAAACAAACTAAACCAAACAAAAAAACTTCTAGCCTCCAAAACTGTGAGAAAATAATTTTTTTAAGATTTTATTTATTTATTTGAGAGAGAGCGAGAGAGCAAGAAAGAGGGAGAAGGAGCAGGGGGGGAGGGGCAGAGGGAGAGGGAGAAGCCGACTCCCTGCAGAGCAGGGAGCCTGACCCAGGCTCGATCCCAGGACCCCAAGATCATGACCTGAGCCAAAGGCAGACACTTAACCCACTGAGCCACCCAGATGCACCTAAGAAAATAAATTTCTATTGCTTAAGCCAGCTCTAGCAAACTTAGTCACCAAAGCCCAAGGTCTTTTCCCATCTACCCGCCCAGCAGTCTGGTGACTGCAGAATCCACACTGGGCAGGGCATGACAGTGAGGCCCTGTCAACCTGGCAAACAGAGTTCTGGCTCATCAGAAAGCAGTGGCCCTGTGTAGACTGGGGTGTGCACGCGCATGCACACACACTCCCAGATCCCAGAGCACCGCCATCCCAATCTGACACATGCTGGTCCCCTCCCTTTCCTAAGTGCTTTCTGGTCTTTCTGTCTTAAAAACTTAAGAAACACATCTGTGTGTGCGCGTGCACACGTGCACACATGCACACACGCCCACACATTGGGGAAGAGGGAAGAGGGAATCTAGCTCTAAAAACCCTGTAGCTAACATTTCTTTATGCTAATTAATCATTGATATCTAGCACTTAGAATTACAATTAATATTCGGGTGCTATACGCCATACTTGATTGTTAAACTGTTTATGTAACTTCTTCGCACTTGCTGATAAAAAGCCATTACCCTCCTCATCACCCGAGCCCCTCTCTGGAAATTCCCCACCTTCCAGCAGCTAATGAGCCAATGCCTGGTACCAAAAGGGCCTCCAGAAGCTGCTCCCACAGTCTTGCCCCTCTATTCTGGTAAGAAGGACGCTGTCTGCCCTTGCTAGTTGTGACATGCTTTTCAGGTTCATCCCTGCTTTGTATGTTCCCAGCACTGTCCTCTAAATTCTTTAGGATGCGTTATTTCACAACAACTCCAAAGCATACACTGTTCACATTTCCTTTTGCATGTGAAGAACCTGAAGCTCAGAGAAATTAAGTAATTAGCCCAAGTCACAGGCAGAGCTAGAAACCACTGCTCCCTATTTTCTGACTGTAACCCCTGGGATTGGTAGGTCGGAATTATTTTATCCTTAGAAGAGGGGGGAAAAAAAAGAAACCCAAGCAGACAAAAAGAGTTCAAAGGCTGCGCCCCGGGTCCTGGAGAGTCTGGGTGTCCTCAGGGCTCCCCTTTTCTCCAGGTAAGTTCTCCCCTTATGCTAGCTCGTAGTAAAGATTCACAAAGAACAGGCAGTCCTGCGACGAAACAGCTTTCTAAAGTTCCCGCGACGGAAACTACTGGAACTCCAGAGGGCCCCTCACCTGCAGGGACCGTATCCCTTGGAGGGCAAGGCAGGAGAGAGCAGGTGGGGGGGGCGACCCATTTAACCTTTCAAAGCAATAGCAAAAGTCTGCGTAGCTGTCTGAGGACCCCCGCCCCCGCTCATGCCCCTGAGAGTGTTGCCGCGGGGGACCCTGCGCTCCAGTCCCTGAGCGCTCGCCGCCCACTGCCTGCACCGTCGCTCACACCAGGCAACATCGGGAGGCCCGCGATCTCCTGGCGACCTTCTAACTTTACTCTTGCCTTTCTCATGGCACTTAAACCCCTGTTAACCTGCACACTCACCCTAAAAACCAGTCCTGCTAACCAGCTGGCGTGGGTACAGTAGCACCCGGAGGGCAAAGTCATGGGACTGAAACCAGAAGAAAACGTATTCCTGAGAGGCGCGGGAGGCAGCTGGAAACCAGAAGGAGAGAGAAAGGAAGGCCAATTCCTACCTCCTACGGGACCCGATTAACTGGGCATTTGAGAACAAGAGTCGCTAGACCTAAGACCCCTCCCTCTCCTAATGAAGGCAGCTCCCCGGGGTTCCCAGCACCGCTCGCCGGAGAAACCCCCGGAGGAACCCACCCCCGCCGCCCGCCCCCGGCTTTGAGACCGAAAGCGGTGGGGGCGGGGAGCGTGGCTGACTTGGGCGGTCAAGAGATGCTCCTCATCGAATTCGGCTCTCCGATGAAACACCAAAGAAATATTCCTGAGGGCGTGTGTTATTGTTAAATAATGTTACTCATTTTAAAATTTCACAAGTAGTGTATTTTCATTGAAGAAAAAAAATGTTTAAAGAAGAAAAATAATCTTAATTTTTTTTTTTTTTAAAGAGAGAGAAAAGTCACCCATAATACAACCAGGACATAGCTACTTCCAACATTTAGTATACATGCGCTTTTCCCTCTCAAAAAAAACTAGATGCTACTTTACATAGACTCAAGAGCAGATCGTGAACATTTTTCCAGGTCAGGATAGCGGCTTCTGCCACCTCCCGTCTAGTGGCGACCGCGCGTTTCTTTCTTTCTTTTTTAAGATTTTATTTCTAGGGGCGCCTGGGTGGCTCAGTAGGTTAAGCATCTGCCTTCAGCTCAGGTCATGATCTCAGGGTCCAGGGATCGAGTCCGGTGTGGGGCTGCTTGCTCAGTGGGGAGCCTGCTTTTCCCTCTCCCACTCCCCTGCTTGTGTTCCCTCTCTCTGTCTCTCTCTCTCTGTCAAATAAATAAAATCTCTAAAAAAAATATGGAAAGAAAGAAGGAAAGAAAGATTTTATATCTAAGTAATCTCTACAACCCAACATGGGGCTTGATCTCACAACCCTGAGATCAAGAGTCATGTGCTTCCCCAGCCAGTGGGAGCCCCTCACCGTGTGCTTCTTTATATGGGTAAGAGATAAGGGTTTAAGCCAATCCCCCTACTGTTGTGCATTTGGATCCTTGCTGGATGAAATTTAAATTCTTTTATAAAGTAGCAGACACTGAGACTAGAGGAGGTGATACCCTGGCCCCGTGAAGCTCCCAAACGCATCATGCGCACTACTCGCTAACTACTCTGCATTTTACATCGTGTTCGCTTACAGTCCACCTCAGATCCCACCCAGGTTAGCCATGTCCAGGACCATGGGTTGCAGAGGCCATAGCATCATCTCTTACTTTGGCTTTCCCCTCTTAGCCCTTGGAGATAACAGATCACCAAAAAAGGGTGGTTTTAGCTAGATCTTGTTTCCAGAATCCTGTTATTCTTTGTTAGTGGACAGTGATGTCCAGATCACACTGTTGCCATCTCTCCGCCCACATTAGAGTTTCTGGCTGATCAGACAAAGGGCCCTGGAACTGGCTAGCAAGGGATTTAAACCCTCCTGCAGGGAGAGAGGGCTGAGACAGGGTAGGAAGGAAGAGACCCCCCCCCCACACACACACACAAGTGCACACACATACAGGCACACACAAGATACAAGCACACGGATAGGCACACACACACAGACACACAAGACAGGCGTGCACACACACAAGCACACACACAGGGATGCTCTAGAGCAATAGGAGATGAGAAGCTTTCTTAAGGACACAAAAGTTGTATCTTATGCATTTCAGAGGGAGAAAAGGCAGACCTAGGGACTGCATGTGAGCATCTATTTTGCCCCCAGAGAAGGGATGCCTGTGTGGGAGGCATCCTGGGGATGCTGTGCCAGTTTAGGGCTGAGATTACGTTGTCAGCTATACATTTCACACCATTGCAACCTCTGTTTTTTCTAGTCTCCGTGAGACCACTGTAAAGTCTCTCCCTGTCTCCGTGAGACCACTGTAAAGCCTCTGCCCGTCTCGTTTCCTCACTGTGACATTAAGAACACCTTTGAGGAACGCCTGTGCCTTTAAATGACTAAGACACCGCCTCTGAGGTCAGGAGGGCTGGGGTAGGAGTCCGGGAGGCCACCCCTGTTTTTGGCACTCCTCCCCTTAACCGGCCCACAGCTGGAGGCCGCTCGCGGAAGGCCCGTCTGGCAGGGAGTGCCCGAAAGCAGCCCGAGAGCCACACCCTTGACTTCCCTGTGTCCTTGTCTTCTTGGTAGCCACCCTCTCCAAATGGCCCTGACCTGAAAAGCTGAGGCCACCTTTGTCTTCTCTTCCTTGTTCTCCCAAACCTAAGTGCGCACTCTTGTCAAGTTCTGTGGGATCTTTCTTCCCACTTCCCTGCTCCCGTTTCTTTCTTTGCATTTCCAGAGCGAGTGCCCTCACTCGGGCCTTTCCCCTCCCCTTGGACCGACTTCCAGCCTCCGGTTTGTCTTCACCATTCCCACTCTACCTTTTTAACTCCTCCCAGCCCATGGTCTCGACTAAGAACCCTAATAAATGATGTGCATTATATTGTCCTCCTGCTAGAAAACTCTCCGTGGGTCCCCATGGCCTGGCAGGAAGAGCCCACCACAGCTAGGCTTTGCCCTGCCCGCCCACCATTTTCTCGCCTGGCTGCTTCCATCTCCCGGATGTGCCAAACCGTCCAGTCTTCCCTGAGATGCCCATCTTTCCCTGGAGTTCCACCCCCTGAATGCCTCACCTTTGTCATCTTTACTTTTGGTGTCAGAATGACTGTTCAAAGCAAATCTCCATCAATCTCAATTATCTCTCAACCACAAGAAAGCCCTCCCTCTTCTATGGCTTTATTCTTTGTACCTTTCACTGCCCTTATTTTATTATCTGGTTAATGTCTTATCTCTCCTATTGGATTACATTTCCTGAAGGGTGGAGGCTGAGTTTTGTTGGTCATTGTAGCGCCTGCAGCCCCAGGAAATTCTGAGTTTCTGGGCGCTGGCTCAGTAATTACCGGTGATTACCCTGGCAGCTCTATCGGATACACTACACCCTTGAAGACGTGGTCACTGGCCCTGGAAGGCTCAAAAGCTGACCCACCTCCTGGGCTCCCCCCGGCCTGAGAGCAGATGCCTACACTTGCAAAAGGAGTTCAGACTAGTGTTATGGACTGAATTGTGCCCCTCCCCCAATCCATATGTTGAAGTCCTAACCCTCAGTATGGCCCTACCTGGAGATAGAGTCTTTAACCAAGGTAATCAAGTTAAATGAGGTCATCGGGGTGGACCTTAATCCAATTTGACTGGGGTCCTTATAAGAAGGAGACATGTGGGGGTGCCTGGGTCTCAGCCGTTGAGCTTCTACCTTCAGCTCCGGTCATGATCCCAGGGTCCTGGGATCGAGCCCCGCATCGGGCTCCCTGCTCCGCAGGAAGCCTGCTTCTCCCTCTCCCACTCCCCCTGCTTGTATTCCCTCTCCTCGCTGTGTCTCTCTCTGTCAAATAAATAAATAAAGTCTTAAAAAAAAAAAAAAAAAGACATGTGGACCCAGAGACTGACTTGAATAGAGCAAAAAAAGTGAATGTGGAGATCCAGGAAGAACATCATCTACAATCCAAGGATCTCCGGAGGCTACCAGAAGCTGGGAGAGGGGCCTGGAATAGATCCTTCCCTCACTGCTCTTAGAAGGAACTAACCATACTGACACTGTGATACCCAGCTTCTAGGCCCCAGACTGTGAGACACTCATTTCTGCTGTTCCAAGCCAGCGAGTATGTGGTGCTGTGTTAGAGCGGCCCCTGCAAACCGTAACAGCTGGATTCCTGAGAAACACAAGGAGGGCAAAGCCAAGTCTCTGAGATCCTCTGAGCAGCAATTAGCCCGTGCCGGCAGCCGAGCAGACGCGGCTCGTCCGCCTCCCAGGACAAGGGCCTGCCTGACACAGCCCTTTGAAGAGAGTGTTTTGCTTCTGCTTTTGGGCAGGGGAGGGCAGCCCTGGGGATGGGGACAGGAAATCCTGCTGAAAGGCAGACCCTCCTTCCAGGCTCTAAGCGCTTCCAGCCAAACTCTTTTGAAGCAGGGAAAAAAAAAAGGGGGAAGGACGTCTTAAACCCTGCAAGAGCCCCTTTGCTCTGCCCTGGAAACTCCGCCCTAATCACCACCTTCCACTGTGGCTCCTGGTGCGTCCCTCCTTCTCAGCAGGGGGCCCAGGGATGTGGAAATGCCTTTCCTCCAGACTCTTAAGGGGCATTTCCTGAACCCTCCTTAACCAAAATATGTCCTCCCACCCCTGGGGAGCCCCGACAGACATGCTAATTATACCGAGGTTGATTCCATATAATTAGGTTTAACTAAGTGTAAGGGGCTCCCCCATTAGCAGACAGGAAAACCAAGGCCTGGCGGGCCTCACGTTAAGGCTCTCTGCTGCCAGGAAACGGAAGCCAGAGCTTCTGCCCTTCTGGAGTCAGTCCCGAGCCCTCCTGCAGTGAAGGCAGTAGGCAGGGAAAGGCGAGGGCAAAGCCTGAGGGTGTGAATGCAATCCAGTGAATGAGCAATGCGCTCAGGAGGAACCTCCCTGCCTGGAGGCCGGGCCCCAGGCCCCGGCCCAACCACATCGGCGTGAACACGTAGGCTTCCAGGCCTCACTAGAGAGCTCTGAACCAGTACGCCAGCCACGGGCCGCGTGTGATTACTAGACACTTAAAAGCTGAGACATGTAGTAAGTGTAACATGCACACTGGACTTCAGGACTTCGTCTTTAAAAAGGGATATAAAATGTCTTGCTAAAAAAATATTGCTTCCACGTTAAATGGATACTATTTTATATGAGGCGCTAAATCGATTATACTACTGAAATTAAGTTCACTTCTTTTTACCCTTTTTACTAGGGTGACTAGAAAAGTTAAGTGACACGTGAGTCTCAGCTGGGTCTTTCTCTTGGAAGGCACTACGCTGGGGACTGCTCGAAGCACAGGCTCACGCCAGATCCTTAGCACGAGCCAGCAGGGTGGTGCTATTCTCATTTCCATTTTGCAGAGATCACACTCAGGCGCTGAGAGGTTAAGAAACCTGCCCGAGGACACACAGGAAGGAGAGGGAAAAAATGCAAGAGGAGCGCCAGAGTGGCCGCTGAGATCTGTGAGGAGGGCATCCCTGAGGGTTGGCCCGCACTAGGATGGCGGCAGGGAGGTAGAGAAAAATGAGCAGGTTTTTAAAATATATATATTTTTTATTTGTTTATTTGACAGAGAGAGAGGGAACACAAGCAGGGGGAGTGGGAGAGGGAGAAGCGGGCTTCCTGCCGAGCAGGGAGCCCGATGCAGGGGCTCGATCCCAGGACCCCGGGACCATGACCTGAGCCGAAGGCGGACGCCCAACGACTGAGCCACCCAGGTGCCCCCAAATGGGCAGATTAGAGATAGATTCTCAGGTAGAAGTAGTCGGCGTGAGTAGTATGTGAGGACGGTGAGGAGGGGAGAAAGAATACCCCCAGGCATCTAGGGCACAGGAGCATTTGGGGTCACAGGGCTGAGTGACACAGGAGGAAGACACAGATGTAACATTCAATCCTCACTTTTCCATTTACTGACTGAGTTATCCGGAAGTTATGTCACCTCTTAGGACTCAATTTCCTTGGCTAGCAAACGGGAAAAACAGAGCCTCTCCTAACAGATTGTCAGGAAAAAGAAATAGGATGATGTATACAAAAGTGCTGCATCGGTGTTTGTGAATTGTTTATAAAGAGAGAAAACAATTAAAAACAAAAAAGAGTGAGAAGTTTCAGGATCCAGAAACATTCCTGGCCTCCCCTCTCTGTCATTTCCCAGGGCGGCCACATCAATGATTAGCTCAGGCGGCCCCTTCCTGGGAGGCACATCAAAGCGAGCACAATTGGAATGGCTTCTTTCTCCCAGGGAGGCTGCCTCACTGGGGTCACAGCCCCGTTCTCACAGGAGGACCTGGACCAGAGCCACAGAGCCAAGCAAATTCCCACAATGTCAGGGCAGACCTGGGCAGAGATCCAAGAGGTGGGGGTCCATCTGGGCTCCTCTCCTCCCACCCCAAGGGACAGGTTTCCTTGTGCAAGGCCCCCAGATCCACAGCCACATACTTTCAGGGAAAAACTCACCCCCCTCTCAGAGCCTTTACCAGGTGACGGCACAACCCCCCCCCAAATCTGCCCAATGCCACGAGTGATACATTGTATTCTGAGAATGACGCCCTCTGGAGTTGTGCAGCAAGAGCTCCGTGAATCAAAGCCAATTGCTGGATGCTTCCTCTGGCCCTACATAGCTCAGGCAAATACAGAGCAACAGGAGGGTTCTCTCTGTCTCTTTCTGCACTCCTGTCTTGTAATACCCGGCACTGTCCCGAGTCCAGCTCTTCCTCAGTTGCAGTCCCAGCTGGAAGATCTGACTGACTGAGGGGCCCTTCCGCCATCCTGCCTGGGTCTCTAGCCTGACCTTAGTACACTAAGTTGATATTTCTAACTGTCATGGAGCCTGGGCAGGGTAGAGCCTACTCCTGTCTGATGTGTGGTACTCAGTAAATGTTTGTTGAACGAACGAACAATGAATGAATGAGTTTGTCTCTGCTAAGATCTCTGCTGATAAAGGCTTCCTACAGAGATGGTTGCATTTTAATGAAAGGTTCTTTTTTTTTTAAGATTTTATTTATTTATTTGACAGAGAGAGATCACAAGTAGGCAGACAGGCAGGCAGAGGGAGAGGGAGAAGCAGGCTCCCTGCTGAGCAGGGAGCACCGTGCGGGGCTCCATCCCAGACCCTGGGATCATGACCTGAGCCAAAGGCAGACGCTTAACCAACTGAGCCACCCAGGTGCCCCTAGAAGGTTCTTTAATACCAAGACAACTTCGGGGCGCCTGGGTGGCTCAGTTGGTTAAGCGTCTCTCTCCCTCTCCCCTTCCTCCTGCTCTCTAAAATAAACAAATAAAATCTTTAAAAGAAAAAAAACCCCGACAACTTCAGGAGTCAAAGGATTGACCACTCTACTGATAGCATACCTGCCGTGACCCTTAGGGAAAAGGAGCCTTTCCAATTTTTCTCAGCTGACGCTAAGTAGGCAACCACCCACCGCCCCAGCCTCCCTGTTGGAAAATTGCAGGCGGGTTGGACTGGGGCTCTTGGAGGCAGCTTTCCAGCTCCATTCCCTGGCAGAGCTGTTAGGTGTCTGGAGCCCGTGAGGAGGCTGACTTTTCTCATGTCAAGGCCCAAGCTTGCTATCTAGGCCTGGGTACTCTGGGCCACACTTTCCACACCGTCTGAAGGATCCTCACCTCCTGATTAATCATCATGGGCGTTTTCCATGTATCATTTTGGAGCGTCTGTGAACAACACCATTTCTCAACAGGGCTGAGACTAGGGTGAGGAGAGTGGGTTCCTCAGCTCGGTGCAAAATTTGAGTGAGGGGGTTCTGAAACTTAGTTATTGAGATAAGCAATATTTGGATGTAATCATTTCAAAAACTGAAATTAATGCAAAATAATCCACAATGAACAAAGTGTCAAAATTTTTTAGATTAGAATTTTATTTTGATGACTGAGTTTTATTTTGAAGATTTTTATTTATTTATTTGACAGAGAGAGAAAGCAGCAGGCAGAGGGAGAGTGAGAAGCAGGCTCCCCGCTAAGCAGGGAGCCCGATGCGGGACTCGATCCCAGGACCCCGGGATCACAACCTGAGCCGAAGGCAGACGCTTAACGACTGAGCCACCCAGGCGCCCTGTTGATGACTGAGGTGTTTTTTTTTTTTGGCACCCCCTTAAATTCTGTGCCAGAGCGAGTACTTCACTCACCTCCTTCTAAGTCTGCCTCCAAGAGTCGAGTTGGGGTCTCTAACTGGTGTTGGTCTTGCACGGCCTTTAATTGGTGAGAGCCACTTCAAGGAGGTTAGTAGGATGGTAATTGGTCTGGGGGCCCATTTACCTCTTTCAGAAAGTCAGGCAAACAGAGCGGCAGGGGGCCAAGTCTATTGTTCCAAAGCTTCCACAGACCTTGAACAGCCCTTGGGCTCTGCGGTCTGCTGATCAGAGGTGCAAAGGTTTATGAACAACCCAAGGCCTTTGATATGGTTGCCAACACCCACATTTTCCATTCTGGGAACAATGCCACCGAGGGCCACAGCCACCCTCCCCCACCCACGTGAGGAAGTGTCTGCTGGTTGCCAGTGGGGACAGGTCCTGTGAGGTCAAGGGTCAGAAGGACGGAGGCGTCTTTCTCATCCTGGCTGCCTGCCCTCTTCCCTCTGGTACACACCGACATCTCCACCCTTTTTGCACTTCCCAAACCTGTGCTTGTCTTACTCCTTTTGCCCTCCTTGGCCAAAGCAATTTCTTTTTTCAGAAATTGCAAAAAAAGAGGGACCCCCTGGGTGGCTCAGTCAGTTAAGCGTCTGCCTTCAGTTCATGATCCCAGCGTCCTGGGATCAAGTCCCGCCTCAAGCTCCCTGCTCGGGGGGGGGGGGGGGGGGGGTCTGCTTCTCCCTCTGCCCCTCCCCACTGCTCGTGCTCTCTCTCACTTGCGCTCTCTCTCAAGTAAATAAATAAAATCTTTTAAAAAAGGAAAAGAAAATGCAAAAAAAAAAAAAAAAAAGAGTGAGCCACCTTGTTAATACAAGCAGGGAGACCCAACCTCAAGTTCCCCTAACTGACGCCTCTTGAACTCTCTACCGAAAAACCGGGGCGTCAAACTCGTCGACAAAGTCCCTTTGGGGGAATCCACCATCTGGGGCTACCCCCCAGAAAGGGAGGTATCCGGGCTACTTGGACTGCTGTTTTGGAGAAATGCAGGTGAACAAAAGGTGGTTTCCAGTAGGCAAAATGTTTTTTCCACTTCCTGTTCTTTGCTAGTTTGTCTTGTTCCGGCGTTAAACCGCTGAATTTCGGAATCAGATGAAACTTATCGTAAGTCAAGGCCTGCCACAAGTTCTCCATCGACCCGTACCCTGATAACCAAACCAAAAGAACAGACTTTTGCAATGAGGCAGAACTCACTGTTCTGAATCAGGCTCTTAGGCTGAGCCTGGATTTCTTGAGAATTTTCCTTCGAAGGCTGACCTAATGGAGCTGTGCATTTTTTCAGGGGAAGCCCGCGCCTGGCTTCACTTCCTCCGGCACCAGCCGGTAGGGACGGCCGCGGTGGGTTCCGGCCCCGTCGTCCGGCCCCGGCGAGGACGCTGCGAAGCGCGGCAGAGCCCGGAGCGGGGAGAGCCCCGGCAGCACGCACAGCGCCAACCCCGCGGCTTGCGTCACCCTCCCGGAAACGGAAGTGTGGGCGCCTGTTTTGTTGCTGTGGCAACAAAAGCCACCGAGCGGCCGACCGGAGAAAGCCCCGCCCTTTAAATGGGGGGCGGAGGGGAGTTTCAAGCACCTTGTGTCCCCAGGGACTGGACCTCGCTCAGTCGGGGGAGAAGCCAGCATCCGAAGACGTCCGTGACGCAGAGGAAGCCAGGGGAGACAGTGGGCGGCTGGTCATCACTGACTCACGGTCACAGAACTCAGAGCAGCGGGGGGACCCCTCACTTCCCTGGTAAAGGAACCGGAGGTCGGAAAGCCCTGGTTCCGGGCCCTTCTGCCAGGGAGTGGCAAAGCCAGATCCACCGCCCTCCGGCCTTCTGTTTGTAGAGCTGGAACAGTTTGCAAACGCTCTCACGTGCTCTCATTCCACCCAATCCTCAACGAAGACCACACATTGGGTTCTTCCACCGAGGGGCCAAACGAGGGCAGCTTAGTTTCCTCATCTGAGAGAAGAGTAGTCTTCTAATGAATTCTTATTAGGATTAAATGAGGTAATAGTTTGGGAATCCAAGAGGATATAATAAAGGGCACCCCTCATTCCTTACAAAGCCCTGAGTGAGAGATGGGCAAGAAGAAATCGAACATACGGGATCAAAAGTAGTAACTTTATCGCTGATCAATTTTTTTGTTGGAGTCAGTGGTTTGTATCTGTAGGTAAGAGAACAGAATTAGGCAGGTACCCACACAGGTTGAGGCAGGCCTCTGGATAGGGGACTGTCCCTGTAAACCATGGAGAACAGAGCCCATGGCATGTTCAGGAGGCCAGCTGCCAAGGAGGAGAAGGGCTGAGCTATGCATCTGGGGTTCCTTCCCCCATACTTACCACTGAGAAGTGGCTGCCCGCTTCCACTCCGAGGGAGGAGTGAGTCAAGGACTAGAGAGATGCCAGAAATCTCGGGCTAGAAGAGTTTCCTCTGTGCGGAAGGGAACATCAGAGCCGAGGAAGACATTTTTTCGACCTTAATAAGTAAGCACTAGTACTTGGTACAATAGTAAGGGCTCAATAAAAGTTAGCTCTTACTATTATTATTCTGGCTGTTGCCTGTTGGTCATACCCGAGACTGCTTTACCTTCACCAGTGTGACTTCTCTGTGTCTCCCCTTATTAGATGTGTGACATCAGGCATGTTACTTACTCTCCCTAAGTCGGTGTCCTCCTGTGTAATAATACCTGCAAGACTACATGACTTCAATGTAAAGGACTTTAGCACAATACCTGAAACATAGTAAGTGTTCAATGAATGGTGACAGTTGCTGTTATAAAAAGGACTGGCGAGGGGCGCCTGGGTGGCTCAGTCCTTAAGGGTCTGCCTTTGGCTCAGGTCCTGATCCCAGGGTCCTGGGATGGAGCCCGCATCAGGCTTCCTGCTCGGCCAGGAGCCTGCTTCTCCCTCTCCCGCTCCCCCTGCTTGTGTTCCCTCTCTAGCTGTCTCTCTCTCTCTGTGTCAGATAAATAAAATCTTAAAAAAAAAAAAAAAAAAGGACTGGTGAGTCCAGCGCAAAATCAGTGCAAAATTAAGACAGAGACATGATTGATTTTGAAGCGGCATGTGAAGGAAAGGCTGGCTACTATCCATTAGAATTAGAGCAATTGCTTCTGTGGGATCCACAATCCAGACACCTGATGGGGAAGCCCTCGGAGCACTGCCAAACCCTTTGGGCTTTCCCCCATCACTTTCCCTACACTGAGGAAAAACTCGATTCCGTGTTCACCTGTGGAAGATGATGACAATCTGGAGGCTGTGAGCTCCTTGGGAAAGGAAAATGAAGTGCTATTTTATGCGGGGACCAAGATGGCTTGAGCGAGTCACAGGATCTAAGAGTCACTGTCTGAGCCCCAGAAGGGTAGATACTGAGGCTGTTTTACTCACTGCTTTGTTGTTAGCCCCTCACCGTGGTGGGTGGCACATAGCACACATTTAATAAATATTTGCTGAATAAGTAAGTGAATGGATCAGGTTGCTCTGCACACCAGCCACGGGGAGATAGTGCCTAAGAGAATGCAGTCTGACTTTCTTTCTACATCTAAGGCATGCTGAACCAGAAGCATTTGCACAATCCCTGATTTTGGTCTTGCTTAAAGGAGGAGGGAGGGAGAAGGAGGTAATCCAGAGAACTATAGATTCCTGATTTTTTTTTTTCCTTCGAAAGCCCAGTGGATATTATTTTGAATGTGGGAACTTGAGTTACACGTGCTAAAGATTTCCTATGCAAAGTGAGATAAGAAAGAGTGGAAATGTAATATCTTGGCAAGGAGGGTCAACTGTAGGAATAGTCCACTTTGAGACAGGGATGGATGTAGGACCCTGGAAGATTTAATGAAATTTCATTCTAACGTCTCAGACACCCAAAGAAGCTAACACACACTTTATATAATAGCGAAAGACTGGACACAAGTCCATCCACAGGGGGACCTACGTAATTGTGTATCGTCCAGTTGTGAAAAGTAAGAGAAGTGACTTTGTGTATTAATATGATCCCTGTTGTGTGTCGTCATGTGAAAAAA
The DNA here is from genome assembly GCF_009762305.2 of Zalophus californianus. Lineage (NCBI taxonomy): Eukaryota > Metazoa > Chordata > Mammalia > Carnivora > Otariidae > Zalophus > Zalophus californianus. The sequence continues at coordinate 19,181,041 of NC_045606.1, read as the reverse complement.
AGGGTATGGAACAGTGTGTGTGGAGTATGCTAGTATTACCCAAGAAGGGAAAATACAACTACTTATATGTATTTGCCCCCTTTTTAATTTTTTTTAAAAGATTTTATTTATTTATTTGACAGAGAGAGAGAGACAGTGAGAGAGGGAACATAAGCAGGGGGAGTGGGAGAGGGAGAAGCAGGCTTCCTGCGGAGCAGGGAGCCCGACGTGGGGCTCGATCCCAGGACCCTGGGATCATGACCTGAGCTGAAGGCAGCCGCTTAACGACTGAGCCACCCAGGCTCCCCTGCCTCTTTTTTTAATGGAAAGAAAAACCAAACACTAGTTAAAACGGTTATCCGTAAGGAGGTGGGGGGATAGAGTGAAGGGGAGAGAGAAGCTAGACTTGACTGCTCTCAATGCTCTTTGTTTTGTAGATTTGACTCTGGAACCATGTACATAATTTAAACAATTATAAAACACAATTTAATAGACATGGGTTAAAAAAAGAAGTTCCTGGGACACCTGGTTAGCTCAGTCAGTAGAGCATGTGGCTCTTGATCTTGGGCCCCATGATGGTGTAGAGATTGCTTAAATAAATTTTTTTAAAAATTCTTAAAAATTGAAAGCAAATGAAACAAATGAATCTAATTGTGTATTGAATTAGTGACTTAACTATACAGAGAGGAATTCTTTTTTTTTTTCAAAGATTTTATTTTCAAGTAATCTCTCCACCCCATGTGGGGTCTGAACTCACAACCCAAGATCTAGGGTTGCATGCTCCACTGACTGGACCCAGCCAGGCACCCCCAGAGAAATTATTTCTAATAATTTTAAATTCTAGTGAGCTGACTATATCCCTACTATGATATATCCTGAAGATAAAAAAGAACTGTGTATTGGTTTGCTAGGGCTGCACAAACCGGGTGGCTGATAAAACAGAAATTTATTGCCTCACAGTTGTGGAAGCTGGAAGTCTAAGATCAAGAAGCCGGCAGTGTTGGTTTCTTCTGAGACCTCCCTCCCTGGCTTGTAGATGGCTGTCTTCTCCCCATGTCTTCACGTGGTCTCCCTCTGTACACGTCCGCGTCTTAATCTCCTCTCCCTAACCACACCAGTATACAGGATGAGGGCCCACCTTAACGACCTCATTTAACCTTAATACCTTGAAATATGGTCACATTCTGAAGTACTTCAATATATTAATGGGGGGGGGACACGTTCAGCCATAATAAACTCTAAAGAAACTTAAAACTATATTCTATGTTGTAGTAGTAATACTGGTATTAGGGTGTGTGTGTGGAGGGGGGGGTAATTTGAATTTTACTCCTAGCTAGGGCCCCAGATACCATGAAGCAGAGATAAGCCATACGTGTTTCCCTTTCCACATTCCTGACCTGTAAAATCATGACCAAATTTAAAATTTGTTTAAGCTGCTGAGTCTGGGGATAATTTGTTATGCAACCATACTAAGCAGAAGAGAAACATTTTGTACCTCCCATCCCCAATAAAGGGGGGTGGGGCTGGATTTTACCAAGACTCTGGGTATAATTCCACTGACCGGTTTGCAGGATTTTTTTTTTTAAAGATTTTATTTATTTGAGAGAGAGAGAGAGAACGAGAGCAAGAGCGCACAAACAGGTGGAGGGGCAGAGAGAGAGGGAGAAGCAGACTCCCTGCTGAGTGGGGAGTCTGATGTGGGGCTTGATCCCAGGATCCTAAAGGCAGAGGTTTAACTGACTGAGCCACCCAGACGCACCTGACCAGTGTTCAGGATTAAGGAACATGTAGGGGGGCACCTGGGTGGCTCAGTTGGTTAGGAATCCAACTCTTGGTTTCAGTTCAGGTCATGATCCCAGGGTCGTGAGTTCGAGCCCCATGTCAGGCTCCACGCTCAGCAGGGAGTATGCTTGAAGATTCTCTCTCCCTCTCCCTCAGCCCCTCCCCCTGCTTGCGCTCTCATGCTCTCTCTCTCTTAAATAAATAAATCTTAAAAAAAAAAAAAGGAACATGTAGAGGAACATGATGCCACAGAAATACAATCAGAAAAGCCCAGAATGTGGAAATCTCTGATCTGGACAAATGATCCTGCTTTTTCAACAAAAAAAGTTGCAAGAAGAGAGAAAGAGAAGGGGAATTTGTAGGTTAAGAGACTTGAGAAACAGATCAGTCATACAAATTTGACATGTGGGCTTTGTTTGGATCCTGATGGCAGACAGACTGAAACAAAAATATTATTCATGATACAATTAGGAAAACTTGTATACTAACTGAACATTTGATGCTATGAAAATTATGGTCAATCTTTTTAAGTTTGATGTTACTGTGGTTATGTTTTGTTTTGTTTTAAAGGTCTTTATCTCAAAGAGATAGATGCTGAAGGAAATGGAAATGATGTAACATACGGGGTTTTTGCCAAAATAATCATGAGTGTTGTGGGAGTGGGGGGAAGGGAGGTAGGAAGTAGAGGGTTCTAGATGAAACAGGATTGGCCCTGGGCTGGGAGATGAGTGCATGGGACCTTATTTTACTATTTTCTCTAATTTCATATGTTTGAAAATGTCCATAATAAAAAGGGTGTTTTTTAAAAAGATTTTATTTTTAAGTAATCTCTACACCCAATGTGGGGCTCAAACTCACAACCCCAAGGTCAAGAGTCACATGCTCTACTAGAATGGGCCAGCCGGGCACCCCAAGAGTGTTTTGTTCTTGAGCAGCAAACTTTATTCTTCAAAATATTTGAAGGTATAATTCACTTAATAAGCATTTTATTCAACATTTATTGAGCTCTTATTGTGTGCCAGACACTAAGCTAAACTCTGAGGCTACAGAAATGGGTCAGTCACGACACTGTCTCCTTAAAGCTTATAGTCTAGTGACAAAGTATGTACACAAATGAAGTATAAGGAGAAGAAAATGCTCTGTGCCACAGAAAGTAGTAGGCTGCCTGTCTAGGACAGTTTCAGGCAAGAGTGTATCTTCGTAGAATCCACTCCCACCCAACAATGACTGAGAGCTTTACTCAGCATCTCCACCCAAGTCTCCCAGAACCTAGCACAGTATAGGTTTGAACTTACGTGGAAAATATGACCTCAAATTATTTGAAAGTGGCTGCAGCCTTCCTAACATTACAGAGGGGTGGTCAGCTTTGTGTTATCTGCTTCATGGTTGTCTTAGCTCAGGCCACCGTAACAAAATATCACAGACTGGCTGGGAAGCCCAAGATCAAGGGGCCAGCTGTTTCAGTTCCTGATGACAGCCCTCTTCCTTGCTCACAGATAGCAGCCTTCAGCTGTGTCCCCACTTGAGGCGAGAGAGTGCCTCAGTGTCTCTTCTCTAATCCCATCGTGAGGGTCCTTTCCTCGGGGTCTCAGCTAAACCTAATCATCTCCTAAAGGCGCTATCTCCAAATATTATCACAATGGGGGTTAGGGCCTCCACATTAGAATTTGGAGAGGGGTGCCCCTGGATGGCTCAGTCGGTGAAGCGTCAGAGTCTTAGTTTTGGCTCAGGTCATGATCTCAGGGTCGTGAGATAGAGCCCCACGTCAGGCTCTGTGGTCAGTGCAGAGTCGGCTTCAGATTCTTTCTCCCTCTCCCCTCTGCCCCTCTCTGCTCCCACTCTCTCTCTCTGTCTAATAAATAAATAAAATCTTTTAAAAAATAGATTCTCTCTCTCTCCCTCTGCCCCAACCTAGCCCTCCCCACTGCCTGTTCATGCACGCATGCAGGCGCTCACCCTCTCTCTAAAAAAAAAAACAAAAACAACAAACAAACAAAAACAAAAAAGACTTGGGGGGGACACAATCAGTCCATAGTAGTGGTCTACTTCAGAGTGTCTTCAAGATGTGGCTCACAGACCCAAGAGCATCAGAATCACCTGCTTTTTAAAAAATATTCAATATCAGGAGCACCTGGGTGACTCAGTCAGGTGACTGTCGACCTTTTGACTTCCGCTCAGGTCATGATCTTGGGGTCCTGGGATCAAGCCCTGTGTCAGTCTCTGCGCTCAGCCCAGAGTCTGCTTGTCCCTCTCCCTCTGTTCCTGCCTTCACTCTCTCTCTATCTCTAAAATAAATTTTAAAAATAAATAAATAAATAATAAAAATACTTAATATCAGAAACTTTGCCCCAGATTCAATAGGGCCAAGCTGGGCCCTGGCATCTGACTATTTTATTTTTATTATTTATTTATTTGTTTGTTTATTTATTTTAAGATTTTTATTTATTTATTTGACAAGAGAGAGACACAGCGAGAGAGGGAACACAAGCAGGGGGAGTAGGGGAGGGAGACGCAGGCTTCCCGCGGAGCAGGGAGCCCGACGCGGGGCTCGATCCCAGGACCCTGGGACCATGACCTGAGCCGAAGGCAGACGCTTAACCACTGACCCACCCAGGTGCCCCTTATTTTTTATTTTTTAAAAAAGATTTATTTATTTGAGAGAGAGAGAGAAAGCTGGTGGGGGGCAGAGGGAGAGAGAGAATCTCAAGCAGACTCCCCCCTGAGCATGGAGCCCGATGATCTCACAACCCTGAGATCATGACCTGAGCGAAAATCAAGAGTCAGACACTTAGGGGCGCCTGGGTGGCTCAGTCGGTCGGGCATCTGCCTTCGGCTCAGGTCATGATCCCAGGTCCTGGGATCGAGCCCCACATCGGGCCCCCTGCTCCGCGGGGAGCCTGCTTCTCCCTGTGCCTGCCGCTCCCCCTGCTTGTGCTCTCTATCCAAAAGAAGAGTCAGATACTTAACCGACTGAGCCACCCAGTGCCCCTACATCTGACTATTTTAATAATTTCTGGTCATTTTCTTGAGGCTCCTTGTTGAACCCACTGGCTGAAAAATGCCAGGCCAGTAGGGGCACCCACATATGGGAAAGGAGCAACTTAAGCATTAAATTTCATAAGGTCACTATTTCCATGCCCCAATTTATTTTTTTAATTAATTTTTTTCATTATGTTTTTAATTTTAATTCTAGTATAGTGAACACACAGTGTTCTATTAGTTTCAGGTGTACAATATAGTGGTTTAACAATTCTATGCATGTCTCAGTGCTCATCATAGTAAGTGTATTCTTCATCCCCTTCACCTATTCCACCCATCAGCCCCCCACCTCCATGCCCCAATTTCTACTTTCTGGTTTTGGTTTTAGATTTATCTTGCATTTCTTTTGCTTTTCAAGTTCGAGGACTGATGGCCAACACACCTCCTGACTCTGGGTCCAAGCACCCAGCCTTCTCTCCAGGGCAAATACTAATTCTTCCTCTTATCATAATCGCCCATATCTGGACATAGTCACTATTTTGTACTCATCTGAGTTAATCCAACTTATACTTGCATTATTTTCTTTGGCTGAAGACTTTGGAAAGCAGCATGAAGTTTGGGGATTTTTCTTTTCTTTCCAGAATGAGAAAATTCTTCTTCAACACAAGGCCTTTAGGATTTTCATTCCCAGTCCTTCATCTTCATTTAAAACCTTTGCACCCACTCAAGAAAAAGAAGATTTTCTAGACCTTTTCAAGGAATTACACACATGGTTTATTAGAACATAAATTCCTTTCTAGAACTGTGACTTGGGGGGCACCTGGGTGGCTCAGTCAGTTCAGCAGCCCACTCCTGATTTCATCTCAGGTCCTGGGACTGAGCCTGGCGTCGGGCTCCGCACTCAGCCTGGAGTCTGCTTGAGGAGTCTCTCTCTCCTGCTCCCTCTGCTCCTCCCCCACACGTGCTCGCACACTCTTTCTCTCTTTCTAAGATAAATAAATCTTTAAAAAAATAAATAAAAATAAAACTGTGACTTTGCTTTGGTTCACTAAAATGTGCAATGCATTTCACGGAATTAATTTCCAAAACACTTTTAGGTCTTGGAATGAGTTTCAGGGTTCTACAGTGAACTGTTGATAATTGCAAGCTGATTATTTCAATTTGTTGACATTTTTGCCTCCCCCACGTCTTGCCATTGCCCGCTTGTGTGTGGCTTCCCTGCTTTAAGCCACCAGTCCAAAACGATTGAGCACCTTGTCGTCCGCTGGGTGCCAGGCACATGGAATGACAGCGTAAGAGGCAAATTCACATTCCCTACCTTTAGAATTAAAATGCAGATAGGGAGATAAGGCAATCACAAGAGATTATAAAACAATTTAAAGCAGCCAAATAGGACTGGCCACGCTCCAAATGGTTCCTTTCTGGGAATCTGTATTAGTCCGCCAGTTTGATTGCCTAGCTGGACTGAGTGGCTGGTTCTCTGCAGCCCTCTTTGACCAAGCGTGAGCTATCAGAGAAAGCAATCTGGCACTTTCTCCGGGGTCTGTGAAACAACCTGCACTTGGTATAAATCTGCAGGAAAGAGAAGGGAGCAGCCATGGTGTTTTGTCCCCAAAACTTTTCTACAAAGTTGAGGCGTCCCTGGACTGCATTACTGAGAGAGAATCTGACTTCCAAGCAGTACTTGGAAAAAGCCACTGCCAAGGCCACTCTCCACACTCCTCCTCTCTTCTCTCACCTCAGTCATGGCTGTTAGGCAAACTCCATCCCCCTTTCCCTTCCAGCTCCAGTCCACTCATCAGGGAGTACCTTTTCCCAGGGGGCCAGCCTTCTGTAACCTCTACACCACCGTCTGCAGTGAGCTCTGTCGTTAATGCAGCTCCTTGATTCACCTCGTCGATTGGCCAAAGCATCCTTAAGCGCTTATGTACATTTCTTTTTAAGCAACATTTAATAATTCTCAAACTCTGGAAAGCAGAACCATACCCCAAGGCCCAGACAGAGTCTGAGAGCTGGCTAATTCATTTTCTCTTTGTTTTAAATAACTAGCTTGTAGCACCATTTCAAAGCACTGACTTTCTTTTTTTTTCTTTTTAAGAGTTTTAAATTTATTTGTCAGAGAGCGCAAGCACAAGCAGGGGGAGTGGGAGAGGGAGAAGCAGGCTCCCCGCTGAGCAGGGAGCCCGATGCAGGGCTCGATCCCAGGACTCTGGGATCATGACCTGAGCCAAAGGCAGACGCTTAACGACTGAGCCACCCAGGTGTTCCTCAAAGCACTGACTTTCATTCTTGGCATTTTCTGTCTTATAACGTGCCAAATGCACAATATTGCAAGACAGCAAGATCGGGACCCTTGGTCCTGGGGTTAGGCTCTGATGCTGTGATCTCCTCAAAGTGCACAGGTGGTATTATACCCTCTGTACCTAGCGCTTATTCAGTCAAGATACAGAAATCAAATAAAATGCCTGTTTGATGCTTACTGAATCCCCCCTGGGAAGAGAACTGCAGGAGGTGAGGGAGTTAATTTCCCACGAGACAGATCTTCAAGGTGCAGCTGACTCCAGGAAATTTGCCACCTGGCCTTCCAGACAGAACGGTTCAATGGGCCATTGTGCCTCATCCACTAAAGGCCTCTCGGGCCCTCTTTGAATTATAAGTCAACTTTACACGGAATCCAGGATTTCTACACGCTCGCTGAGTGTTGCTAGAGAACTAGGATTTCGGGCTTTCCTACCACATCGATGCTTTTTTGCCTGTTCCGCTAAGCTGAGCAATGTGACGAGTATCCTTGGGAAGGGAACGCTTGGTCTGGGTATCTTGTTGTCATGACAACATCTAAGCTTATTTTACCTTTATAGAAATGAGTCAGAAGCACATATTCTATGACTCCACTTATATGAAATGTGCAGAATAGGTACATCTGGACAGGAGACAGAAAGTAGAGACAGAAAGGAAATTAGTGATTGTCTAGGGTCTGGGGAATTTGGGGTCGGGGGGATCAGAATGGCTTTTTATGGGTATGGTGTTTCTCTTGGGAGTGATAAAATGCTCTAAAACTGTTTGTGGTTTGGGGCGCCTGGGTGGCTCAGTTGTTCCCTCTCTCGCGGTCTCTCTCTGTCAAATAAATAAATAAAATCTTTAAAATAAATAAATAAGATTGTCTGTGGTGAAGGTTGCACAACTCTGTGAATATGCTAAAAACCATGGAGTCATACATTTATTTTTTATTATTGTTTAAAGATTTTATTTAATTATAACTTTTTTTGAGTCATACATTTTTTTTTTTTTAAGATTTTATTTATTTGACAGAGACACAGCGAGAGAGGGAACACAAGCAGGGGGAGTGGGAGAGGGAGAAGCAGGCTTCCCGCTGAGCAGGGAGCCTGATGCGGGGCTCGATCCCAGGACCCTGGGATCATGACCTGAGCCGAAGGCAGATGCTTAATGACTGAGCCACCCAGGCGCCCCTTGAGTCATACATTTTAAATGGCTGAATTGTATAGAACGTGGATTGTATCTCAGTAAAGCTGCTAATTTTTTAAAGGATTTTATTTATTTACTTACTTATTTGAGAGAGAGAGAAAGAGCGGGTTGAGGACCAGAGGGAGAGGGAGAAGCAGACTCTGTGCTGAGTGTGGAGCCCAATGCGGGTGTTGATCTTATGACCCTGAGAGCACGACCCGAGCCGAAATCAAGAGTCAGACACTTAACTGACTGAGCCACCCAGGCGTCCCAGTAAAGCTGCTAATTTTTTTAAAAAAGATTTTTATTTATTTGTAGGAGAGAGAGCGAGCAAGCACAAGCAGGGGGAGCGGCAGGTAGAGGAAGAAGCAGGCTCCCTGCTGAGCAAGGAGCCCAATGCAGGACTCGATCCCAGGACCCTGGAATCGTGGCCTGAGCCGAAGGCAGATGCTTAACCGACTGAGCCACCCAGGTGCCCAAAAGCTGCTATTTTTAAAAGAAAACAGAAAATGCACAGGCAACACCGAGTTGGGAGTGTACTTGAACTTGTTCCAGTGAAGGAGACAAACTACCTGCAGTCACTAGAGGAGAAGTCTGGTCTCTTACCCTACCTATCCTTATTGTATACACAGTTTCTATTTGGGGCCTTTTCATAGTTGTGTGTCACAGCTGGTGAGCAACAGTTAAGTCAAAAACCACAAAGGCCTTGGTTACAGTTTACCCTTGTTTTGATCAACAATAACATGACTGATGTCACCATGGCTCAACTCAACCACACAGATGGATTCAGGAAGTTCTGGATGCATGCTGGAAGCCAGTGGGGCTGACCAGCTGGAGATTCAGTGCTTCAAAGAGACAGTGGTTGGCTAGACCTCGGCTCCAGGGCAAGATGTCGGTGAAGGATGGAAAAATGTCTTCCCCTGACCTGGAGGTGGAATGTGGCTATGGAAGGAGTCCCAAGGGGAAAGAGAGTTCTCTGGCTTGGCTTAGACATACAGACTGGGAATTCATGAGAAGTGCCCATTTTGAGCCCAACATTTCTCTAACTTCCAGCCCAGCACCCCTCTTCCACTTGACTCCCACATCCCTGACCCCCAGGGGAAACCATACAAGATCAGGAGGACATGGGGGCTGGGGGGCACCTGTAGTGAGCTGACTGCCCTGGAGGCAGGATGAAGTTAGAGCACAGGAACATAAGACAATTCTCCCATCACTTAGTAACAAGGCTCTGTGGTGGTTAACTTTATGTGTCAGACTGGCTGGCCACCGTGCCTAGAGAGTTGATTAAATTTTTTCTGGTTGTTTCTGTGAGCGTGTTTTTGGATGAGATTTCCATTAAATCAGTGGTCTTTGAAGAAAGCCGATTATGATGTATTGTATGGTGACTAACATAACATAATAAAATTTAAAAAGAAAACCAATTGCCTTCCATAATGTGGGTGGGCCTCATCTAAGCAGTCGAAGGCCTGAATAGAACAAAAGGCTGACCCTCCTCTGAGCAAGAGGGAATTCTGCCAGCAGACTGCCTTCAGACTTCATCTGCAACACTGGCTCTTCCTGGCTTGCTGGCAGAGCCTCTACCCTCGAACTGCAACTGTTTCCTGAGTCTCCAGCCTGCCGGCTGCTCCCTTCAGATTTTGGACTTGCCACAAGCCTCCACAATGGCATGAGCGCATTCCTGAAAAGAAATCTCTTTGTATATATGCCTCCTATTAGTTCTGTTTTCCTGGAGAACCTGACTAATACAGGCCTGTATTTCTCTGTCTTCGGGAGGGACACTTGGAGCAGAAGGGAGATGTTGCTCTGACCTCACCAAAAGGAGGCTAAGAGACAGCCAACCAAGGACAGGAGCAGGAGTCGAGGCCTCAGTGCGGCAGCTTAGGGAGAGCATAGCTGGTGAGAGAGCCATGTGAGAAACAGGTGAGCCTCCAACTAGAAAAGGGGATTAGGAGACCTGTGCCTCTAAGTCGTACCCGTGGGCAAGAAACTTGGCCAACAAGCCAAGCAAAGATGGCTGAGGGCCTCCGCCTACTTCTCTCTTCTGAAACTTGCCCAGTCAGTAAGTTGCACATCCACAACTACAAAGAAGTCTGGGACATGTAGTTTTAGGCTTTCCAGTCTCTGAAACACAGAAAGGCACCCCAGGAAGAGGTGGAAATGGATACTCAATGCCAATGGGTGTCCAACCCAAGTCGTGATTGTAACTGGGGTTTATCCTTGCTCTTGCTCAGGAGAAATCTTGTGCTGGTTCTGCTCAGCGGCATTCGAGATCAAGTGTGGGGCTTACTCTCCCTCCACTCCCTCTCCTGCCGCTAGCCGTCCAGGGCCCCACGCCCTCCTCAAAGGCTGATGGACATTCAAGAATATTGCAAGGAGGGATTATGCATATGGTACAGGGAGGACAGAAACCCAACAATTTCTCCTGCCCGTCAGGCAGGCAATGGAGAAAGCCTGGTTGCTGTCGAGTATAACTTGTCAGCAGACACCTGCCGGAAGGCAAGTAGCATAGCCCCTTGGCCCAGGCAAAGTATAGGGCTTACTCAGATTCAGTTTTCTCCTGGTGGCCCACCCCACCTCTCTCTCTCTCTCATCACCTACCTCCCTGCTGTTTCCCTTCATCCCTCAGCCTGGGGAATACTTTGCTAATCTGGGTGAGGAGTTTAGCTTTTCTCCTGAGGTTTTCTCAGTCCACTTCACTCCACTACAGGCCAAGACCAACGGTTTTCAAATGTTGCCGGTAAGCACCAGAATCACCTGGACGACTTGTTAGGACACAGCCTGGGGGCCTCATCCTCAGAATGGGCAAGTTGGTAGGTCTGGGTGGGGCCCAGGACTTTGCCTTTTTCTCTCTGCCGGACCCTCCAGGCTCTCCCAACCTCTCTGCTCGGCCCTCAGTCTTGCTTCTTTCCTCTCTGCTCCTGACAGCCATTGGCTCCACCTGGTCTTCTCCCAGGGGACAGGGCTTACGCTGATACTTCCAGACACCGTGCTGAGCAATGTGCAGACGACACCTCATTGAAGCCTCACGACAATCCTGCTGTTGGTATTTTAGTGCTCATTTCACAGATGAGGAAATGGAGGCTCAGAGAAGTCACGCCACTAGGAGCTGGGGAGTCTGGGATTGGAGTCCAGCTTTGTTTGGCTCCCAGGTCCGGGCCTTTCCCCCATCTTCATGATTTGGTGTCATTCTGCATCCCCAGCCCATGGGACAGAGACCTTCAGCAGGAGACCTGCCATCACTGTGTGTGCGACGAACAGGCTCCATTGTAGGTGTTAGTCTCTGGACCAAAGCTTCATGGGATGTGTCACTCATAGTGGGGGCTTCAGGGCCGCTGTTTCCAACCAGGAGGCTCATTCCCCATATGCATGTTCATTTCTGGGACATTCTTTTTGACAATGAAGTCGGTGGGAACTTAGGTTTTATTCCAAAAAAATCCCACAAAATTCCCAGCAAACCCCAAATTGTGTAGATTGTAGGGAGGAGGCATGTTATTTCTTGGCAGAAATAGTCTGGCAGTATACTTATAAAAACATAATAAAAGTGCCTTTTAACATCCTGTTTTTCCTCCTTTTGTTGATTTTTGAGCATTTCTTCCCAAGCAAGGAGTTACGCAACAAGATTTGAAAATTGCCAAACATCTATTTTGTTGGTAGTTTTATTTGGTTCCTTCTCTGTGCTTCTGTGCACCTTATCTGCTCTGAACTTGAACCTAGGAACTGAACTGACTTTATAGCACTCTGAGAGTGACCCAGAAACCACACGGGGCTAGATAACAGTTTCCTAACTGTGAAAAATGAAAAGCAAAGTGAAAAGCTCTGAAAAGCTAACCATAGGTTATCAAGGTCACACATGATCTCCTGTCAGTGGATAGGCAAGCCTTGACTGAACCTAGGAATATGGATGTCTGTGATAACTGGTTCTTGCTCTTCTCCCTGAACAAAAAATTCAAATCCCTATGTCTTTCTGGGTGTCTTCAAAAACTTCCACTCCAGGGCACCCGGGCGGCTAAATCAGTTAAGCATCTGCCTTTGTCTCAGGTCATGATTCCAGGGTCCTGGGATCCAGCCCCGCATTGGGCTCCCTGCTCGGGGGGGAGTCTGCTTCTCCCTCTCCCGCTCCCCCTGCTTGTGTTCCCTCTCTCGCTGTGTCTCTCTCTGTCAAATAAACAAATAAAATCTTAAAAAAAAAATGCTTACCTAGAGCCGTCTCTGGTGTGTAGTAAATGCTCAGCTAAAGTGTTATTATAAGATGGCTTTGGTCTTGTGGTATAAATTAGATCACACTATGTGAATCCGTCTACAAATACCTTTCTGGCTTCCAGAGTGGTTAACAGACTCACAAAGTCCTGGTCCTCGCCAAAGATGTGCGGTAGCAGCAATTCCTCCAGAACAATTTGCTCCTTCTCAGCAGCATTTGTCATCCTTTTAGTCAGGCCTCATTTGCTGCTCCCTGTCAGAGGTGAAGACACAGAGGCGAAAGTCACAGGTCCAAGCAGTCTCCCATCAGAAGCCCTGGGTGAAATGTGACTTTCCTTGTTTCCAGCCTCGGTGGGGTGGCCTGAGAGCCATGAAACGTCAGTCCTGGCGCCACCATTGACTAGCTGTGTGCAGAACCCTAAGATAGGGGGGCTTTCCTAGATCCCAGGGAACCTGCCCAGGCCTCAGAGCTGATGGATGACACGCTCAGGTGTGAAGTTTGATCATCGCCAATAAGCCCTGTCTACTGGCAATGAAGCCCGCTGGGGTAGGGGAAGCGTAAACGGGAGAGGCAGAGCACCCTTCGGTTCCTACTATTCAGTGCTGGGAGGCAGCGAAGCTGAGATTCTGCACAGCCCCCGAGAGAGGCCCCCCCACAGACGTAGAGTGTCTGGAGCCATGTGGAGGCAAAGTGAATATTGGGAACTCTTGGCCCATGTTTAGGAGTATTTACCTGGTGTGATACTGTGATTCACAATAAGAAATACGTATTTGGTCTTTGACCCCAATCCTAGTACAGTGCTCCACAACCCCTTGGAATTTTCTAATCAGTAAGATCCATAAAGGTGTCTCGTTATTATGCTAACTGGGTAACTTTTGGATCCCTACCTAAGGATGGGGTTTGGTTGCCAAAACCAACCAAGAGATTAGAGGGTTGGAACTTTCAGTCCCACCCCCTTGACCTAAGGGGTGGGGAGAGGGGCTGGAGGTTGAGGTCAGTCACCAGTGGCCAATGATGTAATCAATCAGGCTTAAGTAATGAAGCCTCCGTAAAAACCCCAAAGGACGGGGTTCAGAGAGCTTCCGGCTAAGCAGGTGGGGTTGTGAGAGGAGTGATGCGCTCAGAGAGGACATGGGAACTCTGCATCCTTTCTCTCTACCTTGCCCTATGCATCTCTTCAATCCCACTGTTCCTGAGTTACGTAATAAGCCAACGATCTGGTAAGTAAAATATTTGTTTGAGTTGTGTGAGCCGCTCTAGCAAATTAATGGAACTCAAGGAGGGGTAGTTGGAACCTCCAATCTACAGATGATTAGTTGGTCAGAAGCACAAGGGACGACCTGTACTTGCTTGCAGTCGTCACCGGAAGGTGGCAGGAGGAGGGGCAGGGAGAGCATTGTCGTACGACTGAGCCCTTAACCTGTGGGATAGGATGCTATTTCCAGGTAGATTGTGTCAGAATTGAGTTGGATTGTGGGACATCCAGTTGGTGTCTGACAATTGCTTGGTGTGTAGAAAAAGCCTACACGTTAGGATGGGGAACAGAAATACACGTGGCATCGGGAATGTTCGAGGTTGCAATTCTAGCTGTGCTATTTACTGTATGGGTGACCTTGCATGAATCACTTAACCTCTCCCAGCGCCTGGGTAAATAAAGGTAAGTACGTGAGGCACCTGGGACAGTTTAAGATAGGCTAAGCTCTTAACTCTCATTCATTCCTGCGATCATCGACATTTCAGCAGGGTCAGCTGGTAGGGAGAAGGAGGCAGTGGGACTGACTTGGTGAGGCTGGTTCTAGAAAAGCTCATCAGGTGGGTTCAGTGGAGAAGGCAATCTGGGATCAGGTTCAGGCAATTATCAGTATCTTCAGGGGGCAGAATAAACAGGGAATAACTGTCTAGATGGTGGACCAAAGTCATGGAGGAATCCTGGCTCTTGAGCAGATGACTCACCACAGCAGAGACCCAGCCAGTGGGAGGGTGGGAAGAAAACCATGGAGCGGGCAAACAGCAAGACAGGGTAATTAAACCTCCACTCGGGGGCAGGTCTTTAGGCCCAATGAGGGAAACTGAGGCACGAGGCAGCTGTCGAATAAATAAAGGTAGCGGGGGCAGGTCTTCAGTCCTAATGAGGGAAACTGAGGCACAAGGCAGATGTTGAATAAAGGAAGCAAGTGGAGAAAAAGGAATGCAGGGGCACCTGGGTGGCTCAGATGGTTAAGCGTCTGCCTTCGGCTCAGGTCATGATCCCAGGGTCCTGGGATGGAGCCCCGCATCGGGCTCCCTGCTCCTTGGGAGCCTGCTTCTCCCTCTGCTTCTCTCTCCACGCACCGCCCCCCCCCCGCCTCTCTCCCTCTGTCTCTCATGAACAAATAAATAAAATCTTTAAAAAAAAAAAAAAGAAAAAGAAAAAGGGATGCAGGAGACCTTGTGAGCTCTCAGAGCCCTGCTGTAGCTCCAGAAGTGGTTCCCAGCTCGGTGAATCCTGGGCCCCCAGAACCCCAACACTAGGAGCACGGCTTCGAGGAGTGCGTTCATCGGATGTCCAGGGGGGCGAGCGGTCAGGGCATGGCCGTCTGAGGGAGATAGGAGCAAGAACATTCCTCAACAGTGACAAGGGCTGGAGCTTGGCCTAAAAAGGCTTTTCCTAACTATCTTCAGAAAAACATGTGGTCTTTCTTATCAAACCTGGTTCGTTCTTGGAAAGGAGCATTCCTGGCTCTATCCCAGCGGTCTACTGTTTTTTCACAACTGCCAAAACAAAATGAGATGGAAAAATTTGAGTGTAAGAATAAGTGAAATTACTTGGACTTCAGGTTTCGTGGAATTTCCCCAAATCCTTTACCAAGGCTCATGCCTTGGTCAGGTTGTAGTCTCAAATTGGAACGCGACTGTTACTCTGAACTTAGAAGCAACCCTGAATACTTGAGCCCTGTTATAAACTGTGTTAGCAGAAGTCTGTAAGTTTATACTGCAAATTTCCTGCTGTTTTTTCTCTACTCATTTGTATGCAGATGCACTGCTCACGAGGAGTCTCAATCAATATCTGGGATAGGGGGCAGTTTTTCTAAATTTCTGAGGTTTTTTTTTGTTTTGTTGGGTTTTTTTACTTATAAGATTTTTGCTTAGCATCTCTTTATGATGCAGTTCACAATGTCTATTGCTCCTGTACAAATCACTGTGTGATTTTGGCCTCTGCTTTTAACCTGGGTGGCTCAGTTGGTTAAGTGTTATTGAGCATTCTTGTTTATGCTACCTTGGAGTCAAGTGTCCATATAAAGCTTCTTAAATTCCCGGGATTTCATCTACCCTTCAGCTCTGAAACAGGGTCCCTAAAGGAATCAGCTCTATCTCCTTGCTGATGAAATCCTGAACAGCCGCAGCAACCCATTTCTATTTTTTTTTTTCTAAGAGGAAATGCTTCAAAGAAGTCTGAGTTTTGAAAAATGGGAAAAACTGGCTCATGTGTTTATAGATCAAAAGATTAAAATATTTGAAGATTAATCCTTTCAGTGCAGATTATAGACCTAGCTTTTTAAAGTTGAATTCCTGGTCCTCTAATGATTAAAAAAAAAAAATCATTTATCGGGGCGCCTGGGTGGCTCAGTTGGTTAAGTGTCTGATTCTTGGCTTTGGTTCAGGTCATGATCTCAAGGTCGTGGGATCCAGCCCCAAGTTGGGCTCCGTGCTCAGTGCAGAGTCTGCTTGGGATTCTCTCTCCCTCTGCTGCTCCCGCCCTCCACCCCCGCATGTGTGTGTATGCACGCGCTCTCTAATAAATCTTAAAAAAAAAAAAATAACTTATACTTCTTATAGTATATCTAAAATATCATTCAACTTCCTTCTGGCACAAAAATTTCAATGTAGGGGCGCCTGGGTGGCTCATTCGGTTAAGCGTCTGCTTTCAGTTCAGGTCATGATTCCAGGGTTGTGGGATCAAGTCCCGCTTTGGGCTCCTTGCTCAGCGGGGAGTCTGCTTCTCCCTCTTCCTCTGCCTCACCCTCTGCTTGTGCTCCTGCTCTCTCTCTCTCTCTCTCTCAAATAAATAAAATTTTAAAAAAATTTCAATGTAGATACAAGAGCTGAGAAGACGGTTTGGAGACAAATGGGTAAAGATTACTACTTCGTAAATTTCATCAAAGCCTATTTTTAAAAATACTGTGCTGGGGCACCTGGGTGGCTCAGTCGGTTAAGTGTCAGACTCTTGGTTTTGGCTCAGCTCATGATCTCAGGGTGATGGGATAGAGCCCCACATCTGGCTCCGTGCTCAGTGCCGAGTCCACTTGAGATTCTCTCTCCCCCTGCCCCTCCCAAATAAAATAAAAATTATAAAAAAAAAATACCGTGCTATTGGGGCGCCCGGCTGGCTCAGCTGGTGGAGCATGTGACTCTTGATCTCAGGATTGTAGGTTTGAGCCCCATTTTGGATGTAGAGATTACTAAAAGTGTTAAAAAAAATAAAATCAAAATACTGTGCTATTAAGCTGTTTTTGGAGTGATAGTTATGTAGGCCTAAAGTTGTATTAAACAAGTAACTAAAATTTTCATTCAGCAGTTGCATAGATTTAATTTTATTACCTATTAATAGAATACAAAATGTTCTTACTTCAAGCTGGCTTTCTATCTTCATGATCTTTATTAGATTTAACTGGCCTAAAACCAGCTAGAAAAGACTCTGTTATAGCTCTGATTCATTGGTTTTATATTCACTGAATCAGAATTATAAAGGCCTATTTTGTAGGTAAATCATGTTGTGGGCTCAACACTATTATGAGTAAAACCTTTCATTACAAAGAGATTCCCTTTTGGTTCTGTTAGAAATAATTTTGGTTAGAAAGTAAGTATTAGTTGATTTATTCTTGGTTATTGAGTAAAGAGTGAATGAGCAAGAACTGTGGTGTTTTGGGTGTGTGTGTGTGTGCGTGCGTGTGTGCACGCTCACGCACACGCATGGGTGTGTTCAATGGACTAGAGCACATGTAAATCGTTTCCTTGGGTTATCATAAAAATACACTGACAATAGCATTTCCAGGGCAATGATGAGAGTTGTGTCACAAACCAGGAATGATGATTGATTTCATTCTGTGCTCCTGAGGTCTATTTTAAAAATAGCATATACACATAATGTAAAAGAGAGAATCCTACTTTGTGTGTGTACAGAGTATTTACGTGTGCGCATGGCAGTCATGAAGCAATGTTTAACTTCACGAATCTTAGGAACTTAAAATGTGGAATTCTAGTAGGGATGCCAACGAGAGGGAAAGCAAGAGAAAAAAGCGAGCAGAGAAAACCTGGTAATATTTTTTCCTGTTTGGTGTTGTTGGTAAAATGGTAACCAGAGGTTTTTATTACACACAACTAAAAGGACCCATTAAAGGGTGGAAAGTGTGGCTTTGCATAGTCAAATGCTAGGCAGAGAAATACGATGTCACTAGGAATTGCTATAGCAGAGTTATGGTGAAGGATTGCAGAAATATAAGGCCTTGTTAATCCCATACTGGTTTATTCAAGTAGTGTATAACTCAAAGCAATTGCTGCTCCCCAGGCAGGAATTTACAATTGCCACATTTGAAGGGAGGCTAATGTGTCATTCCAAGGGGAAATCAGGTCTGGAAAGGGCCTCGTGGTTGGAGAACCTCCTAAGTCCCAAAACAGCTCCACAGTCGGCCAAGTAAAACAAAAGGGCAGAGAACCACCCTGTGAAGTCAGTCTGCCTCCAAAATGAGCTGCATTTCCCTTGCTTCCCTCCTGTCTTTCTGGTGGATTGCAAATGTCCCCAAAGCAAGGAGCAAGGGGGAAAAGGCAAAGGAACTCAAGTCCTGGATAAGCTATTACTTAACTTCTTGCCCCCCAGCAAGGGCATACAAGTTCATTCATGAGAACCCCATGTGTGCATGAGCTGTATGTATATTTAATTGATGGTGAATACAGAGCATCCTCCCTTGGCATAGGAACACTGGACAAGAATCAGACATGAGTCAACGGCAAGAGGAGGCTTGAATCATAATATATTTTGAACAACTTGGTCAACAGTCTTTTAGAGAACAATCCTCCAGCTTTATGTTGGCATTTTCATGGAATTAAATGTGAACAGCTTAAAATTCCAGGATTTTAAAAAACGCAGCTTTCGTTCCAATGACTGACCCATGCTCCCAGGGACACCAAGCTACGTCCGTCTCCCAACAACACTGTGAGTCTAGCTAATCAGATAAATAAAAAATGGGAAGAGCTGGGGGTTGAGGTAAAACCCTGACGAAGAACCCACCTTAAATGGGGTGGGCTATTTTTGACCTGAGAGCTAGCTGCCTGTTAGACACCAGGAAATTATCAAGAAAGACCTTCAGGGGAGACATCTTGGCAGACTTGGATTCAAATGATCCTTTCGTGGTCTGGGATTCTGAGCTGCTATTACATGTTGTAGCACACACTCAGCTTTGAAGGGCGGCCAGGGCAGAGACCTTTATGGCTCGGCCATATCTATGCATCTCCCCATCCATCCCAGCCCCCCTCTGTACTTGGTTCTGTCCAACCACTGAGACAGAAGTGACCTATGTCCCTTCCACGCTGAAGAGGAGCACGTATGAGTTCTCCATGCCTTTTCTTCTCTGGCCAGGATGGTGGAGACCTAAGACTCCGGTGATACAACTCCAAATGTCGGAGCCTCTAGCAACCAGGGTTCTGGAGCAGGGTTCCCTCGTCTCCACCTCCCACTCCACCACCAACCTGCATCCGTCACGTAATGAAAGCAACGATACGCGTTACTGTGGTAAATCAAGATTCTGGACTCAGTATAGGCGAGGCTAATAAAGTGGCTCTTCGGGATCTTTGTGTAGAAAAGGAAGCTCTTCCATCTGGAGAGAGGATGAGCAATCTGAGTTATGCAGTTCTGGAACAAGCCCCCCTGAGGCTTTGCCAGATTGCCTTTGCGTCATATTCCCCCCAGAGTTATTCCATGCCATTGTTGGTCACTGTTCTTCAGGGAGTGGTGAAGGAGGAAGCAAGGAGGAGCCCTAGTTGGTGGGGTTGACATGGACAGTTCCCTTTCGATAGTTTCTCTTCTTATTCACAACCTTCTCCTGGGATCTTGGGCTTGCTTAACATACGGTACAAATCAGTGAAATTATTCACTGTGGTTTTCATCTGAGTGAGCTGGTTTCCGTTCCTAAGGGTCTTAACAAAACAGGAAGTTTTTCTTGGATCTAGAAATGGAACTCTGCTTCCTGACATGTTTTTACCAACTTCTGCAAATCTCTATTTTCCTACTTCCCTGTCAGAAGGTGAAACACAGAGACCACTAGCTGTAACTAGAAAATGCCAATGAGTTATTGTAGTAGAGTTAGGGCTGACTGGGTTTGGTAAAATGGCAGCCTGCCCAGGCCAGACCACATCCTCCCATCTGACTGCCTTATCTCCTACCTCTTCCTCCACTTTGGCCTTGGCAAAGAGGTGTGAAGGGCTGAGGAACACTATGATGACTGGTAGACACTCCTTGACAGTAATCTTTGACATAGGTTTCCCAAATGATATTCCTCAAAAGATTTTGATATGCATCACCCATTAGATTCTACTCCAGGGGGACAGTGAACAAGTCTGTCTTATTCTCAGTATCTTTCACATGGTGGGCACCCAAGAGAATTTGAAGAAATCCAGGAAGGAAGCCTTGATTCTTATAACTGTCTTGTAATGGGGATTGAGAAAATATATATGTACATTTTAAGGAGGGAGAAATGGAAACATGATGAGTTTGTTACTTGCTCAGGGTCACGAAGGGGTCAATTAAGAGGTAGAGCTAAAATCCAAGTTTCTCCATTTGTTTTCTTTCAGTTGTACGACAGGTTAAAGCCCTCTCCCCACCCCACCCCAGCCAGTAATACAGATCATTTATCATCACCACCATCATGCAATGTAAATTCCCACCCTGAGATTCAACAGCCACATTTGTATCGGGCAAGTCTGTCAGGAAAGACCTCAGAATCTTGACATCCCTCTCACGGGCGGATGGAGGCTAAAGGTGCTAATTCTTTTTTTAAGTTTTTATTTAAATTCCAATTAGTTAACATACAGTATAATTTAGTTTCAGGTATACAAGAGAGTGATTCATAAGAATCCTTAAATTCTTACTGATTTGTATTTCCTATTCCCCCCCAAGGAATAAATATGTACTATCCAATGCTATCCAAAAATAATAGGGTAGAAATGCCTCTCATTTTCAATGTTTGCACATAGGGAATTCAGTGGGCTTCTAGCTCAGCATTTTGAATTATTAATCAAGTAGGTCTGGAGCAGAAAACCACGGGAAGGGAATTGCGGCAGAAACTGCTGGTTGTTCTCTAGTCTGTACTTATTTTCTTATTAACAGAATTTTTAGCCAGACATATGGTCGCCCAGCTTCCCAGCCTCCCCTGCAGCTGGATATGGCCAAAGTTGGGAGTAGAAGTTGGTGTATACAACATCCAGAGTGTTGCCCTTACAGAATGTCTTTATTTTCTCTTTTTCTGCTGGGATGTCGATGTGAGCATTGGAGCTGAGCAGCTATCTTGGGCTATGAAGCAAAAGGCATGTTTTAGGAGCGGCAGCACAATGAGAGAAAGAAACTGGGCCCCGGACTCAGCTGAACTGCCACTGTATTTTGGCTTCTCTTTGTGAGTCGTTGAACCCATAGCCTAAGCAATACCAGATCTAAACATTGACTAGAACCATGTTCCAACTTCCTGGCCGGGAAAACAAATGTGCTGTTTGGAAAGAGCATATAATTGAGTTAATCAAGCTTTCTGTGTTTAGGGGCACAGGGTCCAGTTTTAGCTCTGTGATCAAAAGTGAGTCCTTAATCCAAGCAGGACAGGTTATATAATAAGGATGGTGAAGAAGCTGTGGAAATTCATCTGGCATTTTCAGCACACCACATATACTTAGGCTCTCCCCCTACACAACTCAGAATTTGTGCATGTGGTGCCAAGATTTTGTGTAGGAGGGCTGCCTGAACAGGCCATCTTGCTATGTATCCTCTCCAGCAATATGGTAAATTCCAGGCTACATCTGCCAGTTAGCATGAATTCAGATGAGTTAGAATTAAAATTATTCATGTATTAACACACAGGATAAGTTGACTAAAGATAATGGAGCAACTTTTTTTTTAATAAAGATTTTTATATATTTGAGAGAGCGAGAGAGAGTGAGAGCATGAGCAGGGGGAGAGGGAGAAACTGACTCCCCACTGAGCAGGGAGCCCGATGCGGGGCTCAATCTCAGGACCCGGGGATCATGACCTGAGCCGAAGGCAGATGCTTAATCAACTGAGCCACCCAGGCGCCCCCAGGAGCACCAACTTCTTAATAGAAATTCTTTTTGGAGGCCTCTTAGGAACACAGAATAGGCTTACCTTCTGAGCTGAGTTGCTCAGTGGCTAGATTCCAGCCACAGGCTCAAGTCTATGACCCAACAGGTCATACCGAATCTCTTAATAATCTATAACCAGAATGTCATCATTTAAAGAGAGGTTGGTGAAGCTCTCTTAACCCAAGTTAATTAGCTCTGGTCTATTTGTGGAAGTATGTAACCTTCCAGGCTCCTTCCAGATTAAAATAACACCCGATTGGATGCTACCTGTGTCTGAGAATTCCCTCACAACTTCCACGGTTATTCTCTCCTATCATGCATGGTCAAGGCACTTGATATTTCATTTTTCCTGTTTTCCAAAAAAGGAATCTTTAAAAAGTCACACAGCAGCGTCGGGATTGAACCCTTCCTCTGAGGCAAAAGCCCATTTTGTTTCCAGCCTTCGAGAAGCCGTTGGTCCAGAGGCTGGAAAAGTCCTTTGACAGCATTCCCGCCCTGTCAGCATCTTCACCCAGTAGCTTTGCTATTAGCTGTAAACAGTTGTAAATTCCCAGAACCGCAGACACACCCATATAAAAATGTTCATCACCACAATGCCTCGTCAAACCACATGTAAATGAACAAGGAATTAGGGTCCCATTGGAGTCCTGTCTTGGGGTCCCCTCCCCTAGCACAGATCGTTGAGAAAGGACAATATTTAATTTTTTTCAAATTAGATTTTTCAAACCTGATCCCTCTGTCATTTTGTGAAGCTTCTCGGTTCTGGAGAAAATGATGGTTGAGGCTACACCTGGGCTCCTTTTCAAACCTGAAACCTCTTTTATCGGGGGTGAAACTGAGGCTTGTTTAAAAAAATAGAACTTCTTTAGGCCCCCAAGTTTTGTTGAAACTCTTGCAGAGGGGACACATACGGACAACTCTTGTTAGTGCTTCTGCTTTCTGAAAAGTTCCAGAAACCATAGCTTCTGGGGAAGTGCCCTGCAGGAACTGCAGGCTTTAGAAAATAACAAAAATCCCACTGGGATGAAAGAGGCCCATTTGTTTTCAAGTTGTGGCCCCTCCCTCCCAGGGCTGGGTCTGAGGCTTTGATTTATAATCTTCCACCCCCATAAGCCTTGGCATTCACTGGGATTCTACAATGAGGTTAAGGTGTAAACCTGGAGAAAGCATTTAAGGACAAGGGCGAGGTGGGGGAGATGGGGGGAGGGCTAAAGACAGGAAAAGCAATTAGGAGACCACATGCTTGGCCTCAGTGAACGAGCCCCAGCGGCGGAAGGCCCGCCCGACTGAAGGCCCGCTGAGTGTGGTTTGGCGTTCAAGACCGTGCCTTTGACTCTGCATCACAGCCTCCAGGCGGGGCGCTCCTTGCCCAGTGTGCTGGGACCGGGATGGCCAGTGTGTGCACGCCCCTCCCTCTTTGTCAAGATTTGTTTTATATGCTTGCAAAGCCAGATCTCCATGTTCCCAGCTTTAAGGCTTGGGATTTGCAGTATATCCCCCTGGGGGGTGAATACCAGCAGCTGTCATCTTCTGCCAGAAAAGAACTTGCCGCCCCAGCTTAGCTTGGGGATTTAATGCATGATGAAGGCAAAAAAGGTTTTCTGGAAGAGAAATTGAGATATCCCCATGGGTCAACCTTAGAAAAACTGCAAGGTGCCGACCATATGTGAGCCATCCCAGGTTCTAATAATTATCATTACGGCAGGGCTAGGTAAGTGGGCATTCTTGAAAAGGAGGCAGGCTCAGAACTGACATCTTAGTGCCTGAAGGGAGTTTCAAGATTCTCCTTGCACTTCTGAAGGCCACATAACCCACAGTTCACCCTTTGGAAAGGGTTTCTGATGTGATGTTGAGGCCATGGGCTCCAGAAGCTGACTCAGGTTGGAAGCCTGGCTCTTACACTTATTACCTGGGTGACCTAGTGTGATTCCCACCCCCCCTGGAAAATAGGGCTAATACCCCCTACTTTACTGGATTGAGGTTGTGAGAATTAGAACTAATGTATGTCAGGTACTCAGCATAGTGTCCAAGCTTATGATAGAGGCTCAATAATGGCTAGCTGGTAGCTGTTCATGAGGAAATCAGTCCTGTTTAGCACTCAGGCAGTGGAAGGGAAGGAGAAACAATTCTGACCTATAATATGACACATAGGAAAAAGCATGGTGACATTTATTATACACAGGACCAGCCAAAGACTCCAGAGGGGTTTGAGTAGGGGTGAGAAGCACCCAATGCTTTCTCCAGGTAACTGGTTCTTAAGGGAACCCAGGAGGTAGTGATGTTAAGCTTCAAACTCTTGTCAATGAGGGAAAAGAATTTGTAAATCCTGATTCACCTGGGTTCAATTAGCATCAATTATGCTTTCCCACCTGTACACAGGAGATACAAATACCATCCAACAGTTTGTTCAGGAACTCCAATCCAGAAAATATAATCCAGAGAAAGGAATTTGGAGCTTCCAGCTTAAACTAAAGTCTGAATCCAAATCTTCAAATATTTCCCGCTATCATTCTGCATCTTAGACTTTTTAAGATCTATATAACCATTTACCTTAAGCATTAACACAAGTACTTTTAAGGGTGTGTAATTATGGCACTGTAAAGGATGCGAAGAAGTCTGTTTCCAGACTGGAGAATTTGGCATGAATTAACTCAGTAAGATGGGACCACAGATTAGAGTCCTGCCCAGGTTTTTTTTTTTTTTTTATTTTTAAGCTGCTCTTTAACATTCTTCGCATTCCCCAACTAGCAGATTTAACACTTAAGTCAGGAATGAATACCCTCTCCAACATGTTTAGTATTGGCTGGATCTATTTATATGTATTTTTAAAGGCTAGCAATTGTTGAGGTCCTACTATGTAGAAGGCATCCACATTACATGTAATGGCTCACTTAGTCCTGAGGAACCCTACACAGTTCTTGTGATTGTCATCCTTATTTTACAGATGAGAAAACTGAAGTTGGGAAATCAAGCAACTGGTGCAAGGTCACAGGCTAGTTAAGAGTGTCATGGCTAGGAAATAATGTGTAGGTGCAGAGAGGGGCAGATCTCTTTGGATGTCGCAAAAAGCAAGATCAATCACACTGGGAAGGTAGAATCAAATTTATTTTATTTTTAAAGTAATCTCTACGCCCAACGTGGGGCTTTAAGTCATGACCCTGAGATCATGAATCTCGTGTTCTACTGACAGGGCCAGCCAGGTGCCACTGGGTGGACTGAACGCCCTTCACCGCGCGGGCCAGCCCGCCGCCGCGACACATTTTATCTTCCAGCTAACAGCTTAGCAAGGGTAAGAGGCTTTTGTTATTTAAAATAATACACTAGAGGGCGCCAAATACAAAAGCTGTGACTTTGAAACTTTTAATAATGCAGTTCCCACAGTGCTACAAGATATATAATCAGTTAATGGATTCAAGCCAAAAGACCATCCCAAAAACAGTATGACACAGTTCAGGATAATTAAGAAGCTGTGTTTTCATTCCCTCAATTATCTATATATAAAAAAACCTCATGCTTTATATTAAGCAATTCATAATGTGTTTCTACTTGATACTGTTTTTCAAAGTACCTTTCAGCTAGTTTAGTTTGCTCTGACTGCCAGGTGAAGGGAAAGAATAAACTTGGAAAGGATAGGTTAACCTAGATAAAAATAAATCTTAAAATATACCTCAGGGGGCACCTGGGTGGCTCAGTTGGTTGGGCGACTGCCTTCGGCTCAGGTCATGATCCTGGAGTCCCGGGATCGAGTCCCGCATCGGGCTCCCTGCTCAGCGGGGAGTCTGCTTCTCCCTCTGACCCTCCTCCCTCTCGTGCTCTCTATCTCTCCTTCTCTCTCTCTCAAATAAATAAAATAAAAAATCTTTAAAAAAAAAAAATATACCTCAGTGTAATTTTTTTAAATTTAAAAAAAAAATTTTTTTAAAGATTTTATTTATTTGACAGAGAGAGTGAGTGAGAGAGGGAACACAAGCAGGGGGAGTGGGAGAGGGAGAAGCAGGCCTCCCCGTGGAGCAGGAAGCCTGATGCGGGGCTCTATCCCAGGACCCTGGGATCATGACCCAAGCCGAAGGCAGCCGCTTAACGACTGAGCCACCCAGGCGCCCTTACCTCAATGTAATTTTTAACCTTTTAAATTTAGCAAAGTAAAACATGCATGTTTTATTTAAAAAATCCATATCCAAGAGCTTAAAATGAAAAGGAACAAGATCCCATCTTCAACCTCAAATTGAAGAGGCATCATCTTTTAGCAGTAACTCCAGATAGCTAAATAATGTTTTATTTCTTGACTTATCAAACTGACATTGTCTTTGAAAACTGAGTTAACAGAATATCCATCTTTTATAAAGTTTACATCTCTTATAACCCATCTTCATAAAGTTTATGAAAGAACTTTTCCTTTACACTATTACAAGAACAGTACCTCATCATAGAACCCTTAAAAAGACCTGAAGAGGAAATTAATATTCTGATCCTATCCATACACATATTTTTGCAAAAATAAGATTACATTGTACATGTAATTTCATTACACTACATATTCCTTGTGTTTCCATATTAAATATTCCATTTTGGTTTTTGTTATTGTGTAATTTACATACAAGTTAAATGTTCTAAAGTATAAGGAACTTCCAACACTTCAACTCATGTTGTGATCAGATGATTTCACTACACAGTGGGAACTGTGCTGTTTGAAGGTATTATTCAGTCTGAGTTATGGATGCTTAGTGTTTGAAGGGGCAAAGACTTAGAGGGTAAGACTTAGGAATCCTGCAGGGACAAGAGAAATCAACCAGAAACTTAAGTTAGCAACTCAGCATGGAAAAGAAGGGTTTTAATTATTCCTCAACACCTGAAGACTCAGTGAATCACCGATGAGTCTGCCGCAAGTTTGTGGAGTTCGTCCATTTTTTGTAGAGATGATAATCTTTTATATGTTTCTTTTTTTGTAAATTATTACCAAAATTATCTAGCATCTCTCTCGTTCTTTTTTAAGACCAATCCCCCTACCCCCCAATCTATACTTAGTTCCAAATGGTAAGGGATCAAGTGTAAGGAAGCATTACGGCCTGCTATCAGGCATCAGCTTAAAATGGACCCGGGAAGAAGCTTCGTCTACGTCTCCATTCATGTGATGCTACAATCATACCCAACCTAGGCTTGTCCACTATCCCTACACAATATTCATCCAGTACAAAGCGCTGCAAAGGGGGGCAAGTCCAGTAAAAGCAAACACTTTTTTTTTTAAAAAGATTTTATTTATTTATTTGGCAGAGAGATACAGAGAAAGAACAAGTAGGCAGAGGGAGAAGCAGGATTCCCTGCTGAGCAGGGAGCCCGACGCGGGGCTCGATCCCAGGACCCTGGGATCATGACCCGAGCCGAAGGCACACGCTTAACCAACTGGGCCACCCAGGCGCCCCAAAAGCAAAAACTTTCTTAGGAACTAGAAGCATCAAGGGCTGCCTGGGAAACGGCAAGCAAACTCAGAAGCCGTCAAATAACAGCTCTTTCAGGTACTAGAGGGCCATTCCGTGGGGATGAAGAATCAAAAGTATTTTCCATACCTAACACAACGAACATGGCATGAGGAAATAGGTGCTTAGTAAATCCTCATGGCTTTGCCTTACTTTTACGCCAGATACTGTTCTAAGAGCTTTGCATGCATTACCTCATTTGACCCAACAACGAATGAGAGGCACAGAAAGTGTCATTTTTTCAACGTGGGACAAAGCTGATTAAGGAGTTGGGGGGGGTTCTGAATGCAAATACACGTGAGTCCCACCAAAGGGCCACTCTTGCTCTCGCCCTCCCCAGCAAAGTATCAGACATACAGACGGAATAGTCCCTTCCTCTGGGTACACAGGACAATAGGGGCATAGGCCGCTACCAGCATTTCCGGAAGATGGCGGCTGCGCCAGGCTTACGGTCTGAGCGGAGTGCGTCACGGCTGGGTGAAGCCGGAAGTGGCGCTAAGCTTTTTTTTTCTTTTTTAGGAGAAGGCGACTGACAAATGGGATAAAAGGGAGAAAGGGAGTCACTTAAAACCCTGAATACCGAAAAAGCTAGAGCCCTGGACCCTGAGTGCCGCAGAAAGCGCTAGGCGGAAGCCGACCTGACAGAAGCAGTCCAGCCCCGCCCCGGCTCTCCGCCGCGCCGGAAGTGCGTTTCTGGCTCTCCTCCGAGATGGCGCCGGCAGGAAAGCAGCAGCGCGTCTCCGCCGGCCCGTCTTTTCCCTCCTCGGTTCTCGCTCTACCAATTGCCGTAGGCACGCTGGGCCTTCGGGATTTCCAGCCCGGGGAGGGTAGAGCCGCCTTCCGCGCCGACCGCGGGGGAACTTGGCCCGCCTGCCCCTCCCCCTCCGGGAGGGCGGCGCCCCTGTGACGCAGGAAGCGGCCCGGGCTACGCCCTTCACCGCGCGGGCCAGCCCGCCGCCGCGACACAAACGCCGGGTCCAGACTCGCTCAGGCTAGCGGCCCAGCCACGAGTTTGCAGCTGCTGGCAGCCACCCACGGGTCGCTCTTCCAGAAGCCGGGCGAATGTCTGGACGGCTTGGTGTTCACGACAGCAAATAACCCCCCCCCCCCCCGAAAGCTTAGGTCTCAAGGAAGAGGTTTCTCCCGTGTCATGTGGGTGGTGGGTCCTTAAAAGGGTTCTTCCGTGCGTCCGTAGGCACGGTGAGCCAGTTATATATCGTGTGCAGTGCCAGAGGCTATTGCCACAAAAGGTCAAAACTGGGTTATGGAACCCCTTTCCTCTTGGCGGGTTAGAATGTTGGAAGCGCGGTTTTTTGCTTTTTAAGTGTTTCTTATCGAAGCAAAATTCCTCATTGGCTTCTCACCTCAGCCACTTTTAAGTGTGCTAGTTTCTCGGTTGAGAGAAGGGGTCACTCCAGCCAGAAGCTAGAGTGAGTAACACGAATTACCCGAACCTGAACAGGGTGCTCAAATACCATTAGCTACAGTCCTCATTAAGTTAGTTTTCTCTCGGAATTTTAATACCCGGCATAGGATGCCTAACTAGATGTCTGTAGATGGGGATGTGTGTGCAGTATGTAATACACATGTAAAACATCCCGAGAAGGGATTCATAAGCTTTAAGGCCCCTGGCACAAAACTAAGAATCTGTGTAGTTGGGGGCAAGGGAAACATCTCTGTTAGTAATATAACAAAAAAACCACTGGCTTAGAGGCAAATACATCATGCTTGCTTCAAATTATTTCTGTGGTTGATCCCCAAGGTTATCCTGGCAACTTGTAGATTTTGCAGAATCAGACGGAAATTATCTACAGAGGTAGACAGCCAGAAAACTTTCAAGGTCATTTATCTTCTGGGATCTTGAAAACAAATGAAGCTTATAGTCTTGGCCAGTTAAGAGTGTTTTGGGAAAAGGTACTTCAAAGAAGGCCTACTCCACAAACCAGGGTGGTCATGTTGCCTTTCCCTAATTTCCTTTCTCTACTGGGAAACAGATGGTGGTTCTTCAGTGCAATTTGGTTCCACAAAATCACCAGAAAAAGGATTCTAATCAGCCACTGTCTTAATCCATACATGGGGGGTGTTTAAAGCTTTATTCTTTAATGTACAAAGAACCTGGTTTTTGTTCCTGGATTACCCTTGACTATTTCTGTTATGGTTGGGTTCACAAGATAACTAACATAACTTGTTGAAAACTTTTTTTAAGCCTATCAACAAATGGTCATTTGGATTGCAGTATCCGTTTATGTTGAGCCTACTATGTACGTAACTTCCTTCAATTTAACATTGTCTTGTTAATCCTTATATTTTAACTCATTTCGCTCAGCCAACCCCTTTGATAGTGGTATTGTTCTCTCACCTCCTACAATTAAGTATCTTTATGTCAAGTTACTTTTAACGACTAGTTTTCCTGTTCAACAGGAATACAGGAGAGGGACTATCCATCAAATCTTTGATATGATGCAGTTCTGTGTGCAGCTCAATAGCTAGCATTTTCTCCCCCTCCTTTCCCTGTAGCATTGCACTGTAAATTAAAAACTACCCCCCAATCCATGACTGCTTCAATACACTACTCTTTGCAACTGTTTATGCAGTGCCCTTTTTTTGGCATTCCTAAAAGCTTGTTAAAATACTCATCTGTGTTTCATAACATCCCATTAATATTATGGTATTGTTCCTCATTAACATAACTTTCAAAGAGAAGTCTCTTCACTGCAGTTTCAAGATCTCAAAAAAGGGAGCATTTCTTTTGATTATAGTTGTCTTTTCAAAATGTAGAAATGATCTGATTTTTGACTTTGGTAGGTTTGTCAAGACTCTGAACTCTAAACAGGCACCAGGTAACTGATGCAGGATGACCCAGGATCCACGTTTCTTTTTTTTTTTTAAGATTTTGTCAGAGACAGATCCTGGTGCGCACAAGCAGGGGGGAGCAGCAGGCAGAGGGAGAAGCAGGCTCTCCATGGAGCAAGGAGCCTAAGGTGGGACTCGATTCCAGGACACTGGGATCATGACCTGAGCCGAAGGCACACGCTTAACCAACTGCTTAATCGTCCCCCGTCCCCCACCTGGGGACGCCTGAGTGGCTCAGTCGGTTAAGCGTCTGTCTTTGGCTCAGGTCATGATTCCAGGGTCCTGGGATGGAGCCCAACATCTGAATCCCTGCTCAGCGGGAAGGCTGCATTTCCCTCTGCCTGCCACTCCCCCTGCTTGTGCTCTGTCAAAACAAAATCTTAAAAAACAAAAACAAAAAACTACTGGCCTAGAGGCAAATACATTGCGCTTGTTTCGAATTATTTCTGTGGTTGATCCCAAGGTTATCCTGGTAACATGCAGATGTTGCAGAATCAGATGGAAATTATCTACAGAGGTAGACAGCCAGAAAACTGAATAATCTGTGCAAAAATGCAAATGTTTTAAAATTCTTTAAGTTCTATATTGTAAAGGAACACAGCCAAATGAAATGTGCTACATGGAAACTGTGGCCTTTCTGTAGAAAAAACCTGTTTCACAAAGACTTTATTTAAGATGTTCAGGCTCAGATAAAATGTATTCCAAGTTCTCCTCCACCTATTTATGATTAAAATTTACAATTATTTACTACCTATGTTAATGCTAAGGGCCCAGGTTGAGGGAAAGGGCTGCTGTTAGCAAACTGAGCCTTTGCAGGCCCAGGACTTGAATCAAAATGTAAAAAACCCTAGTTGTACTACAGTCACACCCTGCCAAATACCTGGCAAAATTCACTGGCTTAACCCAATGAGACATTCCCCAAAGATGTCAGACAGACACCGTGTCTCCTCTATAGTGGTGTCCCTCTGTGACATGCAACTACAGGGTTCTTGAGTGAGACTTTGAATTAAGGATAAGTGCTACAGAGCAGCACATAAAATCTGACTGTATTTGCTACATCCTAAGCAAGAATATACTTGCTAAGGTTGTATAGTGCCCACAACTGCTAAACTGTTCTGCGTAAGACAGACTTAAAGGAGTAAACTTTTAGAAAGAACAGGCAGCTGAAAGTGAGAAACAGAACTGTACAGTGCACTTTAAAATTTAAGAGGGTAGTGCTCATGTGTTTCACAATTTAAAAAAAAAGAAACTGCATGGGATTTTGTGAGCAAAATAGGGTATTTTGCAGTTTAAACTCCCAGTCTATCTTGTGAAATCATGAATAAAATAAACATTACTTATTTATGCCTCACAAAGTAAATTCTTTTTGGGGAAAGTGATTAAGGAAAACACAGCCCTGTTTTGAATTTTGGCATGAGTCAAAGCATGGATGACCAAATTTAAGTCCAACACAGGATAAGTGCTTTATAAAATGCTTACACCTCACTGAAGAGTCCATCATCTTAAAAGAAAATCTTGACAATGTTTATTATGTCCGATTAACCTTACTAGTAGTCTCTCGAGTAATAAAAAAGCATTTATAGTAATTTGTGATTCCACTGCAGTAAAATTTTAGTAGTGCCATCTTTTGAACGTTAAGTTTTTCCAGTGAGGCGGCAAATCTTCCATTTATTAATATCACTTATCCCATCAGTTTATTCTTTTTTAATACTGTGCATGATACAGGCCTTGGTTCACACTTAACCTAGCAGTTTCCATTTCTCTTCAGAGAATGCTGCTACATAACCAACTAAACACTCAGTAGGCAGGAGTGAGATTAAGTAAAACTACTAGAGAAGTATGCACTAAATCAAAGTTAATACATTTATATTTGCTTGCTGTGGTGATATAACTTTACTTTTTCTTCCTGTGTGTCTCTAATGTAATAGGGTATTAAAGCCCTATCCTAATAGTTTAAATATACAACAATTTTTACATACTATAAATTCATTTTAATGGTGGTATATTACTCCATCTACTGTCTGTGACATGATACATATAATTATTTGCCTATTCATTAGCCAGTTCTTAACAATATTTGTTATTCTGACCTCCCGGCTAAGCTGGCTTCCCTCTTTTCTATGTACTGAATGATCCCTTGATGAATAGCAGGCTCTCTGGTAAACTAGTTGCCACTTCAGCACTGTTTGTTTTTAGAAGTCTTAGAAAGTATTTCCTTTAACTGCTCTAGTCCAGGAATCTACCTTTGGGGGGGCGGGTATAACGCCACCCAGGAAGTATTCTGGGCTTTTCAGGTCACAGTATCAGTTACATGGGGCCCCCCTGAACCCTTCAACAACTTCTTAAAGGAACTTTAACTCCCAGGCTGTGCTTCCTATAGTTTGTCCATTTCTTTCCTAGTCCTTATTGGGAGAAAAAGGGTAAATCTCAGGTGTGTGCACGTATGATCACGGTAACTTAAAAAGTTCTGGCTAGGTATTTAATTCAATTTGGTCTTCACCATAATACTTTTTGGCATCTCACCTCTCACTGTGTGCTTTTGTCTGGCCAATTAATATAGCAAGTATTAAAATATGCCTGCTACACCCTGGGGGAAGAGAAACTCAATGATTAAAGAAAGAAATCACTGAAAGTGGACGCCTAGGTGGCTCAGTAGGTTAAGTATCTGCCTTTGGCTCAGGTCATGGTCCCAGAGTCCTGGGATCGAGCCCCTCATCAGGCTCCTTGCTCAGCGGCGAGCCTGCTTCTCCCTCTGCCTGCCACTCCCCTGGCTTGTGCTCACTCTGACAAATAAGTAAATAGAATCTTTAAAAAAAAAATAGTGAAAGTAAGATTTAAGTTTATTGAAACAATGCTACAATCATATACTTATATGTATAATTTCAGTTAGATGTTTATATCTCACATAGCTCCTAAAACTTGCCACTGTAATTCTAATAGCTAACATAAAGAAAACTAGAGTTATTTTATGAAAATATTCTCATAGATTTGAAAATAACACTAGTAAAAAAAAACAAAAACAAAACCCTAATAAGGTTAAGTTTCTCAAATAGTTTGTTGTTTACTTATGGAGTGAGCTACATGTCCTAATAACCTATGTTGTTTGCCACTTACCTACACTTACCTACCCAATTCCTCATTTTACTCATGTTTTTGTGGAACAGAATTAATTTAGAGTATTGTATTCAGTTCTATAGGCCCAAAAGAAAAAAGTGCTGTCCAAAGATGCAATGAACTGCCCCAAAATCACTGTGGCTATTTGACCAGAAGTCAGTCACTTTTTAGGCAAACTAATGCTTGCATAAAGAGGGAGAGGAGTTAGTTAACACTGGATATCTTAGAGGATTTTAGGTTTATCCTAAATTTTATGTCTCCACTAATACTTGTTAAGCTTATGCTGAAGGGAGCAAGACCACTGTGACAGCCCACAGATACACCTGGTCTTTTAAGATATACAGTGTTTGAGGGGTGCCTGGCTGGCTCAGTCAGTGGAGTGTGCAGCTCTGGATCTTGGGGTTGTGAGTTCAAGCCCCATATTGGGTGCAGAGATTACTTAAAAATAAAGTCTTAAAAAAATACCGTGTTTGAGAGGAATTTTAGTAGGGTATTTTCTTATTCATGTATTTGGCACTTGTGTAAACTCTGGCTTTAGGAATAGTGATACCTTAAGATGACTCTCTAGGAGCAACAGAAACCATCAAATGATAAACAAAAAAGAATGAAGGCCAACTTCTCTTTGACAACCGTAACTCCATTCTTACTGCCCTTGGGTACTTATATAGCACATTATTTTTAACTGCAGCCACTCAAATTACTCCTCGCTGCCTCTGAATAGGAAGAATGATTAACACAATGGAATGGTGGAAGGACTAAATTCCACACCTTATTTATCCTTTCAGCCATGACTTTATTAGGCAGGGTGAGCTAAAATCCACTCCTTAAAAAAGTATCTTTCTTTTTACACAATTCCTTATCTTACTCATTTACTCTTAAGTGCAGTTGTGTTATATTTGCCTTTCACGTTAAAAACCCATAGCTAATGATGTGGACTACTTTAGTTTCCAATTTGGAGAACCCCAACGCTTTAACTTGAAAAAAATACCCAAGTGCCCCAAACTAGTAAGTGACTTCTGCTCTGAAGTCAGTGCTCTTTCAGACAGTGCTCTGAATGTCAAATAAATTCAATGAAGCGAGGGTATGAGAGAGTAACTGTAACTCTCAGAGTACCCAAATACCTCATCACCTAAAGAGCTAAAAAGCAGACTGATTTCCAAGCTAACAATACTTGGCTTTTATCTACTAGAGAAAAAAAGTTCAGTCCATCAGAATATTCTGAATTTCTTTGAAAACAATTTATGCTGCTATTCTGATGAAGTTACTAAGAAGAAATTTAAGAAATGGTTCATGACAACAGTACTTCCAAGCTTCTTAGGTAGGAGAGGTCTAATATTACAGCAACACCTCCCAAAAAAGAACTGAAAAAAAATTCTTTGTACTATAGGCTTGTATAGACCTTTTATTTTATTTTATTTTTTAAAGATTTTATTTATTTGACAGAGACAGAGAGGGAGCACAAGCAGGGGGAGTGGGAGAGGGAGAAGCAGGCTTCCCGCTGAGCAAGGAGCCCAGCGAGGGGCTCAATCCCAGGACCAGGACCCAGGAATCATGACCTGAGCCAAAGGCAGACGCTTGACAACTGAGCCACCCAGGCACCCCTGTATAGACCTTTTAGTGAAACACTTCATTTCACATATCTAAGTGTTTATTAAATAGACATCTTGGGGCACTTGGGTGGCTCAGTCAGTTAAGCGTCTGCCTTCAGCTCAGGTCATGATCTCAGGATCCTGGGATTGAGCCCCACATTGGGCTCCCTGCTCAGCCAAGAGCCTACTTCTCCCTCTGCCTCTCCCCCTCGTTTGTGCACTTGCTCTCTCGCTCACGCTCTCCCCCAAATAAATCTTGTAAAAAAAAAAAAAAAAAAAAAGACACCTGCATGAAAAGTACCTGAGGTTTGTCAAAAATGCATTCCTGGGTCACACTAAGTAGTTTAGCATATGGTTCTTCAGGAATTGCTACATCCTAAGAAAATTATGAGTGATGACACCTAACATCCTGTTCTGGGGAAGTTTGGGTGTGGAGCCCAGGAACGTATAGTTTAATAAGCTTCCCAGGTAATTACAGTGATCCAACTGGCTTGGGAACCACCAACTTGCAACATTTTAACATTCCCATAGCAGGGAAACTAATTTTAAAAAGTGAATTTTGGGGAGCCTGCGTGGCTCAGTCGTTCCGTGTCTGCCTTCGGCTCAGGTCACAGTCCCAGGATCCTGGGATCGAGCCCCACATTGGGCTCCCTGCTCAGAAGGAAGTCTGCTTTTCCCTCTCCCACTCCCCCGCTTGTGTTCCCTCTTCTTGCTGTGTCTTTCTCCCTCTCAAATAAAATCTTTAAAAAAAATTAAAAATAAAAATAAAAAGTGGATTTTTTGGGGGGACGCCTGGGTGGCTCAGTTGGTTAAGTGTCTGCCTTCAGCTCAGGTTATGATCCCAGGATCCTGGGATCAAGTCCTGATCGGGCTCCTTGCTCAGCAGGGAACCTGTGTCTCCCTCTGCCTGCTGCTCTCTCTTGGACAAAAAATAAAACCTTAAAAAAAAATTTTTTTTTTAAATAAATAAGATAGGGCGCCTGAGTGGCTCAGTTGGTTAAGCAACTGCCTTCAGCTCAGGTCATGATCCTGGAGTCCCGGGATCAAGTCCCACATCGGGCTCCCTGCTCAGCGGGGAGTCTGCTTCTCCCTCCGACCCTCCCCTCTCTCATGCTCTATCTCATTCTCACTCTCAAATAAATAAATAAAATCTTTAAAAATAAATAAATAAATAAAGATGCCAGAATCTAGCCCTGAACTTTCATCCTGTTAATAGGGGGTTGTTGAACTGTTAAGTTAGCTATGAGAAAGTTATCTTCTGTAATTAAGTTAAAGTACCTTTATAGTTATCTTTTTCTACACACTGGGAAGGTAGGTTAAATGTGAAAAATAAGAATTTATAACCAAACACTAGAGGATGGAGGGGAATTTTCAATTTGTCCAATACAACACTGTTTTGAGAGGCTTTTACTTGCCTGTAGTGGATAGTAGCATCAGGACATTTGACCTAGGACTGTTCATCTTTCAAGGTAGTTGCACCTGTTATTGCACCTAAGAGGAATAGATGTCCAATTATTTTTTTTTTTTAAGAGTAAGAATGGCTTTGCCCTTTAGCACAAATCATTAGCAATTTTAGGTCTAACTTTTAACTACAAAAATTCATCTCTAATCTTTCCTTCTCTTCACAATCGAAGTTTAGGAGCTATTTTGCAGATTTATATTTATACCAAAGAGGAAGAGACCTAATTAAGCCAAACATTTACGTGAGCATTTACTATGTCCTAGGTATTAATGCAAGCACTATGTATTTATCTCAGGGAGACAAAGTGAAACACTGTCTTTCTGGGGCTCGCATTCTAACAGGGTGAGGAGATTCTAAATACTTAAACTACAGTTAAGTGCAGTAATAGAGCTGGATAAAAGGTACATGGAATTATAAAGAACAAGGGACTGTTTGGAAAAACACCAGAGAAAGCTTCATAGAGGAAAAACACTTGAACTGAAGGATGCATTCACAAGAGGGAGAGAGGGAGGAAGTACTTCATGAAGACATGATCACATAAAAAGAAGGTCTGAGAGAACAAAGTAGGTTTGGGGAAATGAGAGCAGTAGAAATATGGGTGTGGAAGCAAAAGAAGGTGCAACTGAATCTTTGGAAAACAAGCAGAGCTAGATCACAGGGCCTTGTTCGCCATCCTAAGGAACAAGGACTCTTCCATACTGGTTTTAGTTTGTATCCCATTTTTTAGTTAATGTACAAGCATTTTCCGATATCATTACAAACTAAAATAACTTCGGGAAAAAAACTTTCTGGTAATACATGCCTATTGCAGAAAATCCATCTGTAAGCCTACAATCCAAAAAGACCCAGTGAAACCATTCTACTACTTTACTTTCTTTCCCATCTTTTTTTTTAATAAAGTATTTATTTTTTAAGATTTATTTATTTGAGAGAGAGAATGATAGAGCATGAGAGGGAGGAGGGTCCGAGGGAGAAGCAGACTCCCTGCTGAGCAGGGAGCCTGATGCGGGACTCGATCCCGGGACTCCAGGATCATGACCTGAGCCGAAGGCAGTTGCTTAACCAACTGAGCCACCCAGGTGTCCCTCTTTTTTTTTTTTAGTTTATTTATTTTTAAGAGGGGGAGGGGCAGAGGCAGAGGCAGATTCTTAAGCAGGCTCCACACCCAGAGCAGAGCCCAACCTGGGGCTTGATCTCACTATCCTGAGATTATGACCCGAGCCAAAATCAGAGTTGGAGCCTTAATCGACTGAGCTACCCACCCAGGTGTCCCTCTTCACCCATTTCTATAACACTTATGCAAAAGTCCCACAAAATTTTAACTCTATTTTTGTTACCATTTCTTTGTAGTAATACTTTGAAATGATTCTTTGAAAATAATTTTAATGGTTGTTATTCATGGATCTACCCTAATTAGACTGTTGGAAATATATATATTATATATAAATACACATTTGTTTACTTCTAAGACTAAAACAGGAGTTGAGATACATGAATGATTCCCAAATAGCAGCCCAAAATGAATTCTGGACAATTTTTCATTATTCCACAGCAAAATGAGAAGAACAATGTGACAAGTTTTTCAAAATGACAATTTAATCTTTAAAATCACATACAAAAGTCAGTGAGTCACCTGGGTGGCTCAGCTGGTTAAGCATCTGACTTCAGCTCAGGTAGTGGTCTTAGGGCCTGATCCCAGGACTCCACATAGAAGGGAGGAGTCTGCTTGTCCCTCTGTGCCCTGCCCCCCAACCCTGTTCATGCTCACTCATACTCGCTCTCAAAATCTTTTAAAAAACAAAACCTGTATGTCCTTGTTTGCTGTTAGTAACTATTTTAGAACCAAATGTTGCATACACTGTCACTATTTGAAGAACTAAAACTGGCAACTATGTTTATTACACATATTATCATTTGATTCATTCAAGAAATCCCAAAGTCTGGAAACCAATGGATTTGAATTAACTCTCAAACCTACCAACTCTTTAGTTTGTCTCTCATATATACCAAATCTGATACACTGTATCAAAAAAAAACCCACACAAGAGTTTCCTAATTGCTTTGTTGATTCATATCCTAGAGGTCTAGATGAACACTCATTTGATTTGTCCTAAACCCTTGAAGTTATCCTGTTCTCAAACAACAGTTCTGTATTGTTTGAACAGGAACGTGAGCCTTTCCTATCTTAACTATTCTATGCCATCAAGGCTCCTGTGAGACACAAGACCTAGACTCTCAGTCAGGTCCCTGATTTAGAAGGAACAAATCTAACCTGCTTGTTGGGAAGCTAGCTAGTCACTGACAGCTACTAATACACAAGGGAGTTACCCACACACCTTGACAAAGACTGTTTATTATGATTAACAATTACCCTGTTCTTTTAAAAAAATTTTTGTCAGAGAGAGAAAGCACAAGCAGGGGCAGCGGCAGGCAGAGCAGAAGAAGCAGACTCCCTATTGAGCAGGGAGACTGATGGGGGACTCGATCCCAGGACCCTGGGATCATGACATGAGCCGAAGGCAGATACTTAACCGACTGAGCCACCCAGGCGTCCCAATAATTATCCTGTTCTTATAAGCACCTTTTCCCCAAGTAGCTCAAAGCCTTCTGGTACACAATGCCTCCTTGATGCACAGTAACAGCAGAATGAGCAAGAAAGTAAGGTCTGCCAGTGAGACTGAGTGAGTATAAAGAGCATGAATAATCAGACTCTAAATACTGAAAATACTTTCAAATTCATAGCTTTTTCAAAATTTTTAAGTTCAAATATAATTAACATACAGGGTTATGTAAATTTCAGGTGTACAAAAAGCCACAGCTTTTAAGTCCACATGGCCTGTGATGTCAAACCTCTTCCTACTCCTCTCTCAAAGAGAGCCAATACCCTACACTTACCTTCATATGAACATTATAATAGAGCCCAAAGTTTAAAAAAAAAAAAGTTCACTGGTTTGGCTGTAATTATTGAGTTCTAAAATACCAGATCTTATGACAGTTACAAAGATATACTTTTCACTGAGAATTCTCTCTCCAGGGTATTAAATGAAAACTTCATGCATAAAGCTTAACTGTCTTCTCCCCATCTCAAGCATTGCCCCATGACTTGATTTTTGTAATCTGGTTCCTTCATTTTACTTTGCTAATTCATATTTAGAATATTTTAATTTTCACACAAATTACAGTTATTTCATAAAAATGCATGGCATGGAAAAACCATTCCAGTTTATTTACCAATGTAAAATTAATTCCAGGGAACATAGGACTTGTTTTAGAAATGGAAAATATAACCTAGGTATTTAATTTTTGGGGAATGCACGATAGCAAGGGTTGGGGGGGCAGTTTATGCATAGAAAGCCAAGCATCTACTTCTCTTCCATAAATAACTGATTTTACCAAGTACCTGTATGGACAACTTAACAATGAGTTTGAAGAGTTTAACCTTAAACTACACACTTTGATCTATGCCTCCAATTAAACTACTCTCAGAGTTAATCCTTGAACATAATTTTCCCATTTGG
The DNA here is from genome assembly GCF_009762305.2 of Zalophus californianus. Taxonomy (NCBI): domain Eukaryota; kingdom Metazoa; phylum Chordata; class Mammalia; order Carnivora; family Otariidae; genus Zalophus; species Zalophus californianus. The sequence continues at coordinate 19,141,295 of NC_045606.1, read as the reverse complement.
CTGATAGAAAAAAGGCAGAGATACACAGAAACAATTGTATGTCATAGCTATTAAGGTCTTATGAGCATTTGATTTTTACAACATAAACCTCACTCTAGTACTTTCAGTGTTTTGTTTTTAGTTTCTGAGAAAGCTATTTGGACCTAAAGCTATCAACTAAGACGTAATACATGAATGCAACTTAAGAGGTCAGTTTATTTTGTAGCTTAATACAAGAGAAGTTTGAGTCTTGGTTTCCCTCTCAATTTATGCTAACTTCTGGTCATCTTTACAGAGGCTGAGCACTTTTATAATACCAAACTTTGATGGGTCAGCGATAAATAAAACTAATTCTTGCCTCCAGAGGCAAGGATAACAAATTTATTTTTTTTTAATTTCATTTTTAAGTAAACTCTACACTCAATGTGGGGCCCAAACTTACAGCCTCAAGATCAAGGGGGCGTATGTTCCACTCCACTGACTGAGCAGGGATAACAAATTTAGGACTCTGATACACATGTATTTACAGAAGAGTATACACTGTTACATTAACTACAGAAATGGTATAGTTGTTGATCAAGAGAGAAGTCTGTAGAGTACAGGAGTAGAAAAAAAATGGAAAAGGGCAGTAAAAATAGGAACCAAAAATTAGCTACTTACTTTATGTTAATGATCACCCAGGAGAGATCAAGACACAGGATATAAAAAGTATTGAAAATAAAAATGAATTGAAGCACCTGGGTGGCTCAGTCGGTTAAGTGTATTTCTGCTACGGTCATGATCCTGAGATAGAGCACGGTGTCAGGCACCGTACTCAGCAGGGAGTCTGTTTGTCCCTGTGTCCCTCCCCCCAACTCATACACTCTTCCTCTCAATCTTTTAAAAAATGGACTTAACATAAACATTAAATAAAGAATTCATATAGAAATGAAAGGATCAAATGTGAAACACCTAGGTAAATAAAGTACTGAAATCTAAGTATCTTTATGGATATTAATTTCCTCATTTGTAAAGAGGGCTAAATCAAAAATCCATCTCTTCTATCACTAGAAACTAATTGCTGGGGCACCTGGATGGCTCACTCAGTTAAGTGTCAGACTTTTTTTTTTTTAAGATTTTATTTATTTATTTGACAGAGAGAGACACAGTGAGAGAGGGAACACAAGTAGGGGGAGTGGGAGAAGGAGAAGCAGGCTTCCTGTGGAGCAGGGAGCCCAATGCGGGGCTCGATCCCAAGACCCTGGGATTATGACCTGAGCCGAAGGCAGACGCTTAACGACTGAGCCACCCAGGCGCCGCTAAGCATCAGACTCTTAATTTCGGCTCAAGTCATGATCTCAGGGTCCTGAGACAGAGCCCTGCGTCAGGCTCCGAACTAGGCATGGAGCCTGCTTAAGGTTCTCTCTCTCCCTCTGCCCCTCTGCCCACTCACACCCGCCCAAAACCAAAAAACAACTAACTGCTGTAAAATACACCATAAAAGAAAATATAATGCAAGTTCAGCTGACATACATTAAGTATATTCATTCCTAGTTAGCTCTGACCTTTAATTATACGTCAACATTTAAAAAAATAGGAAGAGAGGGGCGCCTGGGTGGCTTAGTCGTTAAGCATCTGCCTTCGGCTCAGGTCACGGTCCCAGGGTCCTGGGATCGAGCCCCACATCCGGCTCCCTGCTCAGCAGGAAGTCTGCTTCTCCCTCTCCCATTCCCCCTGCTTGCGTTCCCTCTCTCTGTCTCTGTCAAATAAATAAATCTTTAAAAAAATTTTTTTTTTTAAATAATAGGAATAGGTATCTAATATAGCTGCATTCCACCCCCCCAGCGTTTTGCGCACACAATATAAATATACACACAAACCAGACACTTGATATAAAAGCACTGTAAGTCAAACTTTGTTTTCAAAATGTTTAACTGTTGGAGCCCAGAACCTTCAGAAAAAAAGGTACTGGCTGTAAGAATATTTAGCTCACCCAGGGAACCATACTTGGTGACATCTCACATGAAACAAGGGCTTAGGCGTATCTTTAAAAAAAATAAAAATAATCTTAGAAACTTGTTTTAGTTTCACACAGGTGTTATATTTGGGACAGACCTTTTGTGAAGTAGAAAAACTATCCTGTCAAGTACCAGTAAGGCTTGATAAAACGATGCATGGAAGATGGGCATTTCTAAACTTTATTAAAAGTTTACTATAGCTCACGGTTGGGTCAAAATGTATAATATGGAGGTGGTGCCTGGGTGGCTCAGTCTATTGAGTGCCCAAGTCTTCGTTTCAGCTGAGGTCATGAGATTGAGCCCAGTGTCAGGCTCCCCATTCAGTGGGGAGTCTGCTTGTCCCTCTCCCTGACCTCCACTGCTGCTCCAACGTGCGTGTGTGTTCTAAAATAAATAAATTAAAAAAAAAATTGTCTCACCCCCTCTCCCCCACCCCCCTCTTAAAGGAAAAAAAAAGATGTAATATAGAAATTTGCCCAGGCAGGAAATATTAATTCTAAAAAAACCTTGTCATGTACAGAATAAATACATTATGTATTTATATAAAGAAAAATGCCAATGATGACAGTGTTTTTCCTTCTCAATGTCCTAACTTAAGTGGGTACTATTATACAATAAATTGTTTCTGCTTTCTAATGGGTGTACTCCCAGATCTATAAATGGATAAATTCTTCTGAAATATACACTGTAAAATGGTGAGAACGTGAAAGTCACCTGGGAATTACGAGAACTGTTTATGACTATTTTCAAGTCACAATCACAACTTTCTTACAGCAGTTTTATATGGCTAGATAACGTACCGTTTAACAATAACCTCGGTCATACAAGGGTAGCATTTATCTGTTACAACAATGACTGTAAGGATTTCTGCTGATGGCCAAATGTGTATGTTGTCCTAAAGCCATAAAAAATGCACTTGGCATGGGCATAATGAATTTAAGATGTACAAACATGAACAAAAATACTAACCTGAAATTTGAAGCATCCTAATAAATTCTTTTGAGTCTAGAATTTTAATAAGGAAAGCAGGTGTCAACATGTATTTCCTGATGCAGGAGCAAAATTACCAGTTCTAGCTTTTGTTATACAGGTAGACACAGGTTGCCTGTGCTACATGGATTCTCAGCATAAAAGTTAAAAAGCCAGAAATCTCTTAAATCCATGTTTATTATTAGTGGCTATCAATTATCATCTAATGCTGTCAGGCACTAAGCTACATATTTGCCGATAATTGAACAATTTACAGATAAGGAAACAGATGAAGCAAGTCAATCAAGAACATGTAGGCTGTAGAGGCGCCTAGCTTGCTTGGCAGAGCATGCGACTCTTGATCTTGGGGTTGTGAGTTCGAGCCCCATGTTGGGTGTGGAGACTATTTAAATATCTTAAAAAAAAAACCTAAACAACAAAAAACACGTAGATTGTAACAGGTGAGCATAAACAGGGAAAGTCATCAGACTTGCTCATACTTGCTTTCTCATTCCCGCTTTTTACATCCAACTAGGAAGAAAAAAAATACTTTTAAACCAAATACTTTTTCTAACCCTAATCCCACCTAAAGTGAGATAAGGAAGATTAGGAATGAAACTGATAAACCTAGTTATATGACAGACTTTTTACTAATGGTCTAGTTTTCAATTTGGACTTAGCTGGCAAGAGCTGAGTCCCAGGCCCTATTCTGAGACTTTATGCCAGTCATTTCCCTCTTTGAGATGACTTCACATACACATTATGACCAATGCCTGGCTCCCATTGTCTTTCTGATAAACTTTAATGTTTTTAGATAAAGAGGGAACCTATTCCTCCAGTTTAGTCTTATCCCTAGTATTCAGATTTTTCATGAACGAAGGCTATGGTAAGGTAAGCCACTCCTTCCTGAAGAAAACTAATTTTTTAAGTTTAAGTAATCTCCACCCAATGCAGGGCTCAAACTCAACAACCCCAAGATCAAGAGTCACATGCTTTCCAACTGAGCCAGCAGACACCCCAAAAACTTTAGATATGCAAGAAATGGCATTCCCCCCCCCATTCTGTAGCTAAAACCTGAAAAGGCAGCAAAAATAAGTCATTATTCTCAAGTTCACATGATAACAATAGTATGGTAGTATACGCAACCTCTTCTCTGTCCTAAACACAACTTGTCTGACCACATCTGTGCAAGATATTCTGTGGCTACTCTCTTTATTCCCATGCTCTCACTTTATGGCAAGTTAAAAGGCAAATGGGAGTAAAAAAAGATAAGACGATGCTCAACACTGCTCAGCATCAGGGAAATCCAAATCAAAACCTCAATGAGATACCACTTCACACCAGTCAGAATGGCTAAAATTAACAAGCCAGGAAACGACAGATGTTGGCAGGGATGTGGAGAAAGGGGAACCCTCCTACACTGTTGGTGGGAATGCAAGCTGGTGCAGCCACTCTGGAGAACGGTATGGAGGTTCCTCAAAAAGTTGAAACTAGAGCTACCCTACGACCCAGCAATTGCACTACTGGGTATTTACCCCAAAGATACAAAGTAGGGATCCGAAGGGGTACGTGCAGCTCGATGTTTATAGCAGCAATGCCCACAATAGCCAAACTATGGAAAGAGCCAAGATGTCCATTGACAGATGAATGAATAAAGAAGATGTGGTATACATACACAATGGAATATTATGCAGCCATCAAAAGGGATGAGATCTTGCCATTTTCAACGACGTGGATGGAACTGGAGGGTATTATGCTGGGCGAAATAAGTCAATCAGAGAAAGACATGTATCATATGATCTCACTGATATGAGGAATTCTTAATCTCAGGAAACAAACAGGGTTGCTGGAGTGGTGGGGGTGGGAGGGATGGGGTGGCTGGGTGACAGACATTGGATAGGGTATGTGCTATGGTGAGCACTGTGAATTGTGTCAGACTGTTGAATTGCAGATCTGTACCTCTGAAATAATACAATGTTAAAAAAAAAAAAAAGCAGGAAGGGAAAAATGAAGGGGGGGAAATCGGAGGGGAAGACAAACCATGACAGACAATGGACTCTGAGAAACAAACTGAGGGTTCTAGAGGGGCCGGGGGTGGGGGGATGGGTTAGCCTGGTGATGGGTATTAAAGAGGGCACATACTGAATGGAACACTGGGTGTTATACACAAACAATGAATGGTGGAACACTACATCAAAAACTAATGATGTAATGTATGGTGATTAACATAATAAAATTAAAAAAACCACATAATTTTCCTTAAACTATACTTTCAAATGTAAAAAAAAAAGGGTAAGATGATACATCAAATGGATGATTGAAGAATCCTTTAAAAATTAAATGAATCCTTTTGGGGAGTGAGGGGATTCACTAGCAGTTGAAGATTTTGAGTGCTGGGTGGGGGGATGGGTTAGCCTGGTGATGGGTATTAAAGAGGGCACATTCTGCGTGGAGCACTGGGTGTTATGCACAAACAATGAATCATGGAACACTACATCAAAAACTAATGATGTAATGTATGGTGATTAACATAACAATAAAAAATTTTAAAAAAAGCTCTTGAGTGCTTAAATTATGACTTTCCAACAACTTCTTTACTCTCGCTAAACTAGTATAAGTGACCCAGTACAACTTACCTTACTAATTTAAAACAAAAACTTGTTATTCCTAAATCCTTAATTCCATCTGTTATATCCTCACTTACTAAGAAGTGATCTTTCCTTTCTTGGAGGTTAACCGTTAGCAACAAACCAACCTATACAAAAAGAAATGGAAGTGGCATTAAAACTGAGCTGAATTTGGGCGCCTGGGTGGCTCAGTCGTTAAGCGTCTGCCTTTGGCTCACGTCACGGTCCCGGGGTCCTGGGATCAAGTCCCACATCGGGCTCCCTGCTCCACGGGAAGCCTGCTTCTCCCTCTCCCACTCCCCCTGCTTGTGTTCCTGCTCTCGCTGTCTCTATCAAATAAATAAATAAAATTTAAAAAAAAAAAACTGAGCTAAATTTAAAAACACAGAAATAAAGGTTGGGAGAAACTAGCAAGTAAACATTTAAACAGACATAAATGCTTCAGAAGTTCTAATTACCAAGTAGTTTATCTTGCCAAACTAACTGGAAATGTAGGGGCTGGGAATTATGTTTTGTGCGTCTTAAATACGGTAGGAATGCCAATTATTTTATTCAAATTAGAGCTGGAGTTCCAATCTGTCCCAGGAACAAAGCAATCAAAGGGGAAAACCAGATTATAGTTTTAAATTTGTGACACAAATATCAATATACTTTGGGAGGGACACTCTTATTTAAAAATACTTTTGAAGATAAGGAATATTAAAGTGACATAATCTTAGAATAAATTTCTATATAACTTAACTCGATTTAAATTTTAGTTGTATGAAATATCATTTACTCTAGGTCGATGACCAGTTTATTAGGAAGAGTACTGTTTAAGAGACAGTTGTTCAGTGAAGGTATATTCTGTACCTCAAAAAGACAAGGCTGACCATACTGCTGTTTCGTGGTGTACTTACAACTAAGGAACAAAAACCCCCCCCAATCCAATTTTCTTTTATAGTACAAATACAAGATAAACTCTGCATACTTCAGTGCTTATGGCAAACAGAGGCACCGAATGGAAAAGGCCATAACATACTTTTAAGAAAAGAAAACATAGGACAAGCAGAGTTGGGAAACTAGATACATTCAGAAATTTTATTCTGTAAATTACCACTCACTATGAGCAAAGAAAGGACCTCCAATAAATTTCCCAGCTCTTCTTCATTGGCTCCATTTTTACATTTGATATTAAAGTTTACAGTTCACAATGAATATTAAAAAGCCCATTTTCTACATCTACTGTTAAATCATTCCAGAGAACAGTACAGTGGGCTCTGTAAGCTTTTGCTAGCTTCCTATTTGCTTCATTCAGGTGGAAGAATACTATTAGTTTCTCTATTTTCCAAACCAAACTCTGTACTTAAAGATGTTTCGAACTTGAACAGTTAACAGGAAGACTGTAGGCCTGATTTTTTTTTTTTAAGATTTTATTTATTTGAGAGACCCCAGCCAAAGGCAGACGCTTAACAGACTGAGCCACCCAGCCGCTCCCTTCCTTTTCTAAAGACTGATTGAGAGAGAAAGAGAGCGAGCGCGTGAATGCGATCTTCTACAGGGGGAGGGGCAGCTCGATCCCAGGACCCTGAGATCATGACCTGAGCTGAACCCAAGAAGCCATACTACTCAATGACGCTCAACCGACTAAGCCACCCAGGCACCACTAGACCTGATCTTTTTGAATAGCAGAAGGCAGTTAACTTTCAAAAATGTTTTTTGAATACTCAGGAATAAACCTATCTTTTTCTTAAGAAAACCAATCAAGTTGATTCAAGGTATCCACAACCTTGGAAAATTTTTTTGAGGACTCTTTGCAAATATGAATTTCAGGTTTAGTGTTAACATAAATAAAATAGTACCTTGCCCAGGAAGAACGAGATACCATTAAATTCATTTTTCAGGAAGTTAAACTGATCAGGTGGTATGTTTAACCATAACATTTTAAGGTATATTTAATGGTTTAAGTTCAATTCTCAGACATAAATCTTTCCATTGTACACTTAGACGACACTAAAGTCAGGTGGGGCAGAGGAAAATTCCATATAAAAACAAAATCCAGTGAAGTCCCTTATAATTCCGAATATTTTCTTACTTTGAACTTGAGCTCAAAAGATAGACAATCACCATTCAAAAATAGCCCAAAAGCTTTAACAGGGTCACCAATGTTTATAAAGCTCAAAACTGACCCTTGGAATTCTGAGATTCATTTAACATGCAATTTTAATCAGCCCTATGATTGGAATGCCAATCTCATGATACATAAAACACGTGTAGGTACCTCTGGCACATGGACACTTATAAATTACAGAAAGAAAAATGACAAAAACTAAACTCAAGGGCACAAAAAATTGGGTCCTCTAGTATCAAAGCAAGCAGTACTAAGTACTTTGATAAGCCCCAAACACATCAAGGAATTACAAACCCAAATAATCATTGGTGTTTATATACTGAAGTTTGTAGGTTAAAATGTCCTCTAGATTTGAGAAATACGATGTTGAAAAATAAGGCCAGTTTTTCCCTTCCCATTTTTCTGGAGGCCTAAGTATCCCATCAGCAGTCCCTCGTCTCCTCTCTTATAGAAGTCAGAGGGGAGGAAACCTGGCCTGTGAGCCTCCTAATGTACACTTCATTTCCTCATCAAACCCTGGTGGGTCAAGTGTGTTTTTGAAAAAGTGTGAAGGCTATGTTTTACAGTTTGCACTGCAGTTTATTGGCAGAGTGTTATCCACCTAAACACACACACACACAAAACTTGTACACCTGAATGCCAACCAAGCACTGGGCTGGGTCATTATGTAAGGAATGCATCCTACGACTTGGGAGCAAGAATTTGGAAGTTTCAGGAGGCAAAGTCGCAAGTTACCCAGGAGTGGGAAGAAGTACTTCGGGTGGTGTGGACAAAGACACAAACGTATGAAACAGCTCTACCTATGTATTTTATCCATTAGGGGATGTCTGCCACCTGAAGCCGACTGTAAAACTTCCAATTATACAAGAGATGATGATTTGAATAAAAAATATAGGAAGGTTGGGGGTGGTGTGGTTTACTCAAATAATGAAAGAGCATGAGAAGCAAAAATTTTTTGAGGGAATGGGTGAACAAAGTTCTCTGGAATCTAGTACCAAGCTCAGTATTTTTTACGGGAGTTTAGGAAGCCTGTGGGCCCCCTTGTATACCTTAACACTGCATTAACAAATGAGATAAAAACTGAGGCTTTACTGAAGTCATAGGCACAAATGAAATTGCCCAGAGAGAACATATAAAACAAGAAGGTAGTCAAAGAAATAATTCCAAATATTTAAAACGCCACAGGAACGTGGCAAAAGAAAAACTAGAGCCCAAGATTTGGCAATTAGGAATAATGTAGACATGCTGACCAAAAAAACAAAAACAAGGATGTTTCTGTTAGCTTGAAAAATGGCCTCTCTTCTTTATTAAGGCAGAATAAAGCTACGAAGACTATGAAAATTACCTTAAAAACGTGACTTCATATTTGCTCCCTTTTTCCTGAGCCAAAATAAAAGTTGCTATGACAGTTAAGGGAGACACAACTTAAACGTGACAAATCCTCGAGGTTATTCAAGATGCCCATTTTCTAATCACAATGCACGAACACAAAAAAAACTCTGAACTCTAAAATCTTTGTACTACTTAATATTTACACTCTAGTTACAGGCTTTTCAGTTCATATTGTTACTTCGCTGAAAAAGCCACAAAATCTAGCAAGGGTTTAAGTATAAACAAATGAATAAAAAATCTTGTTTTCAAACTAAGTCTACAACTAACACTAAAGGAAATAACATAACCTTGACCAGAGTTAAACCCATCTTTTCGGGTCCAGCAAACGTTTCCTCCTGGCACGAGGTGTGTTCTGTCAAAAAGCAAGCCAGGTTTCCGTGCAAACGTCTTTGTTGTGTGTAACTCCCGGCTCTCACCACCACCCAAGGCGAGGAGCCTTTTGAATTTTCACTAGTTTAGTTAACGGCTACTATGCTTGTTTGTCTAAGTGGGAATAATCAAAAACAAAACTAGTATTTATTACAGAATCTACCAATATAGACTACTTAAAAACTTTCCAACTAAAGACCGTCACTAACAAGGTTTCGAAAATTAAAAGTCAGTCCATACTTCTACAGAAGTGATTTAAAGAGGTAGGCTTCATAATGGTGCAGGAATCTTAATGAATAACATTTACCGAAAGTGATTTCATCTTTTATTTTTAAAAACCATAGTTAAGAGGGCGACAGAAAGACAAAAGTATTGAAAACACCCTTACTTCATATAAATTACAGCACTAGCAGATTTATTCTTATTACTAATCACGCCTAAATTTAAAAAGAAAACCACATCCACTAAGTCTACACATTCCTGTAGAATATACAGATAGGGAAGATATGAGAAGTACAGAAAACCTGAAAAGGGTCCTCAAAATTCAGATGGTAACTTTTAAGTGTTCCTGGGTGTTATTTACACCTTTTACACCTGCTTCCAAATTTAAGAAATATTTTTCTACTGGAATCTGAGAAACTTTACGTTTTCCCAGAAAATAACGGACACTTCTTGACGTTGTGGCCTAGCTAGTCTCTCCTTTTTACTCCGTCCAGTGGCCCTGAGGGACTCACAGTTGATTACGACTCTCACAGTAGGAAACTGCCACCTTACGTAAGCACTTTGCAAGGAGAAAGGTTAGATAAGAAAATAGGGCACCGAACCTTCTCCTCCACCAACAGCCGTCACACCCCACGAGTGTCCCTCCAGGGGCTTTCCCCCGGGAGCCGCAGCTGTTAAGCTATATGGGGGAGGGGAAGCGCTCTCAAACAGTCATCTCTTCCTCTTCAGGCCGCCAACGCCGACCGCACCACAGTCTCCTCCGCCCAAGCCCTTTCCCCTCCCCCGCCCCAGCCTGGGTCTGAGCCAAACCCCACAGGAATGCAGCCCGGTCACATGCGCTGCGGCGGCGGTGGACGTGCCTCTCCCCCCGCGCCCCAAGGAGACCCAGCGCCATCTTGCCCTGACGCAGTTACAAAAGTCATGGGAGGAATCGTGTCTCCTCGTCCGCGCCAGCGCCCCAAAGTTTCGCAGAGGCCGAGCCGGGGCCCTCACCTCGGGCAGGGACAGGAGAAAATACTCAGGGAAGAGCCTTGAGATTCTCTTCGCCACTGCTTGGGTTCCATATCAGCCGCGGCAGCAACGATCACCATCGTCACTTCTCCCTCTCTGCCTTTGCAACAGCCTCCCCCGACGGCTCTGGCCCCTCCCGCTGCTGCAGCATGAGGTCATCGCTGGCCAATCACGACGCGCCCGACAGAACACATCAGGCACTGATTGGCTGCACGGACCGCCTCTGCCTCTCCCCACTCGGCTTACCAAGCGTTCCGGGTCTCTGTACAGCGAGAAGACGGAAACCGCCATTTCGGGGGAAAGAACCCGAAGAGAAGAATCGGGATCACCGTGTTATTTTAGTGGGGAAACCCCTGTTTTATTCTTTGGCCTCCCCCTTTTTTCTTCGAGATAACCGTCTCTCAGTCCCTCCCTCGTTTAATCACCGCCACATTAAGGAATTCCCGCTCCCCACCCCGCACATTGTCCCGCCGGCGGGGAAATCCTTCCCCCGGGCCAAAAGAAGTAGGAGGCAGCGACGGCAACTGCACCGACGGCAACAGCAGCTTTTTACCCCGATACACGGTGGCAGGAAAGCGGCGCTGACGGTGGCTGTACTTTTCCTGCTGCTTCTCCCCCCGACCTCTTCCGTTTCTCGCTCCTCCATCGAGACGGCGCTGGACGCTCCAGCTCCGCTTTTATCCGGGGCCCGGAGTCTGCGCACTGGAGCCTCCTCAGCCCCTAGTGGGCGTCGAGTGACACCCAAACCGAGTTCACCCAGCGCTGAAGGCCAGACTGGGGAGGGGGAGGGGAAGACTGAGACTGAGGTTTGGGGAGTGGGAGAAAGGGCATCGCTTTAGGAGGGTGAGGGGAGGGGGGGTTGTTCCCTGGGCCTACAGTCCTTATCCTTCCACCCAGTAGTGGCGTGCTCAAGCTCGCCGATATCCACACTTGAGGGCTGCTCAGGGAAAAGGGGTAAAGAACCAATCCCACCAAATACCGAAACTTCCCCAAACCTTCTGTGAATTGTTGAATGCATCTGTTGTGAAAAAGACGGAGATTCTGCCCACCTCTCTGTCTCCAGTTGGTTATCTTCAAGCCTCTATGGAAGAGGCAACAGCGGGCGGCAGCCCACAAGCAAAATGGCGGCGGGCAGCTTCGTTCCCCTCCCCCTCTGCCCCTGCGGAGCGGGGCGGGCGGAACCCGTGCACTTGCCGCCGCCGCCGCGGCCGCCGCCGCCGCCGCCGCCGCCGCGGCCGCCGCCGCCGTCGCCGCCATTTTCCCAGAGCGAGAGGCAGTGACACTGAGCGGGCGCAGGGGGCCGAGTCGGAGACCGTGCCTGAGTTCGGGAGCGGCAACAGAGGGGGCATAGACACTCTGAGCAGCCTTGCCGTCGCCTCTGCGTTCCTGTTGACTGTTTGGGTGCCCCCTCCCCTACTCCTTGATTGCTGGTGAAGAGGCTGCGCGCTGCTGTTTGGGGAGGGGGTGTGTGGAGCCGGGTCCTGTGTCCGCAGTGCCTGCTGTCGGGGGGTCGTCTGTTCGCGGAGGTGTGGAGAGGCTCCTTGGGGGTCGAGCAGATAACGGGGTTCGGGTGTCTGGTGTGTGAACATCACAGGTCAGTGCCTGTCGTCTCCTTGGGAGTTCTTGGGGTTTGCGGGGTGGAGGGACGCGTGTTTCAGGGGGGAGGGGGCTTTCTCATTATTATGCTTTTGGGGGGGTTGGGGGAGTCAGCGTTTACTCTCAGGTGTCTGGGCTGGAGCAAGACGCTGCTTGTTTGAATCGAATTTATCCTTTCTCTTCCCTGTCCTAGAAAGGGAGCATTATGGCGGGTTTTAGGGTTGGGGAAAGGGGGAACTGGCAGTTAAACCCCCTTAGGAGTGGGAGTTAGGGAGGGGGCGCACTCCTCATTGGCAGCGGGTTAAGGGCGCTTGGGTGAGGAGGGAGGCTTGTGACTGTTGGTAGGGTTTGTGTCGAAGTGGTCCCAGGAGCTGCCAGCTCTCCCTTTCCTCGACCGCATCTTGTTCAGGTGCTGAAAAACCGTATAGGCCCCATTTTCTTCTTCTTCCATTAATTGCTTGGCATTCTCTGGTATAATTTTCTGGTAAATACTAAGGGGGTTAAAAGGACGCTCTGGGTCTCTATCTCCCTTTGTGGGAGAACAAGACAGCTCCTCATCCTCTCCGGGAGAGGGTAAACCCGCCCCAGAGGTGGTCACCCCAGTACCCAGCCTTCTCAGTCTCCTCCCCCACTCCTCTTGCATTCTCGCCGTCCTTTACTGTACCGGAGGCTTAGAATCCACAACATGGCACATTTCAGAAAAGCTTATTTTGACCAAGGGATTGGCACAAACACTGTGGCAGCAGATACAGAAGAGAAACAAACGGTTCACTGTGCTAAACGAGGGAGGGGGGAGAGAAAAAACAATCCGGAGTGCTCTCTTCCACTGGCCTCAGTTCCGTAGAGATCCGTTCTTGCTAGAGTCTTAAGAATGATACAATTTAAAGTCAGAGAGAAATCGCTAGAGTTCGCTTTGGAGTAAATCCCGGGTTTTTTTGTTTTTTGTTTGTGTGTGTGTGTGTGTGTGTGTGTGTGTGTGTGTGTTTGGTGTCTGTTTCCCCTCCTTTTAGAGATGTGAATAACGTAAGGTGTTGGAGTTCTGGAGACCTTGGAGAGAATTAAGTGAGGGGCATTCAACTCTAGGCTGGAGACATCAATACCTAATTGGAAGATGGCCCCGTTTTTTCCTTTATTTTCCGAGATGGGAAGTAAAAAGTGAAATTTCCCTCTTTTGTCCTTTACAGATTCTAAAAATGGCGGCCCCAGGCTGATGTTGTGGTAATCTAATCAGCTCGGGTCCTCCACACCCCATGCAGTGCGTTTGTCTGCAGCATATTACAGGCTTATTATGTTTACATGAAAAGACTGTGCTGCTTTTCTTCCCCAAATAGTTTACAAAAATGTGTTGATTTTACTGCAATTACAATGCTGTGTTTTAGTTGATTTATTGGTTTTTCCTGAGGCAAATAAAATGACACCACTTCGAAAAAAAACCACTCAGGTAGCCTTAGAAATTTCAGTAGTGAGGGTAGGTGCTCTTAAACATTTAAAAAAATATATTTGGGACAAGGAATAGTTTTTGCTCGGTTTAGTGCAAGTGTTTTTTATTCACTGTGCTAAAGTAAGTTAAAATATTTAGTAAGTGTATAAGTATAACATTTTGTGTGACTAGATGTTTTAATTTAGAGTGAAATGTTTCCCATCCTCTTGACCAATTTTGTGAATTTTGGTTTTGGTACTCTTTCAGATTAATTTTTAGGGAGCTGTACAAACAAGCCTAAACCTGTTACTTCACTGGGTGTGGAGATGCTTGTTCTTCTCACTATTATAGTTTGCATCCATTTTTCTCATGTATTTAAGCATTCCTTAAGAATTTTCTAAGTTTGTGTATTTCATGAAGTGCAGCTGCACACTTTCCTATCTTTTAAAATTGTTTTACAGCATTCTATCATAATTATGTAAGTAGAAAAGTAAGGCTTTAGTTCTTGAAACCACCCCCCATGCCCATTTACCTATTTGGGGATGTGGAACTTAGTCTGTTTTAATGATTTAAATAACAGCTATACCGTAATAGAGGGTCTTGAATCCATTTTATGCTAATTTCAGAATCTAAGATTGAGGCAGAAAATCAAATGGTATCATTTAACAGTATTTTAAAAAGTGGGAATGATTGAAATTCATCTCTGTAGTGGGGGGTTGATCTTTTTGGCCTGAACTCAGCAATGAGATATGAGTGGGCCATTAATGGCAGTTAATGACCATTCTGATATGGACTGACTGAAAGATGAGTGCCTTTCAATCCAGTAGTTCTTAAAAAGGTTGGAGAGTATACACTCTTTCATGATTCTTTTATTTCCACTGTAAATTCTGCTCTAATATTTACAATGGAACGAGAGAATCATGAAGTTCATATATGAATTAACTTTCTGTTCTGCAAAATAATTGTAGAAATAACTGGCTTAGAGAGTTTCATCATGGAAGACTGAGCACATAACCTTAGAATCTTTGAAATATTTTATTGTAAAATGAAATGTTGGTGGGTAGTAGGAGTTTGTGTAGGGATTTCTGGTCAATACTCATTTTCATTATGCTCTGAGTGATCGTGTAGGTCTGGATCCGTAACTGCAGTGTAAAGATTGTGCGTTTGTTTTATAGACTATGTGGTTAAGATCTGTGGTTCAGAAGGTTGGTACTTTAAACTTAATATCTAATGTAGGAAATCAGTATACTCTTAAGGAAATGTGGTTTATGTAGCCATGGGAGGGAACACTGTCTACACCCATTGTTTTTTCTTGATAGTGACCTTGATCAGGTCTAGACACACAAAGCATTTGGACTTACTTGGTTTCAAATAAACAATGCCAAGTTAGAAATTATGAGAAAAGCTGCGTTCACGCTATTAGCTTTCTTCATACTGGGCTGCTTCATTGCTTTGGATTTTGTTTGCTTGTTTTGATAATATGTTTTAAGTATATCATACTTTATTTTAAATGGTCACTTTATAAATAACATGGCTATAAATGTTTGGTTTTTGTTAATGTATACCCAAGTGACTGTGTTTTAAATTAGAGTGTAGAGGCAAATTTATTAAAAGGTTGGGCATGGTTTTTTATTCTCAGTGAGTTTTGATACAGTAGGTCTCTTGGGGGCAAAACTAGTCAAATGGTCTTTGTTCTTAGGGTAGCTGAGTTTTGAGGGATTAGGTTTTAAGTGGATTTGTAGAAAATCATAATGTAATTGGAGAGTAAATTTTATTTTTAGAGACTATATTTTGATCATACTTCCCTTTTGTTGTCAGTGTACATTGTAGGATCCTTTTGATCTCAATTTAAGTTTAGAACCTTTACAGGGTTCCTCCATTTCCCTTCAACTCTTTAGATCTCTGATAACTCTCTCACAATTTTGGCTTGTCTGTCTTACAGCTTCCCAGCCAGAGAATTTTTACCATGTATACCACAGTAAGCTCTAGGACTTCTTGGATCTAAAATGAGGAAGTGAGGTTAAAAACCAATTAATAATTTAGGAGAAATTCTTCCCTTTAACACACACCTTAGTAGTCTTAGTGAAAGTCTAACTTCTTAAATTGGTTTCTTATTTCTAAGAATAATGTACCCATTTTCATGCATCAAAGTCTAACACCTATGGTTTTACTTTTAAAAGTGTGTTATATAAATCCTAACAGCTCTGCTTTTCTGGACTGGGACTTAAATGTGTACTATCATTGAGTGTTTAAAATGGAGAAAACCAAAAAGACTTCGAAGAGCTATCAAAAACTGCTAAAGAAATATTAGTGTGGAATCTTCGTAAAAGATGCTGTTTATTTTTTTAATATTTTCCTAATGTGTAATTAGCTTTCATTTCCAAAGGATTTATTCACAGTAGAGAGTAGGTGCTCAGTTATTTGTTGCATTTAAAGCTCATTTAAGCAAACACATCTCAAATATTCAGGGTGATCAGGGACTGTTCCTGTCATATGTTAGAATAAATGTTTAATACTTGTGTTCAGGGAGACTTTTTAATGTTACCTATAGAATTATTTTTACTTTATGGTAAAATTACTCTTTTGTGTCGACTGGCAAAATAACAAGGATACTATTTTAGATATTGCTGTATAAATGTTAGTTTTTAGGCTGAGTTTAAAATTGGAGTGGCTTACTGTCTCTTTTACTGTGTTGGGAAGAGCCTTATTTTTTAAATATTAAACAGATAATATGTATTATTTAAAAATTTATTTAATATGGAAGAGCAGTATTTATGGTTGAAAATATCTTTTTAGCGCACTAAATTGAAGTAGCAGTATTTAAAACTCTTGCCATTTGCAATTAAACAGTATTGTATAGAGAGGTAGGAATTAACCAAAAGAATTTTTTGTTGTTATTGTGAGCACTCATGCTAAGTGCTACGTTAAAAATCAAATGGTGGTGACTAAGGCTAAGTTAATTAGATGTTATTTGCATCTTTAAGAATACAAGAAATTTTTATTAACCATTAGTAACTAGGATGCTTTTTACTTAAGTCAGAGTCAAGAAAATAGCTGGGTCTTAAATTTCACTTGATAAATATTTTGCCTTAATATGAAATCAGTTCTTTCTTCCTCATAGACAGCTCATACATAAAATTTTATTTTTAGATAGTTTAGGAAAGCCATTTTTATATTGTTAGGTGAATTTCCCAGCTTTATTGGAGAATCTGATTTGATTATTTACAAGAACTATTTAAGCTGTTTGGGATCTTGTACTTTTTAATGCAACAGGTCAATCAGAATTCTTTTTTGATGTGTTGAATTATGATGCCATCAAAACAGATATTATGGCTTTTCATACATCAGTAAGCCTATAATATAGTAATTCAGTGAGTAAGTAATCAACTTGTTCATTATTTTTAGTTAAAATATTTATTTTTGCATTTTAAGGTTGGCTTAAGTGTGAAATCTGGTTTTAAGATAGGACCTGAGAAACAAAATGATTTGTGCAGCTTTCTTTATTCTAGTTGTACAGTTGAAGAGAGAGAATTTTCTAGCAACCCTTCGATGTTTGCTTAGAGTTAATCCAAAGGAATAAACATCTTGGTCCTGAAGTTTATAATTGAGAAAGAACATTGAGTAATCACACCTGTGTTATAGCTAACTTGGTTGCAGCATTTAAGGTCTGAGCCTGTAGCATAAAGTTAATGGAACAGTGGGATTGAGATTGTTTTGGTTTGTGATATTCGTAAGATAATTTTAAAGTTCAAGTTCACAGAATTATGTTATCTAACATTTTATCTGAGACCAGAAAAAATTTTAATGTTTAACTCTATTTTGGCTTTTGACTTTTGTTTTCAAAAGGTATTTATAAAAATTTTTACTCAAAGACTTTAACTGAATTTACTATGATAAATAATTTTAAACTTATTCGAGTTAAGTAAATTTAAAGATTAAATATGGGGGCGCCTGGGTGACTCCGTCGATTAAGCGTCTGCCTTCAGCTCAGGTCATGATCCCACTGGGATCTAGTCTCGCTTCGGGCTCCTTGCTCATCGGGGAGCCTGCTTCTCCCTCTGCCTGCTGCTCCCCCTGCTGTGCTCGCTCGCTCTCTCTGACAAATAAAATATTTTTAAAAAAATAAAGATTAAATATGTTTTCCCATTTTTCTCGCTGGTCTAAGAATAAGGTAAAGCCTAGTGTCAATGGTTTTTAGCAAAAAGTGAGGAATCTGGTGAGAAGAATTAAGTATTAGAATATTGTCGGGAAAACAGTTTTGATTTTTTCAGAAGTTTACATATCAGGGGACTATATATGAGCAAGATACACTCTCCCAATACTTTTTTTCGTATTTCACAGACTAATATAATGAAACATAATAGTTTCTATTTATGATTTTACAGAGAGACCTCTTAAATTCCTCTTGTTTTTTTATATGTTTAAAGAAAGACAAGTTTCAGGAATTTGAAAACCCATTTTCTCTTTAATGATGTGGCAAAAGATGGGAAGATTCTTGATGTGACTGATTTGAAAGGTTGAGACTCTGCTTCATTAGCCATAAATTGTTGGGGTTCTGAGGTTGGTCTGATACATAGTAGCTCTTCTTGAGAAAATGATTGTTCCTTTTGAATTATTTGCTTTTCTGCTGCTTCTCTTTAAATGAAGCTGCATAATTGGCTGAATTGACACAGCCTTATTACATCTTACCATTAAGCCCCCCCCCCCCCGCAAAACCATATTTTCAAGCACAGACAAAAGATTAATTTAAGTAACTACTGTTTTCCTTGCACTGTTTATTTCTACTTCTCAAAAGCTTGCTGTTTCAGGGTTTGTTTGGATACAAGGTACAGACATCAGCTACAACTAGCTTAAGTAAAAGATTTGTTATAAGACTGAAGGGAAATCTTAGAGAACTTTTTTGAAGAAAGTACAGTTGGACCTCACAGGAATTGGCAAGGTGTCAGTGAGCCACTGTTCTCCATCTTGATCCCTTTAATTAGCTGTGACTGGTTAAGGAGATGGTGGTAGAGTGTGTATTTATGGTGTGGGGGAGTTTGCTTGGATGGAGAGCAAGAGAAGGACACTTAATTCATCGTAAAACAATTGCCTTTTTTCAGGGATGTTCAAATGTTACTTGGGAGGGCCTCTGAAACTAAATAGTATCAAACGGATGATTCCATTTTTAATTTTGAAAATACAAATATTATATATAAATATAAATGCATGTGTGTTGAGGAATACTGCCAAAAAACCGAGGTTTTTTGTTTTAATTTTTTTTTATTTTAAAATAATTTCAGGCTTACAGAAGTTATGTGAACAGTGCAAAACTTCCCTTAACCCCTTTACTCAGATCCCCCGATTTTTAACATTTTATCACATTTGCCATATTCTCTGTACAGGTAAAAAAATTCTTAACTATTTGAGAGTAGATTGCATATATGATGCTCTCTTATACTTAAGTATGCATTTCTTAAGATCAACCATGTTTCCTTAAGTAACCAGAATGGTTAAATTTAGAAATTTAACATTGATGTAATACTTTTCATTTAGACTGTTGTCCATATTCCATTTTCATCGGTTGTCCCAATTATGCCCTTTATTAGCACTTTTTTTCTGGTTCAATTGCCAATTCAGGATCACAGATTGAGTTTAGTTCTCAGGTCTCTCTGTCTTTCATGACCTTGGCAGGCTAGTTATTAAACAGTGTCCCTCAGTTGGGTTTATTTAAGGTTTCTTCATGATTAGATTCAGATTTTGCATTTTTTCTGTAGATAAGCAATATGTGGGTTTTTTGTTTTGTTTTGTTTTGTTTTAATCATCTGGATGCACTTAATGTTTGTTTGCCCCTTATCAGTAGTTCGTTTTGATTGCTTGGTTAAGGTGTGGAGTAGTTTCTCCGTCCTATAGTTACTGTTTCTCTTTTTGCCATTAAGTAATTTGTGGGAAGGTATTTTGAGGTTGTGTAAATATTCTGTTTCCTGTCAGACTTTCCTAAATTTAGTGTCTATTGGTGATTCTTGCCTGAATAAGTTTTTACCACGTGGCTGCAGATACACCAAAGTTTTTAGCAGTGATGTATGTCTGGGTAATTAGAATTGTGTGAGTTTTCTCTTCCGGTCTTTCTGTGAGACGGATCGCTTTTGTAATCACAACAGATTAAAAAAAATTGAAGGAAAGTATAGATAATTTGGATGGGGTCAGATAGTGTCGGTTTTCTACACAAATGGGATTTAAAATAGCTTACTGAATGCTGGTGTCATTTGAAATTCAGAATATAGAAAATAAATACATAGGTTGTTAAATTTTTTTAAATTATGGTGTTCCAGTTCCTCATTTAGTTTTTAGAATTACTAAGTGAGCCTTGAGTTACAGTTGTTTAGGTTTATGATTTGCTACTAATGCTAGCTAGTATTTTGATTTCTAAGACAAGGCTGAAAGTATTTTAATTATAGTGTTATTCCCCTTCCCCATTAAAAAAAAAATCCTTGAAGTAATTCTTTTGAAGAAAAATATTTTTTTCTGAAATTATTGAGATACATTTTTTTTAAACATATGCAAGTTTGCTCTTTTAAAAAGGGTTGGTGAGATGGTACATTTAATACAGCAGAGCATCAAACATCTATAACTCTTAGAACAAAGTGACGTATGATTTTTGGAACAAATACAATACTCATTGTGGAAAAGTTCAGAAGGACAAGAAAAGGATAAGAAACGGAAAATACTTATTCAGACTTTAATTACATTATAATGATACTTTTATAAATTTGGCATATTTTTTCTTAGTGATAGCAAAATATTGGTAGTGAAATTGGGTGATAATTTGAATATTTTACTGATTAAGCCCTGGGCAACATGTTGAATGAAAATTACTAATTTCTTTGGAAATTTTCGTAGAAAATTGGGAGAAGAAAATTTTGAGACTTGTGAATACTTGTAGAGTGGAGATTATATTCTCCAAAACTTTAAATTTCCATCTGAGAAAGTTAAGCTCATATTTCAAAAGAGTATTAATAAGATGATACAGTTGAATCAGCATTTTACAAGTGCTTAATTGATTTAAAACTCATTTGAATCAACTGTATCTGTGTCTCAAGAGAATGAAAGTTCAGTTTGTAGCACTACTAAACCATATTCCATTGTCTTAAAGTACAGGGTGAGAGGTGCAAAAACAAATTCCATCATGAACTGAGGATTTTCTTTTAGGCCACAACCCCCATCCTGGTTATGTAAAGTAGCATCCTATTGACTGAAGTTAAGAAACTAAAGTTAGAATTGACTTGTGAGATCTTTTATTTAAATATTTTTCATTGTGGTCCAGGGACCACATGTATTATTTATGTGGTGCTTACTAAAACTTTCTTGAGCCCCATTCCAGACCTACTTAATCACATCTAATGGAGTCTTGAATTTGCATTTTAGTTACTAGTCTCAGCTGGTTTTTACACTGTTCTAGCTCTTCCCTTTTATTTTACAAGTAGAACAGAAAGCAGGGAGGTTAAACAATTCTCTTTAGGTCATATATTTAGATAGTGGTTGATCAAGGATTAAAATTTAGGTCACAATTCTTGATACTTAAACTTTTCCAAGAAACCATGCTGAACTGCCCTCTTGAGAAGGCAGGCCACTATTTTTAGATTCTCTGAATGAAGGAATACTAGTCTTTGTGCAGTGTCATGTGACAGATTCTCTCTTTTGTGTTTCTGTACATCCGAATTCAAGATGATCTGGTGGTTTCCAGAACCCACGTGTTATTTGGATAAGAGTCTTGGATTGGAATTCTAGCAGTACAAATTGTGATCAAGTTGTGGTAAGCCTTGAATGCCATGATGGAAGATTATGGACTTTATGGCAGAGCTGCTGAAAAATTTGCTTTGGGGAGTGACATACTGGGACATGATTATCCCTTCCAATTCTTAAGATTATGAAAGTGATATATGCTTATTAAGAGAGCTCAAACAATACTTCTTTAGAGGCAGTATTACACAGGACTTAAAAGTAGAAACTAGAACTATAATCAAACCAGGTTGTATTGCCTTGTGATCTTGGGCGTGTTACTTATCTTTTAGTGCCTTAGTTTCTTGATCTGCAAAATTGAGATAATAATAGAGCTTATCTTACAGAGTCATTTTGAGAATTCAGTGAGTTAATATGTGTACAATTCTTAGTAAGTTCTCCAGATGTTTGTGTTGTAACTGTTCTGGAAAAAAAAGTGTTTCTGACTCTATCCGTATTGTCTCTCATGTGCTGTGGTGAGCACTGTTTATAGTGTGTGTGTGTATACATTTTTTTAATATAGTATTTTTCCCAAAGCCTTTTATCTAGATATTGTAGAAGATTCCTTAACCTTCACTTAAAAAATATTAATGCCAGGGATGCCCGGGTGGCACAGTGGGTTAGGTGTCCGCTCTTGGTTTCGGCTCAGGTTGTGATCTCAGGGTCCTGGGATCAAGCCCCACGTTGGGCTCCGCTCAGTGTGGAGTCAGCTTGAGATTGTCTCCCTCTCCCTCTGCCCCTCCCACTCATGTTCTCTCTCTTTAAAATAAATAAATAAATCTTAAAAAAATACCAATGCCAGTTGTATGTTGAATGATGTAAACTGCTCTGTGCTGCTTCCTTTAGTTGAGTTGAATGTTTGTAAAGAGTCCTGTTTGTTCCCAAATTCACTAATCCTATTGCACTTGTGTTTATATTATTAGATATAACATAAACCAATGATAAATGAGTGTAAAGAGAGAATTGTTTAAATGAAAACTAAGTTAACTACTTTGGAAAACTTGTTAAAAACACATTAATTGCTAAAGAAAGTTGTTAAATTAGTTATGGGCAAGGTAACTAAAAGAAAAGGGGGGAAATAATACAAATCTAAATCTAGAATGAAGTCTACATTCACATTGCTCACAGGTGTCTAAGTAATTTCTTATCTTGAAGTAATCTAAAACCAAAAACTATAGATAATGTATCACAGATAGGGTTGATACAAGAATGAGAACCCAAAATTCCAAGTAGGGGAGCCATGTTCAAAGAGAACATTTTAGCTTGACACTAAAATATTGGTGAATGATATTTTAAATTAAAAATACAGTGTTTAAGATATATATAATTTTTAAATGAATCTCCATGTTAACTGACTTTGATGAACTCACAAATTTTGAGTTCCTGTTGTTTAAATATATCCAGTTTTTTTTTTTTTTAATATCCTGGAAATCTTAAAATGCTTTTTCATGCCGACATCTTGATTTCAGACTTTGGTCTCTAGAATTGTTTGTGGTCATGTGTTGCAGCATCCTTAGGAAACTAATACACCCCTTAACTTCAGTTACCCTCAGTGAAGCCCATTGCTAGACAACACACATGCACCACACACACATACACACAAATAAAAAGAATTAAAATGCTGTTTCAGAATCTGATTGTGATTTGTCCACTGGGGTTTATAGGATTCTGTCTAGATGAAATGACAAATTTCAGATGTCTGTGGAATTGAATAGATGCGCTGATCTATGAAGATCCGGTAACCTTTATTATCTTGTGAGATTTAAATTCTCCTTTTCAGGGCGCCTGGGTGGCTCAGTTGTTAAGCATCTGCCTTCGGCTCAGGTCGTGATCCCAGAGTCCTGGGATCGAGCCCCGCATCGGGCTCCCTGCTCCGCGGGAAACCTGCTCTTCCCTCTCCCACTTCCCCTGCTTGTGTTCCCTCTCTTGCTGTGTGTCTCTCTCTCTGTCAAATAAATAAAATATTTAAAAAAATTCTCCTTTTCTTTAGGACTCTTCTAACTGTTAATATTGTAAACGAGATTCATTTGGTGGCAAATAGTTGAACGCCCTCTAATTGAAGGCAGTATGGTAGCTACTAATTTTGGCTTGCTGATCTTGCACATATTTCTTAAGGGAAGTAACTGATGATTGTGTTGGCTAATAACCCTCGGATCAGTTTGTGTGGTTGCAAATTTTAGCCGGTAATTGTTTGATATATTGTAACATGGTTGCTGTATGTTAGCAAAACCTATTAATTATACACTAACGTAATAACTTTTTGATTTTTAAATTTTAAGTAAAAACTGGCAGATCTTATGGACTTGGTATTGTGCCAGAAGACAAAAATTCTTCTATTGTGTAATCTTTGAGAATATCTTATCATTTAAATTTAATCCAGAATGAGGGCGCCTGGGTGGCTCAGTTGGTTAAGCCACTGCCTTTGGCTCAGGTCATGATCCTGGAGTCCCGGGATCGAGTCCCACATTGGGCTCCCTGCTCAGCAGGGAGTCTGCTTCTCCCTCTGACCCTCTTCCCTCTTGTGCTCTCTATCTCTCTCATTCTCTCTCTCTCAAATAAATAAATAAAATCTTAAAAAAAACCCAAAAACATAAATTTAATCCAGAATGATAGTGGAGATTTAAAAGTAGTCTCTCTCTGCTGGTATAGCCTAGACTCTCACAGGGAGTTTAAATTTTACGCCTCTTATATCCTGAAGTAAAATGGTTCATTAGGATTTGGAGAAAAGTACTTCTAGTTAAGTCTCCAACTTCGCACAGCACTTTTTTCACGTATAAATGACTTTTATAAGGGTGGCCAGTCAGCTCAATACATGTTGATTATTTTTTTATCTGTGTATATACATAATGTTTTCTATTTGTAAAGACAGGTCTTTAAAATTAAGTTGGAAAGTGAAAGTGGATGTAGCCTGTCTCATAGCAAATATACAGGTCAATAATAGCACTTGTGTCTACCAACTTCATTCTTGACATTTTATTTTTCCTTTTGTACAGTTTCCCTGTGATTATATGCCTTTTCAAGACTGGCTACTCAAAGCTTGAACAAGACATACTATAATAAGTTAATAAAGTTTGCATATTTGAGTGATTTTCTTAATGGAGGCTTAGATCTCCTAATTCCATAATTCATTCTTGAGAGTGAGATGCATAGACATTTTTTCTATAAGCTTCAGCTTTCTAATTCTTAGGCACTGGTCCTTTCATTTCCGGGTTTTTGTTTTTGTTTTTTCTATTTATATTAATGTATGCAGAGGAAGAAGTTGATTGTTGAATACTCTGAAGTCTTGGGATTAAAAGGACGGGGGAAAATGCTGTAGAAATAAATGGTTTAAACTTGGAAAGTATTTTTTCTTATTCATTTTGCTAGTCTCTTGCTGATTTTGTAGTTTGTTAATACTTAGAAATTACTCTTTTTTAGACTTAAGATTTCTATAGTAAATACTTTAAATGTGGAATTTTAAGATCTTTGTAGATATTTACAATAATAGAACCTCTGTTTTTCACTAAGTGGCTTCAGTGGTCAACAGTTTTGTGACTGGGATTGACTAAATTATTATTGGATTGGATAATGGGAACTTCATGCTTTTAATTCTAAGAGGGAAGGCACTAACATTCATACCAACTCTGCAGGGTAGATATTTTATCCATTTTTCATGAGAGGCCTAGAGAGACTCAGGGTCACATAGTTAAAGAGTGACTGATAAAGGGGTGCCTGGGTGGTTCAGTCAGTTAAGCATCCGACTCTTGATTTCAGCTCATGTCATGATCTCAGGGTCATGAGATCGAGCCCCTCATCAGGCTGTGCACTGGTGTGGAGCCTGCTTAAGATTCCTCCCCCTACCCACCACGTGCTCACTCATTCTCTCTCTCAAAAAAAAAAAGTGGCTGATCAAGAATTTGAAATCAGATCATTTGAAAATATCCTAGCTCTCTATTGATCCTTATACACAAATCATTATCAAAGGCAATTACTTAAAACTAAGATACCTTTGATTATATTATATTGCCCTAGCTCGTTAAAAGGGCCTTAAGGACAACTTAAGTTTGTTCACTGCTCATTCCCGAACACTTAGACATGTTAACATAAATATGTTAAATGGATAAATTTGAGTTTATTTTATTACATTTTAAATTAATAGAATAGTTGCCCTATAATCTGGGGAAGTGCTTAAAAACATGCAAGATTTCATCCATTGTTTGGAGACCAGATATTCAGAACTCGATGGTGACAAGCTGGAAGGGTTGTTGATTATTGGAAATTATTCAGATGGTGAAGCTGATGGTGGGAGCCATGGAAACCCAGGAAAAATGAATCTGGAACATTGAAGACACACAAAAGGCTAGGTGAGCAAATAGACTAGAAGAAAGGATTAAAAAGAACTGGAAGAATGGGGTACAAACAAGAAATGGAAAGGATTGAGCCTTGAGAGACTCCACATTTTAAAGTAATAAGAGAAAGAAAATAAGAAAAACAAAGTTCCAGAAGGAAATCAATAATGTTCTTCTGTGGCAGGTATTTTGTTTTGAGATATGTTCCTGTTCATCTAAAAGGGGGAGGAAGGGATTAAAGGTGTTAGGGTGAGGAAAAATATTTAATCAAGAATAATTTAGGTGGTATCTTCACCACCGCGTTTTAGGCTTTGATAGCTAAAATGTAAATATTTCAGTTCTTGGTATAGGGTAAAGTAGATGATCCAGTTTAGAGAGCTAAGCATCTAATAGCTATTTCAAAATAATGGGTCAAAATGTAATCTAGTGGTTTAAAAAAATATAATACATTCTTTGGGAAATTAAGGGAAGAGTTTAGGGTGGAACAGGTTTTATAGCTGGAATAGTTTTTTCAGGTAGCTTGGTTAAATTTTTGTTTGTAGATGAAGAAACAGCCCTCGGGAGGTTGATCTGCTAGAGACCTCAAAGCTAGTTTTGTGGCAGAAAAGTCTAAGGAAATTGAGAATGCTTCCAAGGAAGCATAGTAAGTACTTACATGATCCTTGAAAGTTTAAGATTTTTGTTGGGTGGGATGGGCAAATGTAAAGGAATATTACTTTAGAACATTTGAAGGGAATGAGCAAAGATAATGCCAACAATAGCAAAAAGACTGGTATAATCAGAGAATTTATGTATTGGAATATTAGTGCGGAACAGGGTAACCTGATAATGTCGAGATTAGGAACTTAACTGTAATTATTGTGAGCTATGCTTTTTTGAAGAGGGCAAAATTAGGATACTAGTGGGTTTCAAAGTATATCTGTTCAGTGTCTAAGCAATTGTTATAAAATAAAGGACTGGAGCAAATGCCTTTTTAAAAAATAAGACATCCAGGCCACATCCCAGACCTACTAAATCAGAATCTATGGGAATGAGGCCTAGGAATCCCATCATTTTCAACTTCCAACCCCAGGTATATGAAAAGTAGCAGTTCGTGGATTTATGTTTGAGAACCACTGGTTTAAAGGTTAAGTTAGAATAGGAAAAGAGACCACTTAGAAAATTACTCTGTCAGCCCAGGTGTGAGATAATAAAATGTAGACAGTAGAATCTGGAAGATTTGTTTAAATCCTATTAATTAGATTTGGTACATACTGTTTTTAGATAGGGAAATAAGAGAGCACTCAAGATCTTTAGTCTGAAAGAAATGATTCAAAATAGTGATTGAAGGAATACTTAATTAATCTTGAGACTAGAATGAAGAATGAGAGAATAAAATTATTGCCAACTTTGTTTCCAGTCAAGAATTATGCCCTTACCTGGTGGGATACTTATTTAAAGGCTGAATAAGCAAGAATGAACCAGCCTAACAGTCTGTATAGGTTGACTAAAAGATAAATGCAGGTTTTTTTGTTGTTTTTGTTTGGCTTTTTATTACAGTAGACTCCAACACTACTTTTGGAAGCTTATTTTTTATTTTTTGCTTTGGGCAGGTAGAGTTTACCAGTGAAATAAGTATTTTCTTTTAGCCAGTGATTTTTGAACTATTCTCCAGGAAGCCATTGGCTTTTCATGGAACTTAACTGGTACGTGGGAGGATGTATAGGCAGGAACATTCCCCTGCTACCCTCTTTAACCGCAGACAGCAAATATGAGGTACAAATGCCTACTGTACCTATTCACAGATATTACTGATCACTTGAGGCCTTGTCCCATTGTATCTGGCTGTGGCCTCCTTAACATAGTACTTCAGGTTGACATTAGCAGTCTTTGGGAAAGCATAGGAGATTCAAGCTATTTTTCATCCTGGAATCAAAATATATGCTTAGATTTCACTGTAAAATTTCATTCGTAAGAAAGTTTCTGTCAATACTCAAAGGTTTGAAGGCCATAATTTTAATGTCATTTTATAAAAATTAAATTTAAAATTTTGAACTAATGTAGATTTACATGCATTTGTAAGAAATACTACAGAGAGGGAAGCCTGGGTGGTTCAGTCAGTTGAGTGTCTGCCTTTTGCTCAGGTCATGATCCCAGAGTCCCAGGATCAAGCCCTGCATCAGCTCCCTGCTCAGTGGGGAGTCTCCTTCTCCCTCTGCCCCCCCCACTTGTGCTCATTCACTCTTTCCCTCTCTCTCTTACATAAATAAAATCTTTTTTAAAAAATAGAAACTGTTTTTCCTTTACCCAGTTTCCCTCAATGGTAACATCTTGTAAAACTGTAGTACAGTTTCACAACCAGAATATTGACATTGATACAGTCTATCCACTTTGTTCAGATTTCCCCAATTTTATGCGTGTGTGCATGGGCGTGTGTGTCTGTGTTTAGGTCTCTGCATTTTTATCACATATGTAGGTTCCTGTATCCACTACCACAGTTAAGATATAAGAGCAGTTCCATCTCTACAGGAATCCCTGGTGTTTCCCTCTTAAAACCACACTGATCTGTTCTCTGTTTCTGTAATTTGTCATTCAAGACTTATGTAAATGGAATTATAGTGTATGTGATCTTTTTGGGATTGGCTTTTTTATTTCACTCAACATAATTTCTTTGATATTCATCCAAGTTGTTGCATGTATCAGTAGTTCCTTTATATTGCTAAGTAGTGTTCCATTTAGTGTCATTTTCCCATTTGATAGGTACCACATAGGACATGCAGCCTCAGACATTTCCTTTTAAATCTGGAGAACATGTTTCTCATTTTCTTTTGTTAACTTCCCTGATTCTGTTTTCTCCTAGTATCTCAATCACCAACTCCATGAGGACTACTGGGAGCACAGTTTAAAAATTACTAATGTAGATAGCATTTTTTTTTTAACAGAAGGAAATTGTATCCTTGAAGTATGTGGTATTATGCTTTACAGGTATGATGCTTCACATATGTGATGCTTTACATTGAAGTATGTGGTATTACATAAAAGTAAGCTTTTAAGGAATTTGGGAAGATGTGATTATTCTTAAGTTTGAAGATTTTTTTTTCTTCACTTGTACTGTGAGCAGTAAATTCTAAGATATGTAGTTGTGGGCCATATGGCAAGTAGAAAGTGGCAGTAGATAACTTTTAGCAGGAAATAGCTTTTGTTAGTGATTTTCTCAGGTATGAGTAAAGCCTAAACTCATTCTAAGAGCAGTTTTGTGTGTATAGGAAACAAATTGTATGTTTATACCCAGGGACTCCAGGCTAACCTATCAACTCTTATCTGAATTGCTCTTTTATTTTTTTAAGATTTTATTTATTTATTTGAAAGAGAGCATGAGCAGGGAGAGGGAGAAGCAGACTCCCTGCTGAGCAAGGAGCCTGATGTGGGACTCGATCCAAGGACCCTGGGCTCATGACCTGAGCCAAAGACAGACACTTAACTGACTGACCACCCAGGTGCCCCTGAATTGCTACTTTAAAAGGCCACATTTTACAACTCTAGTTTAGCGATCTCCAGCTCTTTGGGAGATGACAAATACTACTCAAAAATAGTAGCGTGGTGCATTAAAAAACCTGATAGTATTGAAATTATCTTAACTTGTAGGTGCTTTGGGGTGGGGACGGAGGAATGTACCCATACTTCAGCTGGTTGCAGAACTGGTATTTAGAAGTTTTCCAAAAACCCTAGTAGAAAGAATGGTCCCCCAATATATAATGCCAGACAGATAGTTCACTAATTGTATTCATACATGTATTTTTTAAAATTAATGTACTTCATCTTTTAGAGCAAGTTTAGGTTCACTTCAAAACTGAGAGGAAAGTATAGATTTCCCACATGCCTCCCGACCCCAAGTACAACCTTTCTCATCATCAGTGTTCCTCATTATTATGGTATATTTGTTACATTCGATGAACCAGCATTGAAACATCGTTATCAACCAAAGTGTATAGTTTACGTTATGGCTCACTCTTTGTCTTCATGTATTTTTTTTTAAAAGGTTGTTCTTAAGACTTTAATACCTTTTTTTAAAGTTTGTTTATTTTGTTAGTAACCTCTTACACCCAACGTGGGGCTCAAACCCACGAACCTGAGATCAAGGATCACATGCACTTCTTACTGAGCCAGCCAGGCACCCTGGTCAGAAATTCTTAAGAGACTGACACGCTACCTACTGTGCTAATGAGGCATCTAGGTCAGAAATTCTTAATAGTTTACTTGACTTTTACAAATACAATAGTTGAGAATTGTTCTCCAGTACTTATTCTTAAGGACTTTTACTAAATATTTAATTCCCAGAAATTTTATCTGATCCACTGAGTGCCACACACCATCTTTGAAACAATTCAGAAATGTGTTCTATGATTATTCCTATTTACAGATGAGGAGCTAAGGCTTCAAGAGAGTAAATAACTATTATTAGTAAGTGGCAGAATGTGAAGGCTGAAGCATCGCTACTTTGACATTGAGTTTAGGAGTAACGGAATTGTACTCAATATGATACAATGAAACCCTGTGAGACTTTTACAGAACCAGAAAATACACTTTTTGAACATTGAATTTTGTATATAGGTTTCCATTTTTCAAGTAGGTCCACGAACATTAACCCTGACACAAGAATACAGATTTTATTTGCTGCAGAAGTATTATAATGTAGGTTGGTGAAATTGTTTCTAGGAACCAAGTGGGTGTTTTTTTTTTTTTAAAGATTTTATTTATTTGACAGAGACACGGTGAGAGAGGGAACACAAGCAGGGGGACTGGGAGAGGAAGCAGGCTTCCTGCCGAGCAGGGAACCAGATGTGGGGCTCGATCCCAGGACTCTGGGATCATGACCTGAGCTGAAGGCAGACGCTTAACAACTGAGCCACCCAGGTGCCCCCAAAGTGGGTGTTAAAGGGGATTCAGGTTAAAATTTAACCAGTTAGATAGGTGGTCTTTGCTTAACAAATAGTTTTGTATAAGAAATTGAATTATACTTGTACAAATTAGTAATCTCAAATTTGAAGCACATGTTTGTTCGTGCAAATAATAGAGAATTTGAATATCCTTTGATGTCCTTTGCACCATCCCCGAAATATTTTAAATCCGAATTTTAGACTTTGAGCCCATGCATCTCCACTTCTGTAGTGTTTTAATGCATTGTTGTGGAATGCATGTAAGTTCATTAAATAGATCAGGTTTGGAGGAGGAGCAAGGTGGGTTTCATTACTGTTCTTTCATTGTGCTAGAATAAATGCAGTCCAGATGTCCTGGAGTGTGACGCTTATGTATTTATTTAATTTCTCCTCTTTCTGAGAGAAGCATTTGTCAATTTTTTCCTCTTAACTGTAAACACCAGTCATCTAGCAAATTTTAATTTCAGGCAAACTAATGTGTAGGTTCTGGAATCGGACTGCTAGCATTCCAATCTTGATTCTGCTATTTATTGGTATAGAACTTTAGACAAGTTTAATCTCTACCTTGTCTGTAAAATGGGGATAATAAATGTGCCTACATCATAGGCTTGTGAGGATGCTTTACATCCTCACATAGGCAT
This sequence comes from Zalophus californianus, assembly GCF_009762305.2. NCBI lineage: Eukaryota > Metazoa > Chordata > Mammalia > Carnivora > Otariidae > Zalophus > Zalophus californianus. Next base: position 19,109,963 of record NC_045606.1, on the reverse strand, counting down.
TACCATAGGCTTGTGAGGATGCTTACCATGTAAGCACTCATTATTAGTTATTGCTGTTAGAACTTTTGGTGAGATTTGAGTATCAGGTAAGTGCTTGTAGAGCACTGTCTGATGATAATATTAACCCAGTTGGAGAAATGAATTTTCTGTTGTCAAAGTTATTTTTTGTTGCTTTTTTGGAATCTGATATTTATTGTTTCGATTATCAGGAATAATCTGTTAATATATTTGTGATTATACGGCTTAAACTGTAAGATCATCAACCTAACCTACCTCCATTTATAGTTCAAGCCCAGAGTAGTGAAATGACTTGTCCAAAGTTTCATAGGTTAATAACTTGGTAATAGATCTTGATCAACCAGTATTTTTATTTTATTATTATGTATTAGTTAACTGCTACAGAGAAAAGAAGTCTTAAATTCATTATTCAATTAGTTTAATTTCTAATTTATAAGGAAATCTTATGTATGTGGTCCCTCATAATTTTCTTTATTTCATTTTCAATAGTAATTTAGTCAAAAACTCACCAGCTTATTAGTGATAAAATTCCAAAACAAACACTGATTTTAGTACTTTTTGAGCTCTGCATAAGGTCCTTAGGAAGGACAGAAAGATGATAATACACAACTCTTCAAAGAGATTGTTAGCTTGGGCACTTTTATTTAAAATTTTAGAAAAAAAATTTCTGCATATTTTCATCCTTCTGCTTTTTGGGTACAATATTCATCTTTTCAGTGGTATTTTTTTGTTTTCTGAACATGGTCTTAAAAAGCAGCCTCAGCCTTCCAGTTTGATTGTTTTATAATTGCTTTTCCTAGTTTTTTTATCTTGTTTTTTCCTACTTTAGGGTTTTGGTTTTGGTATTGTTGCCTTTGCTTGGCTAAATCTGTATTTAATATTTTATTTTCCCAGTTTCTCTTCAGTTTGATTTGGTATTTAGCTTTAATTGTTGCCTTTACTGGGTATACTGTGTTGCCTTTACTTCATTTGTATAAAGAAGTAAAGAATAAATTTATTTTTTTAAGAATTAGCTTCTTTCTTTGTGTGAGTCCCTTTGGTTTTAGGTGCCATATTAGACAGAAGTACCTATAATTCTGTGCCATTTAAAAACAGCTCAATACTCCTGTGTTCACTTGGTTTCTAGGTCTATTCTGGATAGCAGGTTTTGTGAAGACATTTATTCTTTCTTGGACCTCAGATTTACCAGACATCTCATGGTATTTCCTTTTATATTATTTCTTTAATGGCTGCCATTTATTCTCAATGTTAATTTTGTGTATATTTTACTTGACAGTTGGAAAACCAGTTTCTTGATTCGCATATAAGATGGGAAAGCTTTGTGGTAATTGTTTGGATTGTGTTGAATTGTTGAATTTCCTCTAGTTGTGCCTGTTTATAAGCTCACACCTTTTCTGCTTACTACATTGACTTTCCCTTTCTTCTTATTTTTAAAGACGATTTGACCCTAATGAATTTATGATTTTATTAAGTATCAACTACATTTTTAAACAGTGTGAGTTTTCTGGCTCTAGAGTTTTTGATATTAATGAATATAGTGAAATATTTGCCATTTTATGGTCTCAATAGATAGGACCTGTTGCCTTCTGATCTTTTGTCAATTAATTACTGAGATCTTCCCTGTTGAATCAAATTCAGTCTGTGGTTCTGTTTCAGATGCGATGATGTGTCTGTCCTGGGGATGAGTGTCTGTTTTTAGAGTGATGCATTTGTGGAGAAGGTGTCATGTAGTTGCTGTTATAGCACTTAATTGTAGAGGTTGACAACTCATTTGGCTAATGAGGCCAGGGCTGCAGTTTCATCTTAGGTGTGCTAATTCATTCACCCATCCCTTAGAGAGTGCCTGTTACGCTCCAGGCACTTGTACAGGGTTTGAGAGCAGGCAGTAATCACACAAACACAAGCTATTGTCTGAAATAGGCTCATGGCAAGCTCTTCACTGCTATTTAAAAATAGTTCAAATGTCGTGTTTATTGAGGATTGTATATTTTATAAAAATGGAGCACACTATTGAATACATACTTAAGTAGATTCTTTTAGGTTGGAAATACTACTCAGTTACCTAAAAGAATACATAACAATTTGATTTCTGCTTTCTAGTTTCTGCCTCTGGTTAAAACAAACAAAAAAAATGGCACTACTAAATATTTTACAACATACACCTAAAATATAAGACTTCTCATGAGTCTAATGTAAAGATAAGCTGAGCTGGAGAAAACTTCTACCAAGTTGATTCTACTACAATAAGGATGAGAATTTTTTTTTTTTTAAGTTTTAATTGTTATCTGTTGTTAGGTCCATGTTTTTAGCATTTTAAAGAAATACACAATAATGTACCATTTGAATAGAACAAACTTCCAGTTTTGTATTGTTTGCCTTTTGTTAATTAGAAATTTTATAGCTTTATGTGGGTTGATAAATATGGCTTTTATGAAGTAACTAATATGGTCAGGGGTGCAGAAAAAAGGTAGGGCAGCTTTTCCTTTTTCTCACTCTGCTTAATTACTTTTAGAGGATGACTTTCATTTGACGGAACAAACTGTAAAAACATGGCAAGTTGAAAACTGTTATTACTTTAGTTTCAAAAACTATTTGGAAGAGTCACTTTAAATGAAGTCTAGAGAGCTTTTCCATGAAAGAAGAGCAACTCTTCTTATGTGACTGCTACATATTGATTGCTACAAACGTGCAGTGCTGTGTACAAAAATGCTTTACGTTCATTATTTCATTTTCTTCACAGAAACCTATGAAGATAAATTCCCATTTTATAAACAAGGAACCTGAGGCTTAGGTTAAATAACTTGACTAGCTCACACATCTCGTGAGCGTTAGAGATGGGTCCAGTGCTTCTGTTTTTAACCTTTAGATGCAAAAGCCTATTACCATATATTTTTATTATAATATCTTATAATCTAGTAGGTCTCCCCCAGTTACACATGGTTTAAAAATAGAGGCTAGTTTTCTTGGAGAATTCAAACCACTGTTACCACTTTATTTCCCTGTTTTGGTATTTGCTCCAATAAGGTGTGAGCTCAGAATCTGCATTATCTGTGAAATAGGAATTAACCTGAATTAGGTATTCTCGAGGTTACTTGTAAAAATTAAAAATACAAGAATTGCTATTTGAAGAAACCTTGCTCTTCAGTAGTTCAGATATAACATGGCAAAAACAATTTTGACTGTTGCTCTTTTCCTGTTTATAGGATTCTCTCTCTGTTTTGTTCCTGAGTTGTACTGTTTTATTACGAAAAGACTTTGAGTAGATATTTCACAAGGAGTACCATGTGCAAGTGTTATACAGTGAATTAGAAGTATTGATGTTGAAACAGAATATATTTTGTTACTTGGTAAATTTGTTTAAAAAATGGTTGAAGTGTATTAGTTTTCTTTACTAATTGCCTGTATCAGGGAATTAGTTCTAGGGAGTTGATACTAACGGAAGAAATCAGAAACTCCCTCAGTAGACCTGTATTTATGTAGTATAAAAAATGACAACCACTTTATTTATTTATTTAATTTTTTTTTGACAATCACTTTAAAGCAGTGGATTTTATTACAAATTAAATAGCTTTCCTTTTATACATATATAAGCAGTAGAGTGGAATTGGTCAAATCCTGGTTTTATTTCTTGAACTGAACAGCCTTGGTTAAGTTATTTAATCTTTCTTGCTTTTGTGATCCTCAGTGGTAAAAGATCCCTATCTCAGAGCTATAAGAATTAAATAGATCCATCTAAAAAGTTAATATGATGCTTAGTCCATAGTAAGTACTCAGTATTTGTTCGTTTAGATCACTTTCTGAAGCAGGAAGACTTGTTTTAGATACTAGTACTGTAAGAAATTCCATTTTGTCTTTCAAAACGAGTTAATATTTGTTGGTTCCTCACTAAGCAGTGCACCTTAGTTAATCTTTCTTTTGGTATTTTAAATTCATTCCCAAAGGGAGATTTTGATTCAGGAACTTCTTTCAATCACAGTCCCATAGCTTAATTCAAAAAGAACCTAAATAGAGAATCCCTCCCGGAGCAAATTCCAATTTATATGGCTGTTTTACTTACTGTTGTTATAGTATGACTGTGTTAGGAATGAAGATGATTTTTAACTTTTTGTCCCTTTTCTTTTAAACAGGGTTTGTGGATGCACTTAGATGTTTGCAATGAGCACTGTGGCTGGCATGCCCCAGTGTTTTGGATACCAATGCATAGGACTCCATAGTAATCGAATTTACCAGAGGCGAACGTCATGAGCATAGTGATCCCTTTGGGGGTTGATACAGCGGAAACATCATACTTGGAAATGGCTGCAGGCTCAGAGTAAGTATTTAAATTAAAAGTATTTTGGATAGGAAAAGCAAAATATTTTATACAGTTATTTTAGCACAACCAAGCAGTGCTTGATTTGCATTTATATTTTTTCTCATTTTAGATTCTTGTTGAAAACAAAATATCAGAAGGTTAAAGGCAAAAATTCCCTTAAGTTACTTTTTGAAACAGCTCTTGAGCCAAAATGCTGTATCTTTTTCTAATTCTTTTTGTCTGTTCCATCTGCTTATTGTCAACCTCAAGAGTCAAGATAATAGGGGTGCCTGGGTGGCTCAGTCAATTTGGCATCGAGCTCCTGATCTCAGCTCAGGTCTTGGTCTCAGGGTTGTGGGTCCAAGATAATATTGATTACTGTTTTTTTTTAATTGTAAGATTTGTCATGTTTATATTGGAAAAGTAATTTGGTTTTAAATTTGAGTATTTAAAAATATTGTAAGATCCGTTTAAACATGGAATATGTTTTTTTAAGTTGAGTTGAAAAAATTCAAGCCATTTTTAAATAAGAGAAAGGGATTATTTCTGCCGGATGATTATTTTGATAACCTTTGCTTTTATGAGAGCCGTTTCTGATGGATTCAATGAAAGGTTCTTACCTTGCCTCTAGACTATTTGGTCTAGACAGTTGTGCATATAGATTTCATTATATTTTGTTTTTGAATGACCAGCCACTTTAACACTAGGTTATTGGCTGTGAGGATTAATTGTTTTTGAAATTGCAAGGGATTCAAGTAGCAGTGTTTGAAGGATAGAAAGATGTATATGTTTGTTCTCTTTTTCAATAAATAGATACATTGTGTCTAATGGGACTCTAATTGACCAGAAAGCTGATCTTGATAGGATTTAAGTTTGAAAAAGGAAATTTATTTATTTTAGGGCCTCTAAAACTGATATATGGAGAGGATAAAAATGCTATTTATTCTCCTCTTGCTGTCATTTCAAGTGGTCTTACGTGTTTCACCACTTCTGTTTGTGCCATTGGGAAAAACCCAGAGATGCTCTCTAATGTTTCAATAATATATTATACAGTCTATTTAACTATATGATTGTTGTAATACAGTTTTTGAAAGCCATTATGTTTTTTGCACTATGTATAAATTATTTTTGTGGTAAAATAATAGATTCCTCACAAGGCACTCTGTGACAGTTGCTTGCCATTATTCTGCCCAAATAGGGATACTGCTGCAAGGAAAGATCCTGGAAGCAGTGCTTGGGAGACAAAGGCTTCTGAGTCTAAAGTACTGGTTTTTCTTAATATGAAGTATCTGGTGGATGCAAATCCGTATCTGATAATAGTTACAGGCATTTATTGGTAAAGATTCTTTGCTTCCTAAATAGAATCACCTTTACAGTTCTTTTTTTTTTAATTTTTTTTATTTTTTTTTTAAAGATTTTTATTTATTTACTTGAGAGAAAGAGAGAGAGAGAGACAGCACGAGAGGGAAGAGGGTCAGAGGGAGAAGCAGCAGGACCCGATCCCGGGACTCCCGGACCATGACCTGAGCTGAAGGCAGTCGCTTAACCCACTGAGCCACCCAGGCGCCCTCTTTTTCTTTTTTAAAGTCTTTTAAGCAATTAATACAAGATGTAATTTCTGAAATTTATATACTGGATAGGAATTTGTCTAGTATACGGTATGAGATACATCTGTGCTTCATTGGCATTTCCAGTATTTGCACTTGAAAGTAATTCACAGGCTGAAGACATTATTATACAGTTAAAAGGGAATGAGTAATTTAGTGAAAGAGGGCAGTGTAGGGGATAGCTTCCTATTTTTTTATTAAATGTATTTATTAGAGTACTTACAGGATAAGTATGATTTATATTAGGGAGTCAAATCTTTTTGGGTACAGATATGACCATTTTTATTATGGGAAAACTATCAATTTGTAAGTAATTACAGAATGACTGTCTTTCTGTTTTAGGAAATTATTTTTTTTTCTATTCCACATACAGGTATATGTCGCTTGGGCATAGCTTCCCCCACTCAGTGGACACAGAAAGTGTAGCTGGTTCCAATATTTATTATGGGACAACCATCAGAATTTTTGTGGTTTAATTTTCAAGCTTTTATTTTTTTATTTTTTTATTTTTTAAAGATTTTATTTATTTATTCATGAGAGAGACAGACAGAGGCAGAGGGAGAAGCAGGCTCCCCGCTGAGCAGGGAGCCTGATGCGGCACTCGATCCCAGGACCCTAGGAACATGACCTGAGCCGAAGGCAGACGCTTAACCATCTGAGCCACCCAGGCGCCCTAATTTTCAAGCTTTTAAATTCCCTTTTTTTACATAAAACCTGGAAGCTTAAAAAGACCCTTAAATAATACTTTCCCTGCTTCCCACAGAAACGAAGCTTTTAGAGTTGTTTTTATAAGAAATTTTGATGTAATTAATACGATACTTTCTTTTTATTTCAAATACATAATCAAAAGTTGTGTAAGATGCAGGATGCTGGGGGAAGGGTACATGGGACTTCCCTCTCTATTTTTTTGTTTACCTTCCTGTGAAGCTACATAATTATTTCAAACTAAAATGTTTTTAAGAGAATTACATTTTATTGTATTCATGTGGCTATATAATAATAATTATACATAAGTTTTTAAAAAAAGATTGTACTGCTAAAATACAATACAGTCTATCACTAATAAACTATTTTAAAATTTAGATACTCAGTGATTGTTTATTGAGTGTTACTACACTAGACCATATTTACACTACCTTCTAAGGCTATAAAAGAGAATTTATTGGATTACTTGTTCATCTAGTCTATCTGTAGCATTTTATAGACAGGAAATTGAAGTTGAATGTCTAGTTTAGGATCTGTGAAGAATGGGGGTTTGCTAAGCTCTAGTCCATTATTTCCATACTTGGTAATATTTGCTGTTGAATTATTGTGTCTCTAAAATAAAACTCATTATTCTCACCAAGTCCAGCTTCTCTTTATTACATATTTGTGCTCTTCTCATCACTAAGTTCCAAAAAACCTTAGGTTTGTTTTGCCTTTCCTTCAAAGTTAGGGATCTTGTATTTTACTTTCTGGTCCCTATTACCTTGCCAAGAGTTGGCTCTCTCACTAAATGTTTGAACTAAAAATAATTTTAAAATATTTTATGAATAACTGACCAGTGAAGATTGATAGACTGTTCTAGCTACTTTAATAAGAAGAATAAAATTTTAAAAACAATTTTGTTTCATTAGCCTAAGTATTTTTTAAAGGAGTTATAAACATTCCATAGTCAAATGTAATTGAAGATGTTTTATTTAAAAATTACTTTTTACTATACATAGCATTGATAAAAACTAGTACCTAGATCTTGATAAATAGAATTGGAGTTGAAGCCAAATGCTACAGGGGAGAGACTCTTAAGATACCTTAAAAATTGCTTGTTAACGACTTAGATTTTAGCAATAAGTTTTTACCTGCATTGTGTTTGTCCTTAGATTTGGAAAATACCCATCACAGCATACAGGTTAACATAATGACTAACTGGTTTTCTCACTAGTGCCTGGCATGATCCTGGGTACAGTAAAAATGGAAAGTAATAGTATCTTTAAGGGGAAAATTGAGCTAAGTGTAAATACAGTTTTTAAAAACTTGATTAGCGAAATGACCATAACTGGAATATCAGGAGATTGCCTTTTTAAAAAATTTTCTTATTGTTATGTTAATCACCATACATGACATCATTAGTTTTTGATGTAGTGTTCCATGGTTCATTGTTTGTGCATAACACCCAGTGTGCCACACAGAACGTGCCCTCTTTAATACCTATCACCAGGCTAACCCATCCCCCGACCCCCCTCCCCTCTAGAACCGTCAGTTTGTTTTTCAGAGTCCATAGTCTCTCATGGTTCGTCTCCCTCTCCGATTTACTCCCCTTCATTCTTCCCCTCCTGCTATCTTCTTCTATTTTTTTTCTTAACATATATTGCACTATTTGTTTCAGAGGTACAGATCTGTGATTCAACAGTCTTGCACAATTCACAGCGCTCACCATAGCACATACCCTCCCCAATGTCTATCACCCAGCCACCCCATCCCTCCCCGCCCCTCCCACCACTCCAGCAACCCTCAGTTTGTTTCCTGAGGTTAAGAATTCCTCATATCAGTGAGGTCATATGATACATGTCTTTCTCTGATTGACTTATTTCACTCAGCATAACACCAGGAGATTGCCTTTCTTATCAGGAAGTTCCATCTGTAAAATTTTTTTATTAACTATGTCTATAAATGTAGGCTAATACTGGAAGTAGATTTCTTGCTTCTAGCATAATATCATAGGATAAGACTAGTAATCCAAGAGAAAGCACATTTTGGATCATCACTTATAAGCATTAACTGTGTGGAAAGTGTTTTACTAGAGGCTTAGTAAAGGTTACAAAGGTAAAGTATAAATTTTACCCCTCCTCTTAAGGAAAGTATAAGCAGTTGGGAAGTCAGAACTCTAGATCAGAGCTGTCCAATAAGAAGTACACAGTCATGTGTACTTTTAAATTTTCTAGTGTCCATATTAAAAAGGTTTTTAAAAAAGGTGAAATTAGTTATGTATTTTATTTAACTATGTCGAGAGTATTATCATTTTAACATATAATCAGTATAAAAAATATGAATGAGATATTTCATGTCTTTTTCTCCACACTAAAAATATTTAAAATCTGGTATGTATTTTATACTTTAAGCACCTCTTAATTCAACCTAGCCACATTTCAAGTGCTCAATATGTCTAGTGGCTACTATATTGGATAAAGAAATTCTAGATAACAAAGTGGTGGAACCTCAGAGAAGAAAACAGTGAAGCCTAGGCTATAGGCTAGTTATAAAAGTTGTAAAAGTGAGATCTAAGAGTCTTTCTTTCTGAATAAGAAAGATAAAGATATAGCTATGAGATAAGTACTGTTATTCTTAATTTATAGGTAAGGAAACTGAAGTCATAGCAGAAAAGTGGCAGAGGCAGAACTTACTAATGTGTTCATTTTAGGCCTTTTTCTGTACTATAGCTCCTTTACTAATACTACAAAGAATGATTTATATAACTGTTTTCACATGTGGTTCATGTATATAGTAGCTTCAGTTCTAGCAGTAGTAAATTCAGTGTAATAAATGAATATAACAAAGGTATTCTCAGGTCTTTGCTCAAGGATAAGGGATGTAAAAGAAAAACCTAGACTCCATTATCATTAGACAGGAAAGTTGAGCCAGAATTCAGCTATTTAGTAGAATTGTATGTTTTTTATCCTAATAGATAGAACTTACCTCCTCTGTTTCTTTTTACCTCTTCTACCCTCTGGTATTCCAACTATCTGAATTCCCAAATTGGTTAAATAAAAAGATGGGAAACCCTTCTGGAGCTGGAAAGTGGGAAGATGTATAAATGAGGAATGTTAAATTTCTTCTTTCCTAGCCTTTTTAAAAAAGAAAAGTCAAACTACTTTTCTCTGTCAGCGACTGGGAATAAGATTGCTAACATTGTATTCTTTTTAATATTACTGTAACTATCTTGGTACCATTAGAAATCATTAAAATGAGCTTTTATATAATTATGTGTACTTTTAGATGAGGTGGACAGATTACTAAATGTGACATGTATAAGTTAGAGATGAATTATTCTGGAGGAGGGCTCCTTGTGCTATACCTGGCAACTAGTAAGTTCTCATTTAACTAACAGTGCTAAAAGGAGATATCTAGGTTTTCAGTTTTGTTCTGCCACTAACATCCTAGTGAGCCTTTAAACATGACAGCTAATTATTATAGACTTTGGTTATTTTAATTTGAAAAAGAGGGCTTGGATTGAGGTATTAATGGGACTCTTTTTGACTTAAAATTTTTGAGATTCAGGACATTTTTACCTGTATTTTGCTATAGCATTGGATATTAAGTTATTTCAGTGTCACTAGAGCCACCTGCTGACAGAGCTCGTTACTTGCTGAAGTATTTGTGTAATTGAGGATGCTAACGTGTTTTGTGTCTAATGAAATGTTTTTAGTAGCATTTTACTTGTTCATTTTCGCTGACACTTAACATTTTCACTTATGATTTCTTTACACATAATCCACTATCAGGAAACTAATACTTTCTGTTGCTCTTAAAGTAAGTGTTGATTTGCTTATCCTAATTTGGAAGTGCTTTCACTTAAATGTGGTTTTATTTTAATATTTAAAAGCCTGTTTTACAGTACTGTGCTAGCATTGTTTAGAACTGTTCTTAGAATGATGTTGAATTCCTCATTTATTTCATACTTAATCATAAACAATTTTTCTAATTTTTTTCACTTGTGATACTGAATACAAAGCTCAGTACATTAATGCAACTGTCTGTAACACAGTGTATTACAATATCTCCTAATCATTCCAGCCAAAAGGCAATTATTAGTCCCATTTTGCAAAAGAAATGCAACTGAAGGAGAGTAACAAACTTCACTAAGGCCACATAATCAGTAAAAAGTAAAGTTAGGTTTGACCCAGGGTTGCTTGGCCACTTGGTCATAAGAGCCAGGTTTTATTAATAGATGAGTTAAATGAAGTAAAATGCCACATGAAATAAACTGAGGACAGTTGTCACGCCAAACCTCTCCATTTTAAAAAGTTTCTTGGTATGTTACTGTAATGTGTGTAATTTTCATGTATCTTTAAAAAATAATAGGTTATAACAAGGATAAAAAGAAATTGATAAGCTTTGATCACAGATCTGAAGGAGAGCATATGAACTCACGGAGATCTTTTATACCTATTACTGTAGCAATTAGGGAGTCAGTCTATCCATATGCCATTACTGATACCCAAGTGTGTGTTAATTGAATATTTTAACATTAAAAGGAAAATTAGAGGTTTTACCTAAAACACCGATATAAACTCATTAAAATCAAACTATATTTTGAAGGTTTATACAGGGAAGAAACTAAATTTTTGTTGAGGAAGAAGGAAATCATAAAACTCCAATTTCTGAAGAATCACAGCTTATTTAAGGCATATTTGGCAAATGATACCAAGTTTGGTAAGGCTTTAAAAACATAAGGAAGGCTGCTAGAGAATTAATGGGAACTTCTTGTTGATAATGTAATTGACAGATTAAGAGATTACTAAGAGTTGTGTTTTAGTAATAAAATATTTGAAAGTCTTATTTCCACATTGTCATTGAAAGTAACTAAATACCACATGACTTTTTTACAGTGGTTAATGTGCCCAGTGTTCTGTACGTAATAAAAAATTAATGTAGGTAAATCACCAAGGTGGGTTGGTTCCATACTTAAGAATTGAAGGAACTCATTTGTAGAAATTATTAGTTGTAATAGCAAGTTGCACATTTTATTGTCCCTTCCTTAAATAAAAAAGTTACTGATTTGGACTGTGGGCACCATTTGCTCATGAAGATTACTTTGAAACTAGACAGGGTATTAAGTGTTTTTCAGTGAAGCAAAGAACAGCAAAGGTAGGGGTGCCTAGGTGGCTGAGTCATTAAGAGTCTGCTTTCGGCTCAGGTCATGATCCTGGGGTCCTGGGATTGAGCCCCACATCGGGCTCCCTGCTTGGCGGGAAGCCTGCTTCTCCCTCTCCCCCTGCTTGTGTTCCCTCTCTCGCTGTCTCTCTGTGTCAAATAAATAAATAAAATCTTAAAAAAAAAAAAAAAACAGCAAAGGTAACTTATTTTTAAGTGGGGTTGGGGAAGGAGTCTTGGAGAGGTAGCACTTTTTACGTGCTCTGATTAGGATCAGGGCTTTTTCTGAACCTACTGAATCTGGGAGGATTATGTACAGATTACTCAACCTCCATTTGAAGCCCTCAGCTTTATTTTGAAATGCCGCTACTCTCTGATCACATTGTTACCTTCCTTGGTGGAGAAACAAACCATTAGTGGCTCTGTACAGTTTTTCAGAACAAAGATCATATTCCTCAGCTAGATACCCAGGGCACTTTTTGAACTTGTACTTGGTTGACTTATCTGCCCTCCTCTCTGGGCTCTTCTCCATACCTTTAACTCTGTCTGCTCTGAATTTTAGCAGTCATTTTCTCTCTTCCCCTGGCCCCCAACCACCCCCCTTGCTCAGCAGGGAGTCTGTTTGTCTCTGCGGGGGGGCCCCCCCCATGATCTGTCTCTCTCTCTCTCTTTCTCCTTTTTTCTCTCAAACACACAAATAATCTTTTAAAAATCCAATGTTTTATTAGTTTCAGGTGTACAATATAATGATTCAGCAATTTTGTACATTACTCAGTGCTCATCACAATAGTGTAGTCTTAATCTCCTTTATCTATTTCACCCATCCACCTCCTCTCTGGCAACCTCCAGTTTATTCTTTGTATTTAAGAATTTGTTTTTGTTTTTCTCTTTTTTCTTTGTTCATCTGTTTCTTAAATTCCACATGAGTGAAATCATACGGTATTTGTCTTTCTCTGTCTTGACTTACTTCACTTAGCATTATACCCTCTATGTTCATCCATGTTGTTACTCCTCATCCATTCATCTGCTGACGGACACTTGGGTTGGCTCCATTGGTTGGCTATTGTCAATAATGCTGCAGTAAATAAACATAGGGGTGCATATATCTTTTTGAATTAGTGCTTTCATTTTCTTTGGGTATCCAGTAGTGGAATTACTAGATCATATGGTAATTCTATTTTCAATTTTTTGAGCATCCACCATGCTGTTTTCCATAGTGGTTGCCCCAGTTTGTGTTCCCACCAACGTACATGAGTGTTCCTTTTTCTCCACATCCCTACCAACACTTGTTATTTCTTGTCTTTTTGATTCGAGCCATTCTGACAGGTATAAGGTGATACCTCATTATGGTTTTGATGTGTGTTTCCCTCATGAGTAGTGATGTTGAGCATCTTTCCATGTGTCTGTTAGCCATCTGTATGTCTTTGGAAAAATGTTATTCAGGTCCTCTGCCTGGATTGGATTATTGGGGGTTTTTTGATGTGGAGGTATATAAGCAGCTCTTTCTAATCTGTGCTTCCTGAACTTCAGTGAACATAAGATTGAAGGTGCTTATTAAATTGTAGATTTCTGAGCCGGATCTTTAAAAAAATTTTATTCATTCGATTAAGTAGAGCTGTAAAAAAATTATAACATGCATTACAGGTGATTGTGATACTGGTGTTCTGTCAGTCATGCTTAGAGAAACATGATTAAATATGTCTTGGTGTTTATATCTCTGCATGTGTGCCTTTTGGGTGGAATACCTTTTCCATCTCTTCCACCTCTCTCTTTGTTGGGCTTGTTAACTTTTCATTCCTTACGATTTGGTAAATACGATTATTATTATGAAGAGCCCCTGTACATACCTCTGATGACACTACTATAATCATTGATATACTTGTCTTCCCCATACATCAGTTTCTTGAGAAGGACCACTACTTTCACTTCTTCATTTCTTAACTTCCAGCTTCTCAGTGTCTTTTTTTTTTAATGCCATAATTGGTTTATTTAGTAAATTGTGGTTTTACAAATTGAATTTTCTGCTAGTATGAAAAGCAGCTTAGTTGTAAATAAGGATGCTATTTTTTTTTAAGATTTTCTTTTTAAGCAATCTCTATATCTCTATACCCAATGCAGGGCTCAAACTCACCACCCTGATTACAAATATGTGCTAAAATGTTTATTGAGTGAATTAAAACTATATAAGTTCCTTGAAGACAGGGACAGTGTCTTATCTTTCATAGTCACTGGCAAGCACCAGGCCCTCAATATTTGTTTAATCCTTGCTAGTCAAACTGAGGTCTATGGATGTAGTCCCCAGGGGCTCTGTGAACCCTATGAAGTTTTTTTTTTTTGCCATTTTCCTTTTGAGCTAGGAAAAAAGTTTAAGTCTGTTTAAAGTGATTTTGGATGACCACCACTTTATGCTGAATACTGCTATGAGATTTCAACGCAAATGCTTATTTGTGTTTGATGATGTTGGCACAAAGATCACCTAAAGACCTAGTTTAGGGATGCCTTGGTGGCTCAGTCGTTAAGCGTCTGCCTTCGATTCAAGTCATGATCCCAGGGTCCTGGGATCCAGCTCCCTACTCCGCGGGAAGCCTGCTTCTCCCTCTCCCACTCCCCCTGCTTGTGTTCCCTCTCTCGCTGTGTCTCTCTCTGTCAAATAAATAAATAAATAAATAAAATCTTTAAAAAAAAAAAGACCTAGTTTAACATAATGTTTCTCTAAATCCAAATCTACAAAGAAAAATCCTCCCTCCCTCTATTGCAGGGTTTTGTGTGTTACCTAATTTTGACCAACAGCTAACTAAGCAAACACTATTCTGAAGTCTGACCTCTTCATACTCCTTGAAGACTCCCTATGCAATTTTTCCTCTTTTTGCATATGTATGGGATATTGTCTTTCTCCATCTTACTGGTTTAAAAAATTTTTTTTCAATACAGGATATATACTTGGTATAAATTTCAAATGTTTAAAGACCTTTCAGAAGTATTCTTACTTTTAATGAAACCTCATAACGTTTATTCCTTATCCTTCCTGTTACTCAAGTAGATACGTCCTTCTCTTGAATTCCCTTGATCCTGGAGCCCTGAACTTTGAACTTTTGCCAACTTCTCCGAGGAGGTCTTCTGAGGTTCAACTAAACATTCAGATTTACAAGACTATCATAGGCCATACTTCGCGCTAGGTCTCCCTGGTCTACAGGACAGGAGCCACAGTTTATCAGAGGTTAGCATCAGTCGTTAGTGTCTGTACGAGACCATGTAGGAGTACAGTCAGCCATCCAGAAACTATTTTCTTTGGCTTCTCAGGTGACTGGTCAGGTAGAAGGAGACAAGGTCCATTTTGGGAGGATGAGAGTCATGACTTACTCTTACGCCCTTCAGAGCCAAGATTTCTTGTAACAAGCATAGGCAGAGTTTCCAGGTTCCCTGCAAGGGACATGCCAGTTAGAAGAGTCACTGTATCTTTGGGAAGTTTAAATCTGTGGCATTCTCATCAAATATTTATAGTTTTCTCAGTCTGGACACAACTTATTTACCAATCAAGAGTCATTTTAATTTGCCAAGCAATATAGTAAATTAACAGGTTTTAGGGTAACAGGTAGAAAGTTGACTAAAGACCAAAATCTCACACAGTGGAGGAAAGAGTTTTGTTAAGCCTTTGCCCATACTTTTCTTATGGCATTATCCTATTTTTGCCTCGTGTAGTGGTTTTTGTGTACCTCTTTTTGCTAACCCTGCCATTCCTCCCAAGATCAGAAACTCTTAGAGTGATAGGAGTATGTTTTATATTTCTTTATCCTGTCTTTACCTTAACCACATAGTGAATACTATCATAGAACTATTCATTGAATTACAGTTTTATGCTCCTTTGACTGTAAGGTAAATCCACCAAAAAACTTAGAAAAAATTTTATGACTGGGATTTATCATAGATGGAAACAAAGTATAGGAATAAACTTTCTGGGTGAAGTGATATAAACAATGGTGTCCTCCAGCATGATTAGGGTTGCTCTTATTTTAATGTCTATATGACTTCTTTAGGATAGGGACTGCATAATGATGTGTCCAGATTCATTCTTTTATATACTGAAGCATATGTTAGTGGTGATAACATACAAATTTGAGAATACTGTAAGCAGAAATGGCAAATGTTTCTCTATGGACAAGGACAGAAATACTAAGATAAGGTGATTTTTTGACTTTGGTATAAGAATCCAGAAAATAATGAGCATCATGAGATCATCATCACTTTCTACAGAGTATATTATATTCATGGCTGGAGTACCCTGCCTTTCTGTCTGCCACATCTTATTGAAGAAATGAGTGGATCTGAAGAAAGATAAATGATCCCCAGGGCTTAAGGGGCTGTGTTATAAAGATGGTTAATAAGGAGTGCCTTGCTGGCTTTGTTGGTAGAGCATGTGATTCTTGATATCAGGGTCATGAGTTCAAGCCCCACTTTAAGTGTAGAGATTACTTTAAAAAGAATTTTTTTTTTAAAGATGGTTAGTAAGATTGAGACCTGTATGTGGAGAGAGAGAGAGAGAGAGCGCGCACAAGCAGGGGTAGAAGCAGAGGGAGAGGGAGAAGTAGCCTTCCCACTGAGCTGGTGCTTGATGTGGGACTCAATCCCAGGACCTGGAGATCATGACCTGAGCCGAAGGCAGACGCTTAACCAACCGAGCCACTCAGGCACCCGAAAAAGATAATTTTAAACATTTAAAAAAATCTCTGCTACCAATGATAGAGATTTCCTTGCTTGCTTAGCTTTTGTGTCAAAATTATAAATGATTGGAGCAGTGACTGGAACTAAAATTAGAACATTAATCCCATTCTGTTTTTCTACCATTTTCTATTTCTTATTTTTTTGGTAGTAAATAACTGTTATTACAGTAATAGATCCTTGCCTCTTGGAGCTTATCATGTTATTAAAAAAGACAAGGAAGTTAAGTATAGAAAAATGATGTATGTATATCGCTGTGTGTCCCTGTTAGATTAATGATGCATATATATAAAGTGTAGCAGTAAAATGTATTTTATGTCACTGAGTAATACTCTGAATCGCTGATCTAGAATCTTAAAACCTTATTATATGAACATTACAGATTCATGATTACAGATTACATTTCTTGATGTAAAGTTTAGTCTTTTATTATGGGAAGAATCATGTATTTATGGATTCAACTTTAAGAAAATATATTTTTAAAATCTGCTTTACAAAGGGATTACCAAGGAACTATTTTATTTCAAGGCAGTTATTTCAATATAATTTTGAGAGTTATGGGAGTATACTTTTAAAAAAGATTAAACTTTAAAAGGACTTAGCACATACTTAGTGCTCAATATTTATTAAATGATTTAAATATCAACAGTGTTTTGATACCTTGCAAATTTAGTGATTTATTTAAAACAGGTGTAGCTAGATCTTGTACTTAGAATCACAGTTGGAAGTTTGAATTACTATGGAGTTAAGGTTTTAAAATAATTGAAAAGCAATTTCAGACTGAATAGTTACACCTGAGACATTTCTGAAGAAACAAGTAGTGTTGCATATCTGCATAATGTATTATAGTTGAGAAAATGCATCTTCATATCCTTTCTATTATTTGAGTTTCATCCATATTGCTGGGAAGAAGGTGAAGGGGGTATATTAATCCCCACATTACAAATAAAAAGTTCAACTTAGAAAGGTGACTACTCAGCTGTACCCATTGAATGGTCAACCTTAGACATATGTCCCAATTCCATGCTTTTTAAAAACGTTTTAATTAATTGATTAATCTCTGCACCCCACATGGGGCTCCAACTTACAATCCTGAGATGAAGAGTTGAATGCTCTTCTGACTAAGCCAGCTGGGCACCCCCATGTTCTTTTTGAGAGAGAAGACTCTAACTTGTTAATTTTGATGGCGTTTGAAAGAAAGAAATAAATCCATGTGATAAGATGGTTGATAGCATACAAAAATATTACATGAGAGGTAATAAATTAATGCAGTAAATAAGTGCTATAGGAATCCATAGGATTTATAAAAATTTTGATGAGTTGAAGCAGTTAGGAAAGTACTCCTTGAGCATGTGAAGTAAGCTTTGAGAACTGTGTTGAAATCAAGGTTGAGATTCCACAGATAGAGGCTTAGAAATAGAAATGCCCAGGATATCTTCCTGAATTTGGGAGGAAAGGGAATATATATACCTTTCTTAGAGGTATACCTGTATACCATTCTTAAAGGTACCTATTGAATAAAGGATATTAAATGTAAGAAAAAAGGCTGGGGAACTTAAACTTTTTAGTAAGGAAGTACAAAAATATATACAACAGTAGGGAGAACCATGTAATAATCCCAAGTGGGTATTACTCAGCTTCAGTGGTATTCAAAGTTTTACCAATCTTGTTTCATCTATCTTACAGTTTTATTGAAATATTTTAAGGCAAATCCCCACATCATTTTACCTGTTTTGTTCAGTATACATCACTTACAGATAAGGATTTTTTAAAACCACAATACTATTATTTCATATGACAAAATTAACACTTTCTTAATATAAAATACCGAATTCATCTTCAGATTTCCCTTTTCTCAAAACTGTCTTTTTGTAATCAGTGTATTCAAATTGGCATCCAGACAAAATCCACACACTGTATTTGTTTGAAATATCTTTGAATCTCTTTTCATCTGCAGCAACCTTTTAAATTTGTTTTCCCTCATACCATATACTGGTAAAAACTGTCTTTTGTTCTATAGGAAGTTTTAACGTTCTGTATTTGGCCTGTCGCTTCCTTTTGTCATCATGTATTAATCTACTTACCCCCATGTTTCTATAAACTGGTATGTAGACCTAGAGATGTGATTAGCTTCAGATTTGTTTTTTCCCCTCTCTCATTTTCCTTCCCTTTTCTTTTCAGCATGATACTTTAAATGTGGGACCTTGTACTTTCTGTTGCTTAGTATTAGAGGGGCACATAAAACTTGGTTGTCTAACTTTCAATGATGATAAAAAGATCAAGAGGTTCAGGTGTTGTCAGCCTTATCTATCCATCAACTTTCATCCTTTCAAGGTTTTAGCATCCATTGGCTATCTGTTGCCTAAATCCATCATCTCTAGAGGGTTGAAAATTTGTGATTTTTCTACTTTGATCGTTCCTTCTGCATTTATTAGCTATTAGGGAACTTCCAAAAGAAGCAGTCAGTATCTGAGCGTTGGCTTAGTCAACGAGAGCATATTTCTTTTTTAAGAGAGCATATTTTTTAATTTGATTTTAGAGCCAAGTTGCATATTAGAAACTCTCTTTATGCATTTCATGTCTTCAATTTGTGGGAAACAGAACTCAGAGTTTTGAAAAAGAGAGTTCATCTACAAATTCTGTTTTGACTATTTGGCCATACCTTATTGCATGTATCTACCTATATTTATTTTTAAAGATTCATTTATTTATTTTAGAGCATGTGAGAACAGGGATGGGGCAGAGGGAGAGGGAAAGAAGCAGACTCCCTGCTGAGCTCAGAGCCAGATGCAGGGCTCCATCTCATGACCTTGAGATCATGACCTGAGACAAAACCAAGAGTTGGATGCTCAACCAACTGAGGCACCCGGACACCCCACTTATTGCTCATATATTATGAATATTTTAATTACGTGTTATTTTTTTAACACTTTGAATTCTCAGATTAGAGAGTGATTATCTTTTGGGAAGTTTCCCATGGATAGAGAGTATCTTTTTGATAGTGATCATTGTTTCAGTGATTTAAGAACACATACAAAGCCGGGGCGCCTGGGTGGCTCAGTTGGTTAAGCATCTGACTCTTGATTTCAGTTCAGGTCATGATCTCAGGGTTGTGGGATCAAGCCCCACATCAGGCTCCACACTCAGCATGGAGTCTGCTTGGGATTCTTTCTCTCAGCCTCTGCCCCTCCCTGTGCTTGCTCTCTCAAAATAAAATCTTAAAAAAAAAAAAAAAAACTACATACATAGCCATATATGAATGAGTACAAATAAGTATTCTGCTATTTGAAAAGTGACATGAAAATTATGTAGGTAAAATCTTATCCGGAGGATGAACAAAGTACCATGATTTATGTTTTAATACAAAATTTTTTATAGGAGTATTATGCTAATGTAGTTTCTTTATTGATAAATGTTATATCTGCATATTGGTGTTTGTGTGTATGCTAAACAGTACTGTAGCAACTGTTTACATAAAAATTTGTTATTGCATATTATCCCTTTAACCTGGACATTAGAAATTTTTTAAAGCTTTATGAAAGATTTTGAGGGACACTCCTGTGACCTCAGTATAGTGATTTTTGTTACTGTGAGTTCCTGCCAAGGTGTTACCCATATGTAAATATGGTAGGTTTGCTTGGGTTTAATCAATCATTTTTTTGATTGGATATTTAAATGATTTCTCCTCTTAGATATTGTTTTATGAATAGTATTACGATAAACATCTCAAATCTGCAGGTCTTTATCTAGTGGGAATTAATTTTCTTAGGATAAATTCCCAAAAATGGAGTTACTAGATCAAAGGATGTTTGACTTTTGGTATTTGTCACAAAGTTGTTTTCATGTTTACCATGTTATGGAAATGCAGAGCTTTGAGGATATTTAGCACCATAGGACTTTTAAAGAATATTTTTAAAGGGCGCCTGGGTGGCTCAGTCGTTAAGCGTCTGCCTTCGGCTCAGGTCATGATCTCAGGGTCCTGGGATCGAGTCCCACATCGGGCTCCTTGCTCTGCAGGAAGCCTGCTTCTCCCTCTCCCACTCCCCCTGCTTGTGTTCCTGCTCTCGCTGTCTCTCTGTCTGTCAAATAAATAAATAAAATCTTTAAAAAAAAAATAAAAACTTTTTTAAAAAAAGAATATTTTTAAAGATATATGTTGTTGTATTACTTTTTTTTTTAAATTCTATCTTATAGGGGTTCCTGGGTGGCTCAGTCGTTTAAGCATCTGCCTTCAGCTTAGGTCATGATCCCAGGGTCCTGGGATCGAGCCCCTCTGCGGGAGGCCTGCTCCTCCCTCTCCCACTCCCCCTGCTTGTGTTCCCTCTCTGGCTGTGTCTCTGTCAAATAAAGAAAATCTTTTAAAAAAATAAATTCTATCTTATAGTTCAGGAAAAATCCTTAAAATGTATCAGCCAAATTTTTTAAAACAGGAACTGTTAACCTTCTTTTTAAAATTACTTTTAGTATAAGCAGCAGCATTAGAAATGAGGATCTTGGTAAAGAATTTCTGCTTTCTTTCACTGCCAAATTGTCAGTGGTGCAACTTTAATTTGAATCATAAGGTTATGCATTTGTGACTTATTTACATGCTTGAACTTAACTGCTTTTGTGCTGAAAGTTTTTTATGTGTAACCATTAACTACTCCAAAATACCAAAGTTTTTGCCACACTCTTTAGTAGCATATTCAGAGTTTGATCTAAATCTTTAAGTGTGAGTCTGTTTTGACCAAAATACCTCCATGTTGCCTTAATAATGGTATTATAGATCAGGAATTGCCAAAATTCCACTTCTTCCTTCAACGTAATTATTTAAAAAGATTTTATTTATTTAATTTATTTGAGAAAGAGGGCATGCTTGAGCACAAGTGTTGGGAGGGGCAGAGGGAGAGGAAGAGAGAGAATCCTCAAGCAGCCTTCCAGCTGAGCATAGAACCCAGCACAGGGCTCAATCCCAGGACCCTGAGATCATGACTCGAGCTGAAATCAAGAGTCAGATGCTTAGCTGACTGAGCCACCCACGAGCCCTGACTTCTTCCTTCTATGTAATTTTTGAAGAATTTTAAAGCAATCGGTATTGTAAATCATTCAAAGGCAGTCTGCTAATATCTGTCCCATTTTATATGCCTTTACCCTTTTGTTGAGCATTTCTGCCTCCAGGGATCCATGCCGTGGAAATATTCCCATGTATTTTAAGAAAATATATTGAACGGTGTACAAATGCAGTGATACCTTTAACAGTGAAAAATAGAAACAAATATTCACCAAGGGGAAATTGTTTTCTTTTTTTATTAAGAATTTATTTTAATTTAGAGAGCGTGCATAAGTGGGGGGAGGGGCAGAGGCAGAGGGAGAAAGAGACTCTCAAGCGGACTCTGTGCTGAGCATGGAGCCCGTTCTGGGGCTGGATTGCACAATCCTGAGATCATGACCTGAGCGGAAATCAAGTCCGACACTTAACTGACTGAGCCCCCCTGGCGCCCTCCCCCCAGGGAAATTGTTAATTAAACTATGTACATTTATATAATGAAGTCAGCAATTACTACCAGAAATAAGGTAGATAAGTATTGACATTGAAAGATGGAAAAAGCAAATTATGAAACAGCAAATATAGTATATTCTTATTTTTTATAATTTTTAAAAGATTTTTTACTTATTTATTTGACAGAACAAGCAGGGGGAGTGGCAAGCAGAGGGAGAGGGAGAAGCAGGCTTCCCGCCGAGCAGGGAGCCTGATGCGGGGCTCGATCCCAGGACCCTGGGGTCATGACCTGAGCCGAAGGCAGATGCTTAACCGACTGAGCCACCCAGGCACCCCAGTATATTCTCATTTTTTAAAATAAACAGCTCTAAGATATATTTACGGATAGAAAAAATTTGGAGGGAGTTACATGGCATCTTAACATCGGTATGTTTGAGTTTTGGATGAAGACATGGCCTTTCACTTTTTTATGCAATGAGAATGTGTTGATTTTAAATTAAAAAAACATTTCTTTCTTAAAAGAAGGAGTAATAAGCAAATAATGTTTAAAATAACCACATAAACATTAGGTGAGTATTGATTTTCAGAGTATTCAGAACATTTTGGAGGCTGTTCTGTAATTTCCTCCAGAGCCACGTGACAGCCTCAGTTTGTGCCCTTTCTCTCCTGCTTTTGGGACACTGGGTCTCAGGGCAGCAGCCACTCCGGCCGGACTGCGACTTTGTACAGGGGAGTGAGGGTGAGCAGTGTATCAAGAAGCAGTGGACTGTAGAAATATGACAGCTGGAGTGTGACTACATTAAGAAGTCTTAAACCATGAACAGTGCGAACAGTATTGAGTTCTAAGGGCAAGTTTTGAATGAGAGGTAGGATCAGGAGGATCATGAAAGAATCTCAGTTGGTGGCTGTAGTAAGAATAAAGACACAGATACAAGTCATGTTTTGGGTATGCAAGGCAGAAATTAATTTCATTGTGAATTGGTTTCAGAGGTGGGTTCACTACCACCATTGATCAATAGGAATTACCAGGATAGTGTTCAGGAGGACTGATAGGAGTAAGGAAACTTGGAAAGTTATAGATGTATAATGCTAGGCCAGGGACTTTGTATGTCAGTCACAGTGGGGGGGTTGTTAGTCCCAGTTGTGTCAGTTGATGGTCAGGTCATCATCACTTAACCATTGCAGATGAGAACTGCTGATCTTACTCTACCACTGGCTGCTGCTTATATTTTTTCATAAGCAAACCTTGGTCCATTGTGAGGTTTCCTATTTCTTAACTTTAATGTTTTCCAAGGCTTTGTTACATCTTGGCACTAACACATACATACAGTTTTGAACATGGAAATGTATACTTCACATTGACATTGGGGTCCATGTGGATTCAGTGTGTTCTTCGTCCTGTTTAAATTATTTCTGCCACTTTTCTCCTCCCCTGTGCGTAGTGTCTCCAGTGCCACTGAGTATATTAAATAATGTTTAATTTCTAGTAATTTTTCCTAACGAGAGGGAAACTGTATTTGGACTTGGAGGTGAGACATTTATTTTACTTAAAAGTTTTGTTGTTAGGACACAGAATCTAGATAGGATATATATGATATATCTTGTCCACAAGGTGTCTACCTACTATAAAAAGACATTTGTATAGATGATGAAATAAATGCTTATAATTTTAAATGGATGAACAGAACAAAAATGAGTGGAATTCTCTTTAATGCAACTTTTTCCCCTCCAGACCAGAATCTGTAGAAGCTAGCCCTGTGGTAGTTGAGAAATCCAACAGTTATCCCCACCAGTTATATACCAGCAGCTCGCATCATTCACACAGTTACATCGGTTTGCCCTATGCGGTAAGTGTCCAGCATTTCTCTGGAAGGGTATTTTTTATATCTAGAAGTTGAAAGTAGGTGTTTGTGGTATTGTGCCTAAAACAGAATATTTAAAAAAAACAATACTTGGTTTATATTATCTAAATAATTAGGTATGTAATTTAATTTTTTATTGCTCGAACTATATTTACTCGAGGGATTAAAATTTTAGAAGAGGCATTCTCTAGAAGTTTTATTATTATGCATTTTATGCTTTAGTAGTTTGGTGTTATAATTCTTTACCTTCTCTGTAAAAAATCATAGGCTTGTATTTACTATCTACTGTTGATTCTAAATTATATAGTAATTTATACAGTAAATTATATAATTGCCAGTTATTGAGCACTTATGTGCCAGACTTTAAACATTTTTACATATATTATCTCATTTAATCTTCAAAACCAACCTCATGAGATGGGCATAATTTTCTTCTCCATTTCATAGCTGAAAAAGTGAAGGTTTATCTAAATTAACTCATTCACTGTTACATAGGTAATAAGGGGCACAAGTTAGATTGAAAAAGTTACAGAACCGGATGCATTTGTGATACTATCCAGGTACAATTATGAGGGATTTTTACCACTGGGACCAGAGTAAAAACCAAATTTTTAAGAATCTTCTGTTATATACTTTACAGTGATAATGTTTTTATTAGTTGTTTTTGTTATTCTTTAGTCACCATGTTCCTGAGGTTTTTTTTTTTTAAGCCCTATCTTCACATCTTGTACCTGCTTCTATCTTGAAGGCGGAGCTCTTTGACCATAGGACTTTGAGGATGTCTTTGGATTAGGGAGGTGAGGGCATGGAGTTTGAGGGAAGTCACTGTGCGGGTGACTGAGGTTGTAGATAGACATTCTCACTTACTAGTATGGTTTAATACCTAGCTTTACCAAGTAATTATTTTAAAGGTATTAGGGAAGAAATGGGCCAATTTCATATTTCTTGAATATTCAGATTAAGGATTGACTTTTATTTAAGTTCATATTGTTGTTGAAGTTATGTTGTGCTGTATTTGTGTTCAATTATCCAGGACCATAATTATGGTGCTCGTCCTCCTCCAACACCTCCGGCTTCCCCTCCTCCATCAGTTCTTATTAGCAAAAATGAAGTAGGCATATTTACCACTCCTAATTTTGATGAAACTTCCAGTGCTACTACAATCAGCACATCTGAGGATGGAAGTTATGGTACTGATGTAACCAGGTGCATATGTGGTTTTACACATGATGATGGATACATGATCTGTTGTGACAAATGCAGGTAAAATATTTTACATCGTTAGTTTCCTTTTCTTGAATGCTGCTAACCTTTGTTAATCTTAGAAAAGATAAAGTCACTTTTATAGGAATTGATGAATGCATTTCTTTGGATGCATTGCTACTATCAATGCAGTGTGTTTTGCTAGAAAAATCCCCCATGGGAAAGAAGCTCTGTTAGAGTTTATTAGAAATCCTCATTGTTAACTGAGTAATAGGCAGTCAGTTCTGAACTTTATTCATATAGGATCCCATCTCTCTTTTTGCTCATTCAGTAATAATACAACTACATATAGCGGTAGACAAGATAGAAAAATGAGCCCTCTGAATTTCCTTTGGAATTATTTGTGCTGTACAGTCAACTGATTTTCCAGTTTGGGGGAATTATACATTTTGATTGATGTTTGTTTGACCTGACTCTCTCACCTCCTTTTGACTTGAACCTTGCAGCACTCTGGAGTCTCCTTGAACCAGAACCACAGTCTCCCCTCCCCCAACCCTGGTTCAACCACCAAGAAAGGCCTCCTCCCCTAGAGAAGGTGTGATTGGGACAGAAAGTGGGGTTTTGTTTTCGTTTTTTGGTTTTTGGTTTTTTTTTGGTGGGGGAGGGAGTTGGGGAGGATGGAGAGGGAACTGTAGGATTTCAGCCTGAAAGTTAATGAGTCCATCCCCTGCACAAGAGTGGATAACAGAGAGGATTTAAGCAGTGTACTGTAGGGGGGTAAGAAATTTTGGTGGCTTTACACAATTTCCTAGGTCAGATCTTTGTGGCATAGCTTCATTATTTGATTTGAAATAGAATAAGATATACCCATATTTGAGTGTGAATGTAAAAATACATCTTAGAGCCAAATATAAATTACTTTGCATTATTTGTAGTATTGTTCCCATCTATTACATGATTAGGAGTTCGATGTTACTGATATAAAACATGCATGTAGGGTTATATTTCAAAAAGTTGATTTACCTTTTTTTTTTTTTTTTAAAGATTTTATTTATTTTTTCGACAGAGAGAGACACAGCAAGAGAGGGAATACAAGCAGGGGGAGTGGGAGAGGGAGAAGCAGACTCCCCATGGAGCAGGGAGCCTGATGTGGGGCTGGATCCCAGGACCTTGGGATCATGACCTGAGCCGAAGGCAGACACTTAATGACTGAGCCACCCAGGCGCCCCAAGTTGATTTACCTTTGCCAGAAAGGGGGGAAATTAGTCTTAATTGGAAAGTGAAATTTGATATTTTTATGTAAAGATGTGATATTTTGAGTTAATTTTAATAAAAATATATTGTATCTTTTAAAATTTAAAAATACTCATTACCTGTGACACATATCATTACTATGAACAGTCACCTCAGTACATTTATTCAGGAGGTAAATTTAAAAACTAAAAAAAAAAAAAACAACTAATAACTTGTTTTCTTCATTTTTTAAAAATAACTAATTAGAAAATCTCAATTCGTATTTTAACTGATCATATAATAGCTGATCTTGTCTAATGTGATAAATTACATACCATTTGGCAGTGTTTTCATTTTAATGCAGTGTTTTCTTTCGATTTCATTACAATGATCTAGATATAATATAAAATTATCTCAATTAGAAAATAGTGAAATAGTCCTTAGGATTTATACCTAACTACAAATTCTTGAAGGACCAGTTCAGTTTTTGGACTGTTCAAGGTATTTGCTTCTCAGCAACTGCTCTCTGTTATGAATCTGTTTTCTGTTGTTCTATTTTTCTACTGCTTAATCTGTAGTATACTTGCAAGGCTTTATCTTTATTCCTCTCTCCTTGGGTTGTATGTCCTCTGTGTATGTCCATGTGCCTACCACCTATACTCCTGTCTTTCAAGTTTGACATCTAGAGCTCAGATCATTTATTCACTTTCTAGTTTTGTTTCTTCTGTTGTCTGCATGACATTATTACTTACCCCCCAACTTTAATTTAGTTTGTTATTCTAACCCACCTTGTCAGGTGCGATGCTTTTCTTTCTTTTTCCTCCACATCTTATATTCTGTTACCTTCCACTTCCTTACCAGTTCTTTCCCAACAGTCTCAGTTTAGAAGTGAAGAGCATATGATAGTTAACTCAGTAGGGATATATTTGAAATGGCTAATTATTATGTAAAGAGTAGTTAAGACTATTTTTAGGAACAGCATATATATATATCTCATATATTTTAGGAACAGGCATGTATATATATCAACTTTGGACCAATTAAAGTCTTGGCAACAAAGTTTAATAATAGTAAAAATTGAGAGGTTGCCTCAAGCTAATCCATGTATTCCATAAAATAATTTGAAGACAGAATAGGTTTAATCCCTTTCCTCATGGAATGTATCTTGGATTCTTTAACGTTGTCTTCTCTGCCGCATTCTAGTTCTTTCTTTAAGGTTAGGAATGTCAGAAAATCCTTAGTTGGTTTTTCTACTTTGAGTTTCTTAACTTCTTTGAGTTAACTGTATACCGTCAAAGCACCTCTAGTTTTACCTGGTGCCCATTAGAGGAAATTTACACACATCCTGATATTCCAAGTCCTATATAATCTGACTGCACTTTACTAATCCAGTTCTACCCCCTGTATTTCTCAGAATGAAAATCCCCCTCATATAGATTAACTGACTTCTGGCTATTGCTCCTCGTATCTATCTCCTTGAGAAAACGGTGCTATAATGATATCTTTTTTTTCTAATCTCCCAAATGAGGTTTTATTCAAGTCCATTATTCTCCAGGGTGCTTTTCCCATTAACTTCAAATAGTATGGACATCTTCACATTGTGGCTTTTGATAATATTTGTAATGTATACCTTTCACATTTAAAAGTTATATTTGCTTTAGAAATATATATATATATATATATAATATCCTATATTTGTCCTCTTTGCATCTCAAAGTTTTATCTCCGCAAGGACATATTTCTGTGAATTCCTCACAGCACCTTTTACAGTGCTAAACTCAAAGTGGGCGCTTACTAAGTGATAGTTAAATAGAATATCAAATCTTAAGGTTGATTCTATTAATATTTTATATGTTCTGCTTTTTTCTTTAAGCGTTTGGCAACATATTGACTGCATGGGGATTGACAGGCAGCATATTCCTGATACATATTTATGTGAACGTTGTCAGCCAAGGTAAGTTGTGCATACTTGTAAGATTGCCAGTAAATTTACTGAAGTAATCTTCAGTTAATAGAAGTTTATGTATGAATTCTGGATTAAACAATTCATGGATTACTGTGTTTCATCAATTCTAAGATACACTTTTTATTTTTATTTATTTATTTTTTTTGTATTCTGACATCTCTAAAATCAGGAAGAATCATTCCATTGATAATATGTCATGGCTTACTTTGTAGATTTTTTTTTTACTTTATTAATAATGCATAAAATAATAGTGCATCTTCTAAGTGATGGCATCTTTTTTCACTGGAGTGCACTATGTTAAAGAGTTATTAGATCCATGTATTCCATAAAAAATAATCATTCCACCACCCTGCTTCAACAACTTTCAACAGTCTTTTTCATTTATACTGTCATATATTTCTTCTCCCTTTCACATATTTTAATGGGAGTCTCATATATTATTTCATTCACATGTATCCGTATGTATTTCAGTATATATATATTTATAGGTATTTCAATATATATCTGTAAAAGAATTTTTAAAAAACCAACTCCAAAGCCGTTACTATACATGCAATAAAATGTATTATCATCCAGCCACTGTTAAAATACTGACTGGTTGATATACATCTGTCTCTTAAGACTCTGGTAATATAAACCACCTTCCATTACCCCACCATCTCCCGTCTCCTTTGCAATGTGTTTAAGGAACTGAATTGTTTATCCTGATTTGTTTGCTGATTGCGTTATCATGATATAACCAGTGTCTGTATCATTTGTATTTCTGTAAATAAATGTGTGATTAGATTATAGGTTAAATTTTTTTTGGTGGGGGGTAGTGTTTCATAGACTGTGTTCTATCAGGTAACACATAATATCTGGTTGTCTGACTTGATCTTAGCCAAAAGGCCGAGAAGCGATGGGTTGTCTCTATGATAGGACACATTGATAGTCCTTATTTAGAGCCATTAATTTATTAGGGGTTGCAAGTTAGTGCCATGTTAATCTTACTGCTTATAACTTACTAGCTGGAATATTTCTATAGAAACAAACTTCTCCATATTAACTGTTCAGTTCTCTTAAGGAATACAGTTGACCCTTAACAGCATAGTTATGATCTATGCTAGTCCACTTTAAATGTGGATTTTTTTTTTAATGTGAATTTTTTTTCAATACAGTACTGTAAATGTATTTTTATGACTTCCTTAGTTACATTTTCTTTTCTCTGGTGCACTTTACTGCAAGAATAGAGTATATAATGCGTATATCAAATACGTGTTAATCAACTGTTTATGTTATCAGTAGGCTGACAGTAGTAGGCTTTTAGTAGTTTAAGTTTTTGGAAAGTCAGAAGTTATATGTGGATTTTTGATTGCACAGGGGTTGGTTCCCCTAATTCTTCATGTTGTTCAAGAGTCAACTGTATTTTGGTAAGGAAAGGCAGGATAAATGCTTGTTGATTCTCACACTTTATTTACTAGTGTTCAGAATACTAAAAAGTAACTTAAGTATCATTATGAACTCAGGGATTTTTTTTAAATTTTTTATTGTTATGTTAATCACCATATATTACATCATTAGTTTTTGATGTAGGAACTCAGAGATTTAAACATCTTGGATGTCAGTCCCATTGCAGTTATTGTCTTTATTGATACTCAGATTTTGTCCAGTTTTGGTTGTTGGGAACCTCATCACGTTGGCTCTTGAGCCCTTATGACAGTATCCTAGTGGTACTTGATAGGTTTTTGTGCTTTCTGGTATAACAAGATGTCTCGAGCTTATTTTATACTCCTGAGAATTGGTTTTCAGTTCTAGAATCTGAGAGCTAGTCATGCTCTTTCCTACTGGATTGGTCACTGTTCCTAGTTCTTTGTCTTTTTTGACAAAGCTAGGAAATACGTTTTGTGTGTTTATTTTTAAGATAAAGTACATGAGTTTATACAGATAAGTGCAGTTTAAATTTAGGAATACAAAGTTTTCATTTAACCATTTCTGTATTCCATTTATATCTTCTAGTTCCCAGCAACATGGACAATAATGTAATTAGAATTTCACCAACTACTCAGTTGCTTCATTTCACAGAAAAATACAAGTCTCAGAGTAACAATACCAACACTAGCACCAATCATATGATTATGTAAAACAGTTTATTTTATGTATGTACGTATGTATGTATGTATGTATTTAAAAAGTAAACTCTACACCCAACTTGGGGCTCAAATTCAACCCTGAGATCAAGTCTCATGTTCTACCATCTGAGCCAGCCAGGTGCCCCTATGTAAAAGAGTTTAGAACTTTTTTCCTTAAGATATGTTCCACAAGGAATGTATAGTTAATTGTGTTTAAAGTCCCTTAAAAGGATTTCATTGTGTGATTATAACACCAGCTGGATACATACTATGTTGATGAGGTTATTTTATTTTTTATTTTTTAAAATAAAACTTTTTGAGTTAATTGTAGATTCACATACAGTTATGAAATAATACAGAGATTCTCTATATCCTTTACCCCGTTCTGCCCTGTGGTAACATGTTGCAAAACTATTAATACAATATTACAGACAGGATACTGACATTGATACAGTCAAGAAACAAAACATTTCCATGGGAGGATCCCTAATGTTGCTTTTTACATCCACACCACCTCCCACCTCTCCCACCCTCACATCCCTGACCTTTGGCAAGTCCATTACTGTAATCTGTAATCCATGGCTATAATTTTGTCATTTCAAGAATGTTATATAAATGGAATTATACAGTATGTGACCTTTAGGACTGGCTTTTTTTTACTCAGCATAATTCTCTGGAGAGCCAGCCATTTGTTGCGTATACCAGTATTTTATTTTTATTGCTGAGTAGTGTTCTGTGATATATGTGTACAGTTTGTTTAACCATTCACCCATTGAAGGACATTTGGGTCCTTTCCACTTTTGGGCTATTACAGATAAAGTTGCTGTAAACATTTGTGTACAGGTTTTGGTGTGAATGTAGGTTTGTTTTCTCCGGGATAAACGCCTAAGAGTGCAAATTGTTCAGTCACAAGGTAGTGGCATGTTTAATTTTATAAGAAACTGTCCACATATTTTGCAGATCAGTTGTACCATTTTACATTCCTATCAGAAATGCATGAGTAATCTAGTTTTTTATTTTTAGGATTGCTTCTTATACTTTATTTTTATAATTATATACTTAATGTGATTATGTCCTTCCACTCCTGAAGTAAGATAAAAAATGGATTATTCTTTCCATTGTTTGTTTCCTTATTAGAAACAGATACATACATACATATTTGTATTCCTTTTCTTATTTAGGTAAGTGATAGTATATTACAGTTTTTCCCACATTTCCTTTTTTCTCTTAAAAATAATGTGCTGAAGGGGCGCCTGGATGGCTTAGTCCTTAAGCGTCTGCCTTTGGCTCGGGTCATGATCCCAGGGTCCTGGGATGGAGCCCCACGTCCAGCTCCCTGCTCTGCGGGGAGCCTGCTTCTCCCTCCCCACTCCCCCTGCTTGTGTTCCTGTTCTCGCTGTCTCTCTCTGTCAAATAAATAAATCTTAAAAAATAATAATAATAAAAATAATGTGCTGAAGATCACTTTATAGTAGTATATAGAGGTTGATTTATTTCTTTCCATCCCTTCAAGATGCTTCATCTTTTTCATGAAATAGCATTCTTTTTTAACAGACTTTTTGCTTTAAATATTTAATTTGAAAAAAAAGTACTAGTTTCTTAAGTAAAAAGTTATTTTCTTGAAAGAGTGCAATAGAGTCACTTAACAGTCATCTACTGCTAATTATGCTAGATAAGATCTAACTAAGGCAAGGGACAATACATATATTTTATACTGTTCATTTTTCAGTAAAAACATCAGAAAAATTGTGAAGTTTATCACATTTAAAACTGATCTGCTTATATCTAAATTCATGAAAGCTTGATAAATAATCATTAATATTTTAATACAGGAGTTTGGATAAAGAGAGGGCAGTGCTACTACAACGCCGGAAAAGGGAAAATATGTCAGGTAGGTGAAAAGGATCTATACTAAATTAAGATGAGTGTGATTGAGAGAATGAGTGGCCTGCATATTTTAGTCAGATGTAAACACCTTGCCAGTGAATGTTGATTGTATATATGACTTAGAATCAGGTGGAGATTTTAAATAGTCTTTTTTTTTAATAGATTATAGAATAAGAATGTACTTATTTTAGAAAATGTGGGAAGTAGAGGAAAATAAAAAATCATTCATATTTTTCTACAAAGGTAACAAATTGGTTTAAGGAAATATTAAAATATGTTGGCTTTTCAGGGAGATGGTGATCCATTAGTTTATCATATGGAATAGTATTTTTTTCATTTTTAGGAATAGATTTTAGAAGTATAACTACAATACAACTTTCATTTTGGCTTAAAACGGTATTAATACAAATGTTTTTGAATAATCATAGTTTATTCAACTATTTCTGTTTGATGGACATTTAGTTTGTTTCCAGTATTTTTTGTTTGTTTTGTTTTTGTTACTACAAATAGTACCTTCAATGAAACCGTCTTGGTTAAGTTTTTGGGATTTTCGTTCACTTTATCTTTGGATACATACCTAGAAATAGGATTACTGGGTGAAAGGGTAAATACAGAATTTTGCTAGATATGGCTAAATTCCCTTTCATAGGGAATTTTGAATTTCCTTGCAGTTTATGCAAGTGCTGGTTTCCAACAGTCACAGCATCTCAGTGTATTGTCAGACTTTTGCATCTTGTTTAATGTATAAGAAATGATACTTGTAGTTTGCATTTAAATGTATCTTACTTTGAGTGAGGTGAGGAAGTAAAAAAAAATGTTTATTCTTTAGACAGATGGAGATAGAAGTTTGCCATATAGAATGCTGTTTTGTTTTTTATTTTGTTCAAAATAGTATTACAAGTACAATAACTTTT
Organism: Zalophus californianus; assembly: GCF_009762305.2. Lineage (NCBI taxonomy): Eukaryota > Metazoa > Chordata > Mammalia > Carnivora > Otariidae > Zalophus > Zalophus californianus. The sequence continues at coordinate 19,076,826 of NC_045606.1, read as the reverse complement.
ATTTTGCCTTGGAAGATGGTGATACCAGTGCAACTGAGAGTGGTGATGAGGTTCCTGTGGAATTATATACTGCATTTCAGCACACCCCGACATCGATTACTCTAACTGCTTCACGAGTTTCCAAGGTTAATGATAAAAGAAGGAAAAAAAGTGGGGAGAAAGAACAAAATATTGCAAAGTGTAAAAAAGTAAGTTTTTCCTTTCTTAAGATGAGTATATGGGAGATGGTGGGAGCTGAGTTTTACAGGAAAGGCAGATGAGTATTGGATGGTAGCCAGAAAAGTTGGCAGAACCTAAGCTTTTTAAAACTCATTTTAAAATTTTAATATGTTTTAAAGATTGGAGTGTAGTAGAGAAGAATGTTTGCATAATGATTTGCAATCATCACTAATGAAACGAGTCATAGAAATGCAAAAGCTAAAATAAAAAAAAAAAATTGCTGTTTTACAAAACAGAAATAACAGTCCTAAATTTTTAATAGCTTATGAACAGGTAAAGGAGCACAGAATGATTGTGAATGATTGTTTATAGTTGTTCTCTGAATCATATTTAATCATTTTAATAAGCCTCCATATTTGTTGAATATCTTATCATGTAGAGTTCTTTCACTTAAATTCTATGTGATAAATTATCCCAAGGATGTAATGGCACAAAACCATTTCTGGGCCACTTTTTCATTAAATTTCTTATAATTGCTATTGAAGATTTTTGTCTGCTAAGGTAAAAAATACTTTTCACAATGACTATATTGCTATTATAGAGTGAAATTATCCCTAGATATATAATCAGGGTTTTTTCAAAGAAAGCATTTTTTCCTCGAGTAATTCTTCATGATATTATCTGGTTGTTTAATAGGCAGCATGTGCTTTGAATTTTCTAATTTCACATCCCTGTTTAAAATATACTTTGACTATAGCAGTCTTCACATATTATGTCCCTCTCCAGTTCTGCTATTCTTCTACCTGTATTTTATCCATTCTGAATAATTTGTTACTAAATTTTACCTGCACTTCCTTGGTGTTACCTTTTTCTTTTTTTAAGTAAGCTCCACACCCAGTGTGGGGCATGAACTTAAACGACCCTGTGATCAGGAGTCACAGGCTGTACTGACTGAGCCAGCCAGGTGTCCCACTGGGTGTTATCTTTGCTTATGCTGTTCCCTTCACCATTTAGAATATTCTCTTCTCCGGATGCCTGGGTGGATCAGTCAGCTAAGCATCTGCCTTAGGCTCAGTTCATGATCCCAGGGTCCTAGGATCTAGCTGCATCAGGCTCCGTGCTCAGTGGGGAGTTTGCTTCTCCTTCTGCCTGCCGCTCCTCCTGCTTGTGTTCCCTTGCTCTCTGTCAAATAAATAAAATCTTTAAAAAAAAAAATGCCTCTTACAATTTAGGAATTCATGATTGGTATTGACTCACCTTTTTCATCTCATGCTTTCAAATTATGCTTTTCTACTTACTGTAAAAAAGTTACTTGAGGGGCGCCTGGGTGGCTCAGTCGTTAAGCATCTGCCTTCGGCTCAGGTCATGATCCCAGGGTCCTGGGATTGAGCCCCTCATTGGGCTCCCTGCTTGGCGGGAAGCCTGCTTCTCCCTCTCCCACTCCGCCTGCTTGTGTTCCTTCTCTCTCTGTCAAATAAATAAATAAAATCTTAAAAAAAAAAGTTACTTGAGGGGTACCTGGGTGGCTCAGTCGGTTAAGTATTCGCCTTCAGCTCAGGTGGATCAAGTCCTGCATTGGGCTCCCTGCTCAGCTGCTTAACAGGGAGTCTGCTTCTCCCTCTCCCTCTCCCACTCCCCCTGCTTGTGCTTTCTCTCTGTCAAATAAATAAATAAAATCTTTAAAATAAAAAAAGTTACTTGAAGGGTACCTGGGTGGCTAGTCAGTTAAGCGTTCAACTCTTGATTTTGGCTCAGGTCATGATCTCAGTATTGTGAGACTGAGCGCCCAGTCGGGCTCCATGCTCAGTGGGGAGTCTGCTTCTCCTCGCCCTCTCCTTTTTATTTTTTTTTCTCTCTCTCAAATAAATAAATCTTTTCAAAAAAATGTTACTTAGAAATTTTATCCTTGTATATTTGTTTTAGGTCATTTGGTTTAACAAATGTATTTTTTGAGTAAAGCATAGATTCTGCCTTTTTTTCTGGCTGGAATGGCTTTTGGCTTTTTAAAATGAATCAGTCCCGAGTCTTGATTGTGTCAAAGTTATTTCAGAATATTGCTGTATATTTAAAGGGAGATTTTTCTCTTGTGTTGTTAGTAAATATAGACAAGGATTAGAAAAAAAATATCCAGGAACTGTGCATAAAAGATCTAGTTTGCTGTACCCACTGTTAAGGTTTTACTATTATTTGAGGTTAATATGTAATAAAAAAATATGTAACAGAGGATGTATACGGTTTTGCCTTTTATTCAGCCTGTTGCTGTTATGGCTAATTGTTAAAAAATTGAATGGAGTTTACAGTAGATGTTTTGGATAGATAACAGTTTTTAAATACTAATAAAACCCTAGCAAGGTATTGGTGTTTCAGTAATTCAGGACTTTTTTTTTTTTAAGATTTTATTTATTTATTCATGAGAGACAGAGAGAGAGAGAGAGAGAGAGAGGGAGAGAAGCAGGCTCCCCGCTGAGCAGGGAGCCCGATGCGGGACTCGATCCCAGGACCCTGGGACATGACCTGAGCCGAAGGCAGACGCTTAACCATCTGAGCCACCCAGGTGCCCTAGTAATTCAGGCCTTTGAGATGAAGTATTAATTCTATTTTTTTTAAGAGAGGAGGGACAGAAGGAAAGGCAGAGGGAGAGAGGGAGAGAAACTTTAACAGGCTCCATGCTCAGCATGGAGCCTGAGGCGGGGCTTGATCTCATGACCCTGAGATCATGACCTGAGCAGAAACCAGGAATCGGACACTTGGGGCGCCTGGGTGGTTCAGTCATTAAGCATCTGCCTTTGGCTCGGGTCATAATCCCGGGGTCCTGGGATCGAGCCCCGCATCAGGCTCCCTGCTCGGTTGGAAGCCTGCTTCTCCCTCTCCCACTCCCCTGCTTGTGTTCCCTCTCTTGCTGTATCTGTCAAATAAATAAATAAAATCTTAAAAAAAAAAAAAGAATTGGACATTTAACTGACTGAGCTACCCTAGTGCCCCATGAACTATTAATACCGTTAATGATGCAGAATAACATAGAAAAAGACGTGTATTGTGACTATTCTTCAAATTCTTTTTTTTTTTTTTAATTTCAGCAGCATAGCCATTATCCAGCCTCAAAAATTTTTAAGTCATCTTTGGTTTTGGACATTCAGATTTATTTTCAAAAGCACTATTGATTTTTTTCCTTTGGAATGTCTTGTATTTTTATTTTTCTTCCTTTTGTTTCTACAAACCCTCATCACCTCATAGTATTGCAGTAATAACTTACCATCTTTAATTTCTCCAACTTCATCCTCTTTCTGCTTCACAGCATCCTACATTTGGTTATGTTTCCTGGGAATATTGTTCTTATATCCCTGCTCAGAAGTATTTTATTGATTCGTCCACCATAAAGAAAAGCATACCTGTATTTTAAGTCAGAGTTATAAAATCTGACTTTAAATAAGGCTTCCATGATCTAATTTAAAATTTTTAGCCAATTTTATATCCTACTCTTCAGTAGGATACACACATACAATTGTGTGTCTTAGTTTTTCCTTGAATGTGACGTATTTTTTCCTATTTGCCTTCTTTCATATTTTTTTATAATTTTTGTAAATATTTTATTTATTTGAGAGAGAGGGAAAGCACAAGGGGGGTGCAGAGGGAAAGGGAGAAGCAGACTCCCTGCTGAGCAGGGAGCCCCCTGGGGTGGGGGAAGGCTTGACCCCAGGACCCTGAGATCATGACCTGAGTGGAAGTAGACTCTTAACTGCCTGAGCCACCCAGGCGCCCCTTACATTTCTTTAGTACTAGGATTTTGTTCCTTTCAGTTGTTCATCTGAGTACTTCCATTCTCCAAAGTCTACCTAGCTCTTTTCACATGTTTTCCATGAAGTCTCATTGCCTTGTTTTTGTTGTTAATAAATCTGCTTTCTTCTGACATGTAGTCTACACATAAACTTAAGTATATTTGGATCTATATTGCTTACTCTCGGTTTATGTTTGTTAGTCTCCCTAGAGACTTTTGAGGTGGAGTGATGATGAAGATAGGAATTAAATGTTAAGTACTACTTCAGGACCCAGCAGATTAGTGAGCTGTTACTAAATATTTTTTTGAATAAATACAACTGTTTATTACTTAAGCCTCACTACATGTTCAAATATCACTTACTAGTTGACTTAGAGAAAGTAGTAACACTATTTTATCACTCCCAAAACTTACCTAATGACTTCAAAAAATTACTGTAATATTACAGAAAATTTGAGATTTTTTTAAAGCAATATCATATACATATATTCTCATGTATATTCTCTTAATTCTCTTAAAACAGTCTGCATTCTTTAATTTAAATATAGTTGATATACATTTTTACTTTAGTTTCAGGTATACAAAGCGTGCATTCTATTTTTTTTAAGATTTTATTTGAGAGTGAGAGAGAGAGAGCGCGCGCACACAAATGGAGGGGAGGGGCAGAGGGAGAGGGAGAAGCAGACTCCCCACTGAACAGGGAGCCTGATGGGGAACTTGACCTTTGCCAAATACAGACGCTTAACCGACTGAGCCACCCAGGTGCCCCATCTGCATTCTATTGTTAATAATAGAATAATATTCTAGTAGATGACTTTAGTGAACTGATTGATTCTTAAATATTATATCCAGTTTTTAAAAAAAAAAACTAACTTAGAATTTCATGTTATTTCAGGCCTTTCGGGAAGGATCTAGGAAGTCATCAAGAGTAAAGGTAAATACATTAAATTTAAGTCCTTAGTACCAGCTGTCAGTTTTTCAGGAGCTTACTAAGTGATTGCCTCTACATAATCTTTATGTTCTCTTCATTGTGTATCATGTCATTGCTTATTATCTTTAAGATATGGCACCATAGAGAAGTGGCACCATAGAGAATCCTCATTTGATTAATATGCCACTCTTGGAGTTTATTCACACTGTTAAAGTATTAAGCAAAAGGAGATGGTATATAAATAATTGCTAATATCAGATTTTGGTTAATCTGAATTTCAGTTATCATTGCATTCCATGCCTCCCAATACCATTTTGTATACTGGACATATGAATGCAAAATCACATTGAGAATTTGAAAATTTGCTTTTTTTTTTTTTTTTTTTTTTTGCATAGTTGGGATTCTAGTGATTTAGTCAAGTAAGTTGTTATAAAATCACCATTGAAGTACAAAGTAGTCCCCTGTACCTTGAATTAATTAGAATGTATCCTCAATTTTGTAGATGTCCAGATTGCTGAGAGAGGCAAGGCTTGTCAGCTCTGCCTCCCCTTAAAATATAGGTGTTGGATCACAGAGGTCAGCTATATATAGTGTGACTATAGCTTTCTAGGTTATGTGGTTAAAGGATAATGGGTTTCTCAAGTTGTCAGATAGAAAAATAGGATGTGGGGAGCATGTTACAGTATATTTGTTGTGCCCATAGTGTAAAGCATAATAGTTATTCATTATTCCACATTCTCTGGAAAACAGATCATTAAACAGCTGTCTGGTGATGATGATTGCATGCTTTTGTAGTTCTTTCTCAAGAAAGTTAATACATGGTGTCACTCAACAGACTGCAAGCCCCAAGTTTCATAGAATGTTCTTAAAGTTAGGGATTTGATACTTACTATATATTAAACTTGGGTTTATGGGATATTCTCTGACATAGCATACAGTCTGAAAAAGTTTTCGGATTCAGCTAGTGGAAACTTAATAGTTTCCTTTTCTTTCTAATTTATGCAGTCATTCCAATAGCAGGTTTATTGAAGATGGTGCATCTTTTACTTAAGTGAAATATTTCCATTTGTTATGTAAAGAAATGACTAAGGAAGTAAACTTTTAATAATGCTTTGTGCATCTTTAAAGATATTTTTTTACTTAACTCAGAGATACCTCATTGAGATCATAACAGTTCCAGTTAATAATTCTATAGTATTTATAGGTTCAAGAGATACAGAAGAATTTACTGTATCTAATATATACCAGGTCAGTAGAAGGCTTGGGTGGGGGAGAGAGTAAAAAAGAAAGAAAAAATTTTAAAATTTAGATTTCTTCGGTAAAGCTGATGAAAGCTTTGACATGTAGTATTTCATATTTGTGTCAAAATCCTGTTACAAGGTGGTCATTATAATGTGGGATTTATAATTACATAAAATATCAGTGGGTAAAAATAAACCTACTCCTGTCAAATAGTTGAACAACTTACTATAGTTTGTTTCATTGTAGGAAAGAATGATACTTTTTGTAATAAAAATTACTTATATGGAAGGTGAACAAATGATAAATTTTGGTGTTATTGTATGTGTGTACATGTCTAACAGGATATATAAGGGTTTTTATGAATTCTACATGTGATTTTAAAATTTTAGTTACGTAGGTTGTACATATTTTAGAAATCTTTTCTCATCAAGGTGTTCAGTGTTGTAGAAAGAAACTGATGAATAGCATTTACAAAAAATTGAAATGTCATGTGTTAAAACCAATTATAAATTAGAAATCTGAATGATGCTAATGAAACATAAATGTTTTTGTTATGTGCATTGATTGATTTTCATTCTAAGATTGCAAATAAGAATTGTTGTGGGAGGGGCACCTGGGTGGCTTAGTCATTAAGTGTCTGCCTTTGGCTCAGGTCATGAACCCAATGAAGCCCCACGTTGGGCTCCCTGCTCGGTGGGGAGCCTGCTTCTCCCTCTCCCTTTGACACTCCCCTTGCTTGTGTTTGCTCTGTCTCTGTCAAATAAATAAAATCTTAAAAAAAAAAAAAAAAGGATTGTTGTGGGAGTCCACATTTTAGTATGTTTTTAAAATGTGTGGTAATTGTGCCTATCTGTAAATTGCATTCCAGCAAGAGAAGTGTCCCCTTTTGTTTTGTTTTGTTTTGTTTTAGATTATTTTTAAGTAGTCTCTACACCAGCGTGGGGCTCAAACTCACCACCCCAAGATCAAGAGTTGCAAGCTCCTCTGACTGAGCCAGCCAGGCAACCCCCCCCTTTTTGCTCTGTAACAGATTAAGAGAGGCGGTAACTTTTTGTACTTGGCATTTAGCATTCTTATCTTACGGATTTTTAGTAGGAGGTATAGATGAAGAGCAAGTATTTAAAGGTCCTTGCTGTCACTGTGACCCTTGAATTTAGACTGTGGACCATTTTGGGTCATTTTACATTCTGTGAGACATTTTGTTCTCATGTCAAATTTATCATGTGGATAGTTGATTATAGATCTTGAAATTACACTAAATTAAGATATAAAAGTGTATTTTTAAATAAAACGTTAAAATTATAGTCTATCAGAACTGTGAGTACAAGGTAGATATTGACAGACTCTAATAAAAAATTTCATACATTATCTTTTTTTTTTTTTTTTTTTAGAAAGTGCCCAAGAGAGCAGTGGGGGAGAGGCACGGGCGGTGGCGGGGGTGGGGGGGAGAGAATCTTAAGCAGGCTCCACGCCCAGCTCAGGGCCCATCCGGGTCTTCATCTCACGGCCCTGAGATCATGACTTGAGCCAAAATCAGGAGTTGGACACTTAACCGACTCACCAGCTAGGCGCCCCTACGTTCTTTTTTTTTTTTTTTTTTTTTAACCATTAGCTGACAATGACTCCAAAGTTTTGGGTATTTGCAGTTTTATTAATGCTCCATTTGGCTACAGTGCTGGTGTCTTTGAAGCCTGAATTTATGCTAGTCCAACAGCCCGTGGCCTCCTTTACTCTTCTAAGTCCTTATTTGTCTGGCATGCGGTATAAAGACATAGTAGGCTGCTCACTTGTGGTCTGTTTTTGCCCAGGACCGACTCAGAAAGCCTACCATTATTTCTACTCTATATTATGTTCTTTTACATAGATTATCATTTATCTGTGTGTGTGTGTGTGTGTATAAATACATACAAATACTTAGAAGCCCAGATATTAATGCTTAGTTTGCTATGATTTTAGGGTTCAGCTCCAGAGATTGATCCTTCATCTGATGGTTCAAATTTTGGATGGGAGACAAAAATCAAGGCATGGATGGACCGGTACGAGGAGGCCGACAGTAACCAGTACAGCGAGGGCGTGCAGCGGGAGGCGCAGAGGATAGCTCTGAGGCTGGGCGGCGGGAGTGACAGAAAAGAAAGAAATAAACCAGATGTGAACACCAACAGTCTGCTCTTCAAACCTCCTGTTGAGGTAAATACATCATTTGCCAAAAAAAATTATGAAAGAAAAACCATTTTCTAATGCATATCTTGAGTAGTTATATTGAAAGCAATCAGGTTTAATTAATCTCAGCATTTCTCTGGTTTTAGAGCCATATACAAAAAAATAAGAAAATTCTGAAATCCGCAAAAGATTTGCCTCCTGATGCACTTATCATTGAGTACAGAGGGAAGTTTATGCTAAGAGAACAGTTTGAAGCAAATGGATATTTCTTTAAGAGGTATATTCGTTTATTTACCAGTTATCTGTAGTTAAGAATTGTTTTTGGCTATTTTACTGAGATGCTGTCTGTGTTCATATGTATTTTGCTTTCCTGAGTGATCATTTTGATATATTTAAAAGTGTAGTGTGATTGAACAGTGACTAATGATAGCTTTTGAACTATAATAAGATATAGCAAAAAGCAGATATATTCCTCAGTCCCTGACCCATCTCTGTCTTGCTGACACTCCTACAACAGTGTACCTCAAAGATAAACTGCAACAATATAGGTGGATGTTAATTAAAAACTCTTAATGATTACCTAAGATTATAAGGAATCCTTCTGCATCCAGTACCTTTCCTAACTCTTTGTAACATAATTGGTAGACCCTGAAAAGACCATTGGTGATCACAGGCAAAACCCCTTCCTCTTTATTAAAGGATGTTAGATTTGCTCTTACATTATTGCCACCACTTTAACAGCCACTTTCTTGGTACTGGAATGGCTCTGGAGCCTCTTCTGTGGTTTGTGATTTTGGTGGGGATTTGATGTTGTGACCCATTGCTTCCCTGAGGTCTGGAAATAGGTTGGTATCTCTAGAGAGATAACATTCTCAGTCTATATGATTATTAAAAGTATTGTTTATAACTTGAGTTTTTAAGATTTGAAAGATATTCAAGAATACGTCTCTTTTACATACAAATTTTATTTGAAACAGTGCTATAAATCAAACTTAAGTGCACTAGGAAATAAGGATTTAAAGGCATCCAGTTATGAATCTTTCTGTAAAGGCAGTAGTCACTCCCTTTTTATTTTTCCTTGTAAATTTGAATTTCCACCTTCACTTAATTACCTTTGATTTCAATAAGATTATTGGAGCAGGTAAAAATCTAATTAGCATGAACTAGCCCTTAATGAATAGGTTCTGGTATCAGATTGCCTGTATTCAAATCTTGGCTTCACTATTTACTTTGAATCTTTTAGAAGTTTGTTAATATGTTAATGTTTATAATGCATTTCTTTCTTTGTAGACCATATCCTTTTGTTTTATTTTATTCTAAATTTCACGGGCTAGAAATGTGTGTTGATGCAAGGACTTTTGGGAATGAGGCTCGGTTCATCAGGCGTTCTTGTACACCCAATGCAGAGGTAAGCTTACAGAAATCTTTTTGGGAGGCAGGGGTTTGGAGGATGTATGGAATCAAGTATCAAACAAATCTGGTCGCCTTTTTAACCATTGATGCATTTTATTATTGTCCAGTGTGATTCCATTGTGAAAAATTAGGTGATATTGGGCTGTGAGGTCTTAATGACTTTGCACATTGAAGAAATTGTGATGTTCTTTGTAAAAGAAAATACTGGACTTCTGTTTATTTCTGAAGCTCTATTTATGGGTCAAATACATGATCTGATTGGATCAAGATAGATGACAAAACTGAAAGCTAAAGTAGATTTTATATGTGTGCTACTATAAAATTTTTTATAAAACTTTTTTAATTTGTAGCCTAAAGTATTTCTGGTTTTGGTTTGGTGTGTGTGTTGTTGTTGTTTTGTTTTTTTTTTTACACACCAAAATAAACATTTTAAATTTATAACTGCTACAGTTGAGTATAGGTTTTGAAACCAGAACTTTGTAGATTCATGTCTTCTCTTTGACGAACCAGCTTTGTAACCTTGCCTGTGCTTGTTTTACCTGTAAAAACTTGTTAAGAGGACTACAGGAGTTAATATATGTGAAGTACCTAGAACAGTATAAGTATGGTGTTAACTGTACCATTACTCATGACTTCATGTCATCAAATCGAAGGTACCATCCCTTATAACATCCCAATTTCAGGGATACTAAGGGGGGAAAAATATGCATTGTTCAGTCAATGAAGTGTAGTGTTTGCTTTTTAATGCTACATGGTGGACTGTAGAGTTTGCATCACTGTACTTGCAACTACCACCAATTTATAGTTACAAGTCTTGTAATTGCATATTTTTCCCATTGTACTCATGAATCACTTTGAAAAGTTTTCAAAATTGCAGGATGAGGTGCTTCTAAAGATAGAGAACAATTTATAAAGATGTAAAATTGTTCTTTTAACTAACAGGTGAGGCATGAAATTGAAGATGGAACCATACATCTTTACATTTATTCTGTACAGAGTATTCCAAAGGGAACTGAAATAACTATTGCCTTTGATTTTGACTATGGGAATTGGTAAGTCCAAGTTTCTAAATATGTTATCTGTTTTGAAATGGTTCCTTAAGGTCCTCTTAAAAATCGAGGTATTGTCATTACTTTCATAGCTTTTTATTTGTATTTATTATGAGGCAATGAAATGTACTTGAAAAGAAGCATTTTGGTGTCAACTTCCACTAAGCGTTATTACTTAGTTCTTTTCCAAACTTTATTATTGTAATGTAAATGATCATAGTAATTATAATTAAAAAGGTAGTCCTAATTCAGCCATACAACACTGACCTTGTTTACCTGAGAATTTGTTCTTTCTGGTATTTTAGGGGGTACGGTTTTAGTCTTACAGTTAATTTGGCTGATCAGTGTGAATGGATAATTTCACTTTTGCCCTCAAACAAAAGAAATTGTGTAAATTTTCTTTGCAGTATAAATTGAAAGGGTTTGTTGGAGTCCTGTAAGGAAATTCTGAGAACTGTTGTTCTGAAACACTAGGGAAATAAAGTTAATTCTGAGCATAAAAACTTCCATTTAAATTCTCTGTAAATTATATTCTGTAGTGTTTTGCTTTCACCTTTTCTCATTCATTACTTTTGAGATTTGGTTCTGTTGTTCTGTGTAGCTCTAGTTCATTTATTTTCACTCCCGATGGCATTGATCCATCCCTCTTACTGGATCTTTAGATTTACCAAAACTGTTCCTATGACTTTTTGAACATGTCTTTGTGGGCACATGTGCTCTCTGTGGGAAGGAATCTAGGGGTGTGCTTGCTCAGCTCTAGGATGCGCACGGCCTCAAGTGTCTACCAGACATGAGGTGATGACTAGTTTCTGTTCTCACACCCTTCTTCCTTGCTCCACTTCCTTACAACTTTTAAAAACTGATGCTAATCCATGTGAAATGGTATCTTTTTATGTTTTTAATTATCATTTTCCTTGATTATTTTGTGAGCCCAAGGATCTTTTTGCATTATTAATTTGTCATTTGGATTTCCTCTCTTATGAATTGTTTATTCATCATCAGTTTTCCTGCTGGACAGTCTTTTTCTGATTTGGGGGGGGAAGGAGGGGGATGGTTCTTTTTGTATCCTGTAGTCTATTTGGTTATAAGCATTTCAATTCATTTCCTCCTGTTCTGTATTTTATTTTCAAAATTTTGTATGGTAACCTATTTAAATGAGTAAGTTTTACATGCCCAGTTTGTTTTCTGTCAGTGAAATTCCACTTCCTGCACTGTGCATCTCTACTTGATTGTTGGGAGTCAAATTTAGTGTAGCTTAAGCATTACCTTGTTAGCCCCTTTTCTCCCACATGGTGGAAAATTTAGCATAATGGCTCTTTGCTCATTGCTTTGAAAGACTGTTTCCCATAAGTGGTTAAGAATATAAGCTTTTTATAATGTCACTGGTTTCAAATCCTAGCTTGCTTGCTTATTATTAGCTATGTAACTTTGGACCAATTCTTCATCTCATTATATCATAATAGGAGAATAATGATACTCACCTAACAGGAATGTTTTGAAGATTCAGTGAGTTTAAGATAGGTAGAGTATTTAAAACAGTTCCTGGCACAAAATAAGTGCTTTTAATAAACATTAGCTGTTCGCCATCATTATTTGCCGTTGTTATACTACAATCAAAGAAAACGTCTAGAAAGAGTTTCAACCTAGTTTCTAGTAATACCTAATTTGGGGAGGGGGGGCATTAGATCATCAGTTTTTGAGTTCTATCCCTGATTCACAGATTCTAGCCAGTTTGACTTGTACTAATCTTGAAAATGAGTAAGGAGCAGTATTGGAAACTTTGGAAAGTAAATTATTTTTATGGCGAACAAACATTAAACTACTTAAAACATGTAAAATGGGAGGCTTCTACTGTTTAACTCAGGTTTGGGCATTTTGCCTGCGTCCTGGAGAGAAACTAAATGATCGTGGTAGGGATATGGAGGGCAGAGTTAAGAAATACTGAAGAGATGAAAAGTGTGAGCTTTGGACTCACACAGACCTGTACCTGAAGGCTGTCCCAACCGTTTAGTAACTGTGTCACTTTGGACAAAATACTGAACCTCTCTGCACTTTTAATCTTCTCTGTATGGTGGAAGTAATAATTACAGTGAAAATGAGAGTGCAATTATTTTTCAAGTGTCCATTTGAAAGAGGGAACACTTAAGAGGGGCAATGGGAAACATAACTTCACCTTTTTTCAAGGTGGCTTTTTAAAGACAGCTGGTCATTGAAGTCATTTCTTAAAGTATAAGACATAGTTAAGGCTTGGGACCCCTGAAGTAAATACCATTTTTGCCTTAATGTGAGCCAAAGAATCATTTTACTTAAAAGGACTCAATTTTAATTTATTGAGTTTTTTTTTTCTTCTAGACCATAACTGGGTCAGAAATCAACTTCTTTTTTTTTTTTTTTTAAAGATTTTTATTTATTTATTTGACAGAGAGAGACACAGTGAGAGAGGGAACACAAGCAGGGGGAGTGGGAGAGGGAGAAGCAGGCTTCCTGCGGAGCAGGGAGCCCAATACGGGGCTCGATCCCAGGACCCTGGGATCATGACCTGAGCTGAAGGCAGACGCATAACAACTGAGCCACCCAGGCGCCCCCAGAAATCAACTTGTAATGATTATGTTTTTTAAATGAGGGGGAAAAAGCTTCTTTTGTGATAGTTACCACGGGAATGCAAATGAGTGAAAAGTAAGGATTGCTTATAAGTAGTAGTAGTAGCATACAATTTTAGAGTTGCAGCCTAAAACGGATTAGAAAATTTTGCAGTTTGTGTCTTAAATAAATATTTAACTGGTTATCTTTCCAGTAAGTACAAGGTGGACTGCGCATGCCTCAAAGAAAATCCAGAGTGCCCTGTTCTAAAACGTAGTTCTGAATCCACGGAAAACATCAATAGTGGTTACGAGACCAGAAGGAAAAAAGGAAAAAAAGAAAAGGATATTTCAAAAGAAAAAGATACGCAGAATCAGAATATTACTTTGGATTGTGAAGGAACAGCCAACAAAATGAAGAGCCCAGAAACTAAACAGAGAAAGCTTTCTCCATTGAGACTGTCGGTATCAAATAATCAGGTACTGAGCTGTGCTCTTCTGATTCTCAACAGAAGTCAGCAAAAGAAAATAATCTGTCATATTTTAACCTCTTTTTTATGTAAAATGGTTTAAATTTTTTAAGTTAAATCTGTTATTTAATGAAGTACTTAGAAATATGAAACACAAGTAGAATTTGTGCGGTGTTTGTTAAGCTTGTTAAACAACTCAGCCAGCAAGTCCTTGCAGAATTGAATACAAACAAGATTTTTCTATAACTGGGTAATTTAAAAACTTCTCCCAGATGGTATTGTCCTCAGGTTAATAATAAGTGTTTTGGGTTTTTTTTTTTTTTAAGATTTTATTTATTTGATAGACACAGCGAGAGAGGGCACACAAGCAGGGGGAGTGGGAGAAGCAGGCTTCCCGCGGAGCAGGGAGCCCGATGCGGGGCTCCATCCCAGGACCCTGGGATCATGACCTGAGCCGAAGGCAGACGCTTAACGACTGAGCCACCCAGGCGCCCCAGTAATAAGTGTTCTTATTTAAAGTCTTAATTTCCTTTTTTTAAACATTTGGGGCATAATTAAATCAATTCTATAAGGATGAGAGAAGATTTTTCAGAGAAAATTCTCTTAACACATAAGATAATTTTGGGGGAAGAGTTTGGCCCATATGTCTGCCCTGCCAGCGATGCCCTCTACATAAATGGAAGTTAGGAGGGACCATTTAAAATGAAAAGTAAGTAAGGTTTCACTCATCTCCAGTACCCCATCTTCCGTAATTCGGTAATCAATTTAATGATAATTTCCCATAGGCTTTAAATTGAACAAACATTTATTGA